>NC_061513.1:286600499-286801791 GCF_022539505.1 Lolium rigidum
ACTTAATGCAATTGTCTCGTTGTTTGCAACTTAATACCGGAGGGGTTCGGATGATAACCCGAAGGTGGACTTTTTAGGCATAGATGCATGTCTGGATAGCGGTCTATGTACTTTGTCGTAATGCCCTGATTAAATCTCATAGTACTCATCATGATATATGTATGTGCATTGTTATGCCTTCTTTATTTGTCAATGGCCGAACTGTAATTTGTTCACCCAACATCTGTTTATCTTATGGGAGAGACACCACTAGTGAAATGTGGACCCCGGTCCAATTCTTTACATCTGAAATACAATCTACTGCAATTGTTCTTTACTGTTCTTCGCAAACAACCGTGATCATCCACACTATACATCTAATCCTTTGTTTACAGCAAGCCGGCGAGATTGACAACCTCACTGTTACGTTGGGGCAAGGTACTTTGATTGTGTTGTGCAGGTTCCACGTTGGCGCCGGAATCCCTGGTGTTGCGCCGCACTACACTCCGCCACCAACAACCTTCACGTGCTTCCTTGACTCCTACTGGTTCGATAACCTTGGTTTCTTACTGAGGGAAACTTACTGCTGTGCGCATCACACCTTCCTCTTGGGGTTCCCAACGGACGTGTCAACTACACGCAGCAATCTCCAAAGCACAGACATGATCTCCATCATCAACGGGCACGATCTCCATCATCGGCGTAGCGTCAAGGTCCATGGCGCCGTCATCATGGTTGTTCACCTCATGTAGCAACTATCACAACTACTCTGAAATAATACTACAACATGAAATATAAAGACAACCATAAGGCTCCTGCCGGTTGCCACAATACAATAATGATCATCTCATACATATTCATCATCACATCATGGCCATATCACATCACCAAACCCTGCAAAAACAAGTTAGACGCCTCTAATTTGGTTTGCATATTTTATGTGGTTTAGGGTTTTAGAGTAAGATCCAATCTACCTACGAACATGAACTACAACGATGATACTAGTGTTGTCAATAGAAAGAGTAGTTAGAATCTTCACTATGGTGAGAGAGACAGACACCCGCAAAGCCACTTATGCAATACTAGTTGCATGTCGAGCGTGGAGCAAGTCTCATGAACGCGGTCATGTAAAGTTAGCCCGGGCAGCTTCATCCCACATCCCGCAAGATGCAAAGTACACTAACTAAAAACAACAAAAGCATCAACGCCCACAAATCCATTGTGTTCTACTCGTGCAACCAATCTATGCATAGACACGGCTCTGATACCACTGATGGGGTTCGTAGTATAGAAAAAAAATTCCTACCGCAAGAACGAATAACAAGCCAAGATATACTCTAGTAGATGGTAGCAACGAGAAGATCATGAGACTAACCCTCGAAGATTTCCAAAGCCTACGAGATTAGATCTCGTTGTTGATGTAGTCGATCACTTGCCGCTTTCGAAAGCGCGTAGAAGATCTTGACGGTGCCACAGTCGGGCAGCACCTCCGTACTCGGTCACACGTTCGGTGTTGATGATGACGTCCTTCTCCCCGTTCCAGCGGGCAGCGGAAGTAGTAGATCCTCCTCGGAATCCCGACAGCACGACGGCGTGGTGTCGGTGGCGGTGGAGATCTCCGGCTGGGCTTCGCCTAAGCGTTGTGGGAGAAGATGGGGAGTTGAGAGGCTAGGGTTTGGGAGAGAGGGGGTGGCTAGGGGCGCCGGCCAGAGGGCCCCTTTGGTGGTGCGGCCAGGTCTAGGCTGCCCCTCCCTCTCCTCCTCATTATATAGGTGGAATCCCTAAGGCTTTGCCCAAAAGTTCGAATAAGACCCCAATTCAAAACTTCCATATGTACGAAACCTAGAGGGACAGGGACTCTCCCTTTCCCCTCTTGCTTGGCCGGCCAAGGAGGTGGAGTCCACCATGGACTCCACCCTCCCACTTGGTTGGCTGGTTAGGGTTGGTGGAGTCCAACCGGGACTCCACCTTCCATGGTGGTTTCTTCCGAAGGTTCTAGAACATTCTAGCGCCTTCCATAAATGCACCGGATCATTTCCAAACTTGGAAAGTGACTTCCTATATCTGAATCTTATTCTCCGGACCATTCCGGACCTTCTCGTGATGTCCTGGATCCCATCCGAGACTCCGAACAAATATTCGAACTCCATTCCATATTCCATATCTACTTAAAACGACATCAAACCTTAAGTGTGTCACCCTACGGTTCGTGAACTATGCGTACATGGTCGAGACTCCTCTCCGACCAATAACCAATAGCGGGATCTGGAGATCCATAATGGCTCCCACAGATTCAACGATAACTTAGTGATCGATTGAACCATTTACATACGATACCGATTCACTTTGTCACGCGATATTTTACTTGTCCGAGGTTTGATCATCGGTATCTCCATACCTTGTTCAACCTCGTCACCGACAAGTACTCTTTACTCGTACCGTGGTATGTGATCTCTTATGAACCATTCATATGCTTGCAAGCTAATCAGACGACATTCCACTGAGAGGGCCCAGAGTATATCTATCCGTCATCGGGATGGACAAATCCCACTGTTGATCCATATGCCTCAACTCATACTTTCCGAATACTTAATCCCACCTTTATAACCACCCATTTACGCAGTGGCGTTTGATGTAATCAAAGTACCTTTCCGGCATAAGTGATTTACATGATTTCATGGTCGAAGTACTAGGTTACTATGAATCGAAAGCTTATAGCAAATTGAACTTAATGACGTGATCTTATGCTACGCTTATTTGGGTGTGTCCATTATATCATTCATCTAATGACATAACCTTGTTATTAATAACATCCAATGTTCATGATCACGAAACTATGATCATCTATTAATCAACAAGCTAGTTATACAAGAGGCTTACTAGGGACTCCTTGTTATTTACATAACACACATGTATCAATGTTTCGGTTAATACAATTATAGCATGGTATGCAAACATTTATCATAAACTCAAAGATATATTATAATAACCACTTTATTATTGCCTCTTGGGCATATCTCCAACACTTAGCAGCCTCATTCGAGGCGTCATCGACAACCGCAAGTCTTCCCCGGCGTGTAGGTGATAGAGCGAGCTCCAAGATGCGCGGGCACGACGGCGAGCAGCGGTAGGGCATTTGCGCGAGGCCGATGCAGGCGCGGCTCCGCTACGGTGTGCGCTCCACCGCCGAGTCCCTTGAGTCGTCTAAGGACCTGAGGCTCCAATGCAGGCGTGTGCACTCAGCTGCCTGGATCCCGCTCCGCCACCCTACTTCCGCCGCCCTGCTCCCGCCTCCATGCCCTGCTTGTCCCCTCCTCCCTGTCCGCCCCTCCCGTCGGCCAGTTTGGGGAATATTTTTTTTGGTGGGGGGAGGGTTGGGGTGTGGGCGGTGCGGCTTGGAAAATCCACCCCTCCCCCCGTCAAACTCTGTTACCGGAGGCCATATGAGGGCACAAGTGGAGATGCTCTTAGCTCCCCTAAACAAAAAAATAGATAGTTTACTAGTAACTATATTATTATTGTAAAATTACAAACACACCCATCTTAAGAACCAGGATGAAATTTCCAGAGTTGTCCTGTATCTTAAGGTACAAAAGTTCCAAAAGCACGAGGAGTTGATTTTTTTTTGAGAAACATAAACGCAGACGCACATATACACCTATATATCTTGGATAATACTCCTATGAAACGTTCTCTTTTTTTTGCGAAACCCTATGAAACGTTCTCGTGCACATGAATTTATCCTTTCGTTCTCTAAAAAAAAAAAGATTTCCTTGTGTACAGGGCACAGTTTACATTAGGAGTAAGCCTATTAATATTCCACGGAGTAGATTTTTTTTCTTCTACGTAAGAGAAGTGGTAAATCGACGCAGCCGAGGCGCCTGGCCGATCCTTACTCTTCCCAAACCCTAGAGGCTAGAGCTCCGGCGACCTGCTCCCAGGACGGCCGAGGCAAGGGCCTCGAGGCACTGATACACGGATCGACGAGGAGGCGATGCCGCCAGGAGGACAAGTTCAAGGAGGCAAGAATGGCCGCACGAAGCAGAACCAATCGTCGGCAACCGGCCGCCGCCGCGGCGAGGACATTCCACCCCTTCCTACGCCAACGTTCCCAGCTTCCCAGGTTCGCTCCACACATTCTCTCCCAATCTTGTATTCTTGGAAGGAAATCGATGGGAACCTGACGGACTGTCTCTTCCATCTGCAGAGGAGGAAGAAGCAGAGTCGGAAGAAGAAGAATCAGCACCAGCAGGTGGCGGCGAGCCTCCCCGAGGGCCCTCTCATGGAGATCCTGTCGCGGGTGCCCTACAGATCGCTGTGCCGCTTCAAGTGCGTGTCCAGGTCGTGGCTCGCTCTCTGCTCCAACCCGGACATCCGCAGGAGGTCGCCGCAGACCCTGTCGGGCTTCTTCCACAACCACAGATACGGCGACCTCAGATTCCGCAATCTGTCCGGGAGAGGGGCCCCTATGGTCGACCCTGCTCTACCTTTCTTGCGGGGATACGATGGCTTGAAGGTCGAGCAGTGCTGCGGCGGCCTTCTCCTCTGCAGATGCTGGAAATCTCATGCCCAGGAAAAGGATCTTGTTGTGTGCAATCCTGCGACTGAGAAGTGGACCGTGGTACCTCCTATAGTGTTTTTGGATGAAGAGGACAGTGACCCTTATTCGCAACCAGGGCTTGCCTTACTCGGCTTCGACGCAAGCACTCCGTCTCGCTTCGTGGTGTTTGCTCCTCTTGTAGGTTGTCTAGATGATGTGGCAATCTACTCATCTGAAACTGGAAGATGGACCCGGAGCGGATGTGATGACATGGCTGTTCCTGTTGTTACTGCAGAGTGTGTCTTCCTGAACGGCTTTATGCATTTGACGATCGATGAACCTGAAATAGCCGCAGTGGACACAGAGGGGGAGGTGTGGACACAAATTCCTCTTCCAGAAGATATGGAACCGAGCAATGGTAATACTTCAATGGGGCAATCTCAGGGTCTCTTGCATGCTTGGTACATAGATCCGGATAAAGAAAACCAACTCTCTGTGTGGGTGCTTGAGGATTATGCTGGTGATAACTGGACCCTAAAGCACATGGTTAGCGTTCCAGAACTGTTTGATGCGGAAGATGAGGATGGATTCTATGAGATGTTTGCAATTCATCCAGAACGAAATTTGGTTTTCATTACTAATGGGGAGGACATGACTCTGTCGTACGATATGGATAACCAGGAAGTGCATGTCCTTTGCACTTCCGGAGAATTTCTGGGTGGTCTACCTTATGTTCCATGTTTTTCAGAGTGGTTATCAGATGGACACTGAAAGTCGGTGCAGCTTCATGTACTTAATGGAATGCCTTTGTAAAAACCAGCCGTCTGGTATGTGCTAGTCTGCTAGTTCTTTTGCACTGGCTTCGGAATGTCTTCCTGGCATTCCATATTTTGACGTTCGGGTGCTTTCCTTTTTCATGGCTTTGGACAACGTTGGTTAGCCATGTGAAAGTTTGTAAGCGACAAGCATTCCAGTGGGTAATGTGTAGTTGTATGAATGGAACTACTTACCTAATATATTTTTCTTTGATGCAGTAATAGTTATTGTGGTAACTTGTTATCTGTTCAAGTGGGGGTAAATATGAGTGTGCATTGTCTATGTTAAAAATGTTTTCATTTCTGCTCTTCACTCCATTTATTCCACGCAAATATATCTTTATTGTATGACTTATATCGACTTGCATTTGTAAATTTTAAAATTGTGCCTCTTTTCTGCAATAGATTATTATGGAGTGGCTCTTCCTTTTGTAAATTTTAATGTGCTGCATATACAGAGAGTCTACAGAGATGTTAGTTTTCTTGCATGAACTTTCATTGATGGTGTCAGACAATATGAACCATTTTTTAATTAAACATTATTCAGCTTAACAGACATAGAGGACACAATAGTTTTTGTATTTTGCTTAGCTGAGGATAGCAAAAAATTATGTTTGCAGTTAAGACTTTGGATCCATAAATATTTCTGTTTCCACTACAAGTTATGCACCCCTAATGTGTTGGTGTTTCTTAATCTGTTGTTTTAACTGAGCTGTCCGTGAAACCATGACCAGAATTTCTTTACTTGAATTCTGACTTAGCTGTAAATTTCTAGGCAGTTTGCATTCTGTAGTAGAGAAGGTTCCAGATTTTTCATGCTATTGTGGACCATGGTGGGAGATAAAATTCTCAAAGACGGCAGATTTTGAAATTTCTTCGGAAGGGGAAATATATTTTCAGTTGATTGATGTGTCTAAAAGAATGGTGGTATCTCTCTCACTTTTCTGTTAGTTTTTGTGGATCTTTGTTGATTTTCTAGGATTACAAGGAGATAATGACATGTTTAATGAATCTGAAAGGCATGAGGGGGGCTGTTTATGCATGGCGATGCACCTGCAGGGGAGGTTTTGTCATTTGGCTTCAGGATGGTTTTCCAGATGTCCTGGCATGTGGTTGAAATCCCAGAAGTCTTCAGCAATTATACATGGTGACTTTGGCTGGATATGCACGTGGCGTTAAGCTTTTAGCCTTGACATTGCCAGCATGAGTGAAACTGGGAAGGAGTAGCCATTACCAGCATGGATGAAACAGGGGAGCAGGGATGCCCTGTTTGGCAATACGCCTTCCGCCGGTGCCTTGGAAACTGCTGGACAATTTGAAGGGATGCATGTCTTTGGGGTAGAACCTTCTAGTCCTATTAGAAGGTACTAGCTTAACTCCTAAGCAAGGATTACTCTCACAGTTCTCTACCTAATCCTTGTTCTTCATGCTTGACTTGATCTGAACCATTGTAATTCTAGCATGCAACTCCTGAAACTCTACTCGTCCAAACGATTTTGTCAAAATGTCAACGAGCTGATTTTAAGTATTGATGAAGCTGGCGCGAATGCTTCCATCTTCCAAGCAGGGAGCTGAAAATAATTTTAGCAGCAGGTGTACTCGTGCTGATGCCCATGCTGCTTCTTCGTCTACAGATGGTGGGGAGAGTAAAATTCAGGTTTCCGGTTAAGATTTGCTTTCAGAAAATGAGGGAGGCCTAACAAAACGGAGTGCCACGTTGTTTCCTGACAGCTACAACTATCTAGAAGTCTTCAGGGAAGTAAAGCAACCAGTTTTCTGACAACCCACAAGCCTAAATTTACAGTCTCCGGTTAAAATTGGAAGAAGGGAGAGTAGGGGAGCAAACCTCAGATGACGATATCTTGTCTTGATGGATGGGAACGACGGCGGCGAATGCAATGGCTAATATATTTGAAGTGACTAATACCACGAGATGAGCATGGTGTAGCGCGCGTTGATCTTTGACAATGGCACTCTGGTGCCACCTGTGCATCCTATTCAACAGCCAATATGTTATACTACTACAGAAGGTCAAGTGTATCCATTCCTCTGACTTGTTCACAACTACGACACAAAGGTATCCTAATCAGGAGATGGATACGAGTTGAGAGGTTTCATCCCTATAATGAACCCCAACAAGATTTTCCCCACTTCAACAGAAACAGAACCTATGGAGCTCAGACACCCTAGCGGCAAGGATGAGAGCCTGTTCATGTGCTCTGAACTCTACATCGCAGCGTTTAAGGGGCGCACGCAGGAGGTCGCTGGCCTCCTGACGGGAAGAAACAGCAGCGGCACAACGGCGGCAGCTCGGAACGGCGGGCCTGCCAAGGTGGCCGGTCACGACGGACGATGCACGGCCCATGAGGTCACGGCGGAGCGTAACACGGTCCTCCACATCGCCGCCGGGCAGGGCCATGGCGACCTCGTCGCCAAGCTCTGCTACAGCCACAGCTCCCTCCTCTCGGCCGTGAACAGGGCGCTGGACACGCCGCTGCACAGCGCGGCGAGGGCAGGCCACGCCGACGCCGTGGAGACAATCGTACGGTTGGCCCGAGCCAACGTGGAGGAGGACGCCCTCCGTGGGATACTACGCGGCAAGAACGAGGCCGGGGACACCGCGCTGCACGTCGCGGCGAGGCATGGTCACCTCGCGGCGGTGGAGACGCTCGTGAAGCTGGCGCCGGAGCTGGTGGCGGAGACGAACGGCGCCGGAGTGTCGGCCCTGTACCTGGCGGTGATGAGCGGGTCGGTGGACACCGTCAGGGCGATCGTCGTCTCGGTCTGGCACGGGGACGTGTCGGCTGCCGGGCCGGACTCGCAGAACGCTCTGCACGCCGCAGTTCTCCAAAGTTCAGGTTTGTTCATCAACAAGAAATCTTTTTTGGTGTGAACCGGCGATGATCCGTGGTCAAACAACTGTGACGTGAACATGTAGACACGTTGGTTTAATGGCAGGGTTGACTATTTTTGGTGTGACACATGTTGATGTGGACATGTTCACAGATACAGAAGCCTAGAACAGTCAAACCAGATTAAAATTTGGGGTTGCTAATTCTCGGCCAAATGAGAATTAGCTTAGAACTAATTCGACCCATTATCCATTAGACGTTGATCCAGTTATTCGTGCTAGCGTGACTGTAACTGAAGTTTTCTTCAGTTTCACAATGTTGGCAACTGTTTTTTTTCAGTTGTACAGTGTGTAAGTAGCTGAATTTTTCTTTAGTTGCCTATTAGTTGTAACTGATTTTTTTATTTTGTGTAGAAAGGTAACCTATCCTCATCAGGCGTATGTGATTTTAAACCGATTGAATTCTGTTGCAAACAACGTACAGTACAGGGCCACAGGCAACTAAAATTTCTTTTTTTCTCGGCGAAAAGAAAACTTTATACTCCCTCCGTTTCAATCTATAATGCCTATATATTTTCTGCATTTGTTTCATAATATAAGAGTAGATCTGTGTTTATTTGCAAAGAACCCCTTCCACCGACCAGCTAAATGGAGGGATCGGGAGATTTTCTTTAACGGCAGAGAGATTTCCGAGATTCTGTTTTGACTTTCATTATTTCTCTCCTATTTCTGAGATCGTGGTTGGACTCATTAGGGGGTTTTGTATTAAAAAATGACTTGCGCTAATTACCGTGCAGAAAATCTATAGGCATTATATATTGAAACGGAGGGAGTAACTCAGAATGGGTTACAGAGCGATCAATCTTAGGGAGGACTGAACAATGTCATCAGACCCACAACCTAACCAAGTGACTTGCCAGGTGACAGCTAGTCGTCTCCTTAGAAGTTTGTAGTGCACTAAAATGAACTTGGGAAATGTCAGAATGAATATGGTATGTAGGGATAAGTACACTCGAGTCGCCATTCGGCAGTAAATTGCCAAAATTGTAAAAGTAAATGCAACATCTATTTATATGCACAATGTTCTGACCGACAGTTATCATTGCGAACATTTCATCCCCTTGCAGAATTAAGTCATTTTTTTTTGCTTGGTTGCTTGCCAAAATATATGTTGCCTATGAAATCTTGGCAACTATTCTAACCTTCTGTTCACAAATCTTGCCAAATGTTTGCCCAGCATAGCGTCAAGAATTCTCAAGTAGTTGGCAAATCTAGTTCCATTCTTGTTTGATCGAACGGCACTTCTTTTAAGCAATCCTGTGAGGGATCTCTTTCTTATAAACAAAACAACTCTCGGTAGAACCCCTTTGAATTTTGTTTCATCATAGTTCCTTCAAAATTCCTTGCATTGAATGTCTATAATCCATGAGAAAACGTCTCAACCAGATATGGCTAGATGGATCATTTTCCATTTTCCTTTTACAGCATTTCAGCATCTAAAAAAAGCACTTCCCTACAAGCATACCCACACTCCATCATTTTGCAGAAATGGTTGCTCTGCTCTTGCAACTGAGGCCAGCACTCGCCGGAACTGTCGACGCAAACAAGAGCAGCCCTCTGCACTTCGCCGCATCTGACGGGGACTGCTTGATCATCGAAGCGCTCCTAGTGCATTGACCATCAAGCACTGTATATCTACAGGATAATGATGGCATCTCAGCTCTGCACGCCGCGGCACTGATGGGCCATGTCACTGCTGTCCAGTTGTTCCTACGATTGTACCCTGCTTGTGCAGACATTCGTGATGACCACGGTAGAAGCTTCCTGCACGGTGCAGCCATGAAGGGCCGCTCCTCCATCGTGTCTTATGTTATAAAGAACAAGATGCTGGAGCATCTTATGAACTCGCAGGACAGGGAAGGAAATACACCGCTCCATTTGGCTGTGATGGCTGGGGAACACAAAGTTATATCCAAGCTGTTAGCATGTAAGAAGGTGCATTCCCATGTTATGAACAATGATGGCCGGACTCCAGCTGATCTCATAGAGGATTCTACAGGGTTCTACTCAATGGTAACAATTCTCTCACTCTTCGATGTTTATGTGATACGTTATCTTTCATGTGTTTCCTCACAACATTTGAAGATTTATTTAGTAGATGTGGAGGTTGGCGGAGTAATGTTGTCAACTATCTCTAATCTTATATTTATATTATTCAATAAATCTTTGATCCAAATTAATATTATTGTAAAAAATACAAGTAGATATGGGCTTCATATAGATGATGTCTTTATGGATATGCAGGTAAGGCTAGTGGTGAAATTCTATGTTAAAGGAGCACCATTCAGACCAGAGAGGCAAGATCATATAGAGAAATGGAAGGGTCAGAATATCATGAAATGGCGAGAGACGACATCGAAAAATCTCGCGATTGTCTCCACTCTTGTGGCGACAGTTGCCTTCTCGGCAGCGTTCAACGTGCCTGGGTCATATGGCTCTGATGGAAAGGCAAATCTCGGTGGGGATCGTTTGTACAATGCCTTCCTAGCCCTGGACACCATTGCCGTGACCACTTCCGTGGTTGCAACAATACTGTTGATCTATGGGAGAGCTTCACGGTCACACCGCTCATGGATTGGTTTCATGATCTCAATGCACTTTCTTTGGCTGGCACTGAACAGCATGATGCTAGGTTTCTTCATGGCTATAGCCGCTGTGATGAGCGATAAGAATCCCATGAAGATCGCATTGTCTCAGCTGATGTACCTTGGGTTATACATCATGATGACTCTGCTTGCATGCCTTGCAACGCCTGGATCACTTGGAGGAGTTGTGCAGTTTTTGGTTGGCAGTAGGTCAGAACCACGACAGCGTTCCAAGAGACGCATAAGCCGGCAATTTCCCTTTGTCATATTTTATGCCTTCAACGTTGTTGCATTCATCATTGTAAATACTATAGTACTTGTATCTGTTAATGTTAGTGGCCGCTTGCCACGGTAGAATTGCGCAGTTAATATCTTGAGGGTTGTTAGGCATGACTGTTTGCAATGCTTCTATTTTAATAACTGACTTGTGTATAAACATTTGGAAGTGGCGTTTTGGCTCATAGGAGCAAATGATCCCATTATATAAAATAATTAAAAATTAATTTTAAAAATGTTAAAATAATTTGACATAAGTTTTTTGGTGTACATCGTGTCATTCTATGTTCGTACACAAATTTTCGTGGAAAAACAATATTTCGTGTGGTGTGTCAAGAAGACAAAAAAATGTGTTGTATGCAGTCGTGTTACAACATCAAAATTTGTCTTTTTACAGGAGCCACATGAATTTTTTTCTTTTTTTGAAAATTTGTGTACCAACATAAAATGTTTAGATGTACATGTAAAAATTTAGTTTAGAATTTTTTGACACTTCAAAATGTGGATTCACATAATGAGAGCAAATGCTTCTATGAGCCAAAGTGTATTTCCCATAAACATTTCTTTTATTTTACAATAGAATTTCAACACATCTAGTTAAAAGCACATTAGATAGGTAACACTTAAAAATCTAGAATTTGCTTCCAAAAATTATTTATGACTCGCTTTTTTCTCTCTAAAATCTTCTTTTTTCAACCTAGCACTTCTCACTTTCATCCATGTTGAACAAATTGTTTTATACTAGTACCAAACTCAGCTTTTGAATAAAATATGGAGACCGCCTTTGGTCTACTAAAACATGCATTTTTTTTAAAAAAACTGCCACCAAATGATCAATCAATTTTGTCGATAGAAACAATAGGTAGATCATGTGTCATCGAAATGCATGACGTAGTCGTGCAATCTAGTGGAGGGTGCATACACTGTCATGTGGGTGTCGCTTGTGCATGTGGTGGAACAAAATAGATGTTTTGGTGTACTAAACATTTATATTCATTAAAATAACTACCGTCAAAGGATCGATCAATTTGTGGATGCCAATAGCAGGTAGATAAAGCAGTATCATCCACGCACAGATTACGCAACTGTGAGATATAGTGGAGATCACATAAAGAACATGTGGAGGCGGTGGGTGCCACCTGTGCTTTGTGGTGGAACAAAAGAAATAATGTTAATCTTGCGAGAGGACTAAGATCATGTACTATGTGACCCAAAAGCGATTCAAAGGCGCCTATAAGTTTCACGCCACAACGCAGCTATATTCAGAGGAAGAGATTATGGACGGTTGGACATACTCAACCACACCAAAGCAACATGGCCTAGGTCGGTTATGGCAGCTCCGTGAGGAGGGAAATGAACCCGAGAAAGGCGGCAAGGACAATGACAAAGATGGAAGAGACGAATTAGATGCTACTCCCTCCAGTCTTTTTTAATTGACTCGAATTTAGAATAAAGTTGTACTAAATTCGCGTCAATTAAAAGAGACCGGAGGGAGTACATATGATGCATGGACCATGGATGAACACCCAAAATCTAAGTACCAAAGTAGAGTTGAAAACTGATTTTTTTTTAATAGATCATGTATTTTAGTGTTTTGTGTTGTTTATCGTTATAAGTTATTGCTTCCACTGTATGATCAGCAAAATTAGAATGTAGATGCATGTGATACCGTAGTGTTTCGATGTTTGAACATTGATGAATTTTGGAGTTTACAAAAATGTGTTTCCCGTCCTGTCCGGTAGAAGCGACATGATAAAACGTGGTGGATTACGCTCGGGATTCTCTAACTTGCTCAAACCAAGTTAGAGAGCTACAGTACCTGATTTCTAACTGTTGGATCAAAAATGAACAGCCTAGATCTCATGCTACAGAGCAGCTACATGATCCTGTCTACAGTACCCAGCTGCAGTGCTGATTGCAACAGTACCATCGCTACAGTATCTCGCTACAGTTTTTAGCTGCAGTACCTAGATCCTGCCATCCATTTGCAATCCAACGGCTCATGTGCCATTGTTTTGAGAGCGAGGATCTTCTTCCGGATGAAAATCCAGATCTTTGATCGGGCGACGACAGCGTTTGTGCACTGTTCCCTTCTTAGAGGCGCCGCTTTTGAAGAAGTTGGATTTATGGTGCTGTCTTAGTGGTGTTTGTGCTGCTGTTCCAAGGATTAAACCACCGTAGCGGGACTTTTCTTTTTCTGTAATTCTTCTTTCTTTTTTTGGCTGTGTGCATCCGTAATGCCGCTAGGGTAATGCGTTGTTGCAGAGGCTGGATGTAATTGGTATCTTCGATATTAATATATGCTCTTTATCGAAAAATGTGCCAAGTCAGGGAACTGTAGCTCTCTGACTTGATGAAGCCAAGTCAGACAAGCTGCGCTGGGTGGATTATATCTGTTTAAACATTGGAAAAACCACACGTCCTGCCCACGCGCAGTGTAGTTGGACCGACCCACTAGCGAGCCGGGACCTGTTTTCCTCCAGTTTTTTTTTCCGTTTTTTCTAAGTTTTGCTGGTTTTGGCGTTTTATGTCCGATTATTCGGATTTTAGGATGTTTTTTGTGAAAGTTTCCAATTTATGAAAAGTCTTCAGATTTAAATATATTAATTTTAAAAAATACCTTTGAAAATGTTCATTTTGAAAATGATTTAGATTTAAAAGACTTTCAACTATGTAAATGTTTGATTTTTTCTAGGAAAGACATACCCGTTACTAGTCTGTTTTCTGTAGCGTCCCACGAGGGAGGCGTGCCCGTGCATGCGCTACTCCGACACGCACACGAGTGGGTGATAGCGGCTCCACCTTGTTGGCCCGGACCGAGAAGATGACTATTTTCTCCGCTCTAGCTCTAAGTTGGCACATGGGCAATCCTCCTGCTCCCCGAAAATCCGTTGACCCTGCTTCTCACATGGATGCCAGGTTCTCGCATGGAGCAGCAAATGGTCGGCTGCGCTCGGCTCTATTCGGCAGGGCTAGCAGCCCGTTCTGGATGGGCTGCCCTGTTGAGTGGGCCAAGCTGTGGAGTGTGGAGATCAATAGGACGGCTGACACTAGTGGAAAATGGGGCATTAGCACCGGTTGGTAAGGGGCTTTTTTTACCAGTTGCCCAACCGGTGCTAAGTATCCGGTGCTAAAGGACCCTCTTTAGCACTGGTTCAGTTACGAACCGGTGGTAAAGGGGCACCACATGGCGGCTACCAAGCGCCCGAGCGAGAGGACCTTTAGCACCTGCCGCGGCAGGAAAACGAACCAAAACGCTGCCGCGGCAGAACCCCGCCACCGGTGCCTTCTTTATATCCATTTTTTCGAATTATTTTCCACTTCCTCTTTTTTTCTTTTTTTTTCCAGAATTTCTAATATTTTAGTTATTTGACAAGTTTAGTCTTTAACTACACTTATCTCTAGTCAAATTACTTACTCGTGGTCAGAATTCCCGCTCGGTCACCCATCCTCCCACTAATCCAGCACTAGCACGCTTAACTTCCGAGTTCCTTCCCGTCCCGCCTTCCAAGTGTTTCGCGCACATGCATGTGATACTACTATCATATCAATCCTATTAACATGCTGGTCGATGTCATATTTTCTTTATTTTTTGAATTTTAAATAATTCTTTTAATAAACAAAAGTAATGATGTAATAATAATCTTGAATAAATAAATAAAAATTAACTTTTTAATTTTTTTTGCCAAACCTAAAACCTGAAATTTTGAAAATCTAAAAATTTGCTAAAAGTAATAGTAATCTTTATGTAGGATGTAATTATTAATTATTATTTTTTTAAAAAAAATTCGAAATTTAGAGCAAAAACTAAAATCTTTCTGATTTCATATTTTCATTTGGAATTCGAATGTAACTTTTTCCCACGATCATTTTGATATATTATACGCTTTTTTCCGACCTCGTATGCAAAAGTTAATGCTATTTTACCTTTTTCAAAACTTTTTCTGCAAAAAAAGTTAAAATTCAAATTTTTTAATTTCCCCAAATAGTAGGTAGTGTAATATACAGGAATCTCAAAAGAATTTATTTTTTGAATTTCCTATCATTTTCTTTTGTTCTTAGAAAAACCTTTAGCACCGGTTCGTGCCACGAACCGGTGCTAAAGGGTTCGTGGCTGACACCAACCCTTTAGCACTGGTTTGTGTCACGAACCGGTGCTAAAGGTCCCGCTCGAACCGGTGCTAAAACTCTAGCCTCTCAAACCGGTGCTAATGCAAACTTAATCTGGGTTCGTAGCACAACCGGTGCTAATGCTCTTTGGAGCCAAAAACCAAAGCCTCTTTTTCTACTAGTGTGAATATTTCTGGCAGAACATAGTCGAGGTGGGAGGCTGATACGTCTCAAACGTATCTATAATTTCTTATGTTCCATGCTACTTTTATGATGATACTCACATGTTTTATACACATTATATGTCATTATTATGCATTTTCCAGCACTAACCTATTGACGACATACCGAAGAGCCAGTTGCTGTTTTTAGTTTCAGAAATCCTACAAAGGAAATATTCTCAGAATTGGACGAAATCAACGCCCAGGGTCTTATTTTTCCACGAAGCTTCCAGAAGACCGAAAGGATAACGAAGTGGGGCGACGAGGCGCCGACACAACAGGGCGGCGCGGCCCAGGCCCTGGCCGCGCGGCCCTAGCGTGTGGGGCTCTCGTGCCTCTCACGACTCTACCCTTCCGCCTACTTAAAGCCTTCGTCGCGAAACCCCCAGTACCGAGAGCCACGATACGGAAAACCTTACTGAGATGCCGCCGCCGCCAATCCCATCTCGGGGGATTCAGGAGATCGCTCTCCGGCACCCTCGCCGGAGAGGGGAATCATCTCCCGAGGGTTCTTCATCGCCATGATCGCCTCCGGATCGATGTGTGAGTAGTTCACCCCTGGACTATGGGTCCATAGCAGTAGCTAGATGGTTGTCTTCTCCTCATTGTGCTATCATGTTAGATCTTGTGAGCTGCCTATCATGATCAAGATCATCTATCCGTAATGCTACATGTTGTGTTTGTTGGGATCCGATGAATATTGAATACTATGTCAAGTTGATTATCAATCTATCATATATGTTGTTTATGTTCTTGCATGCTCTCCGTTGCTAGTAGAGGCTCTGGCCAAGTTGATACTTGTAACTCCAAGAGGGAGTATTTATGCTCGATAGTGGGTTCGTGCCTCCATTGAATCTGGGGGAGTGACATCAACCTCTAAGGTTGTGGATGTGCTGTTGCCACTAGGGATAAAACATCGATGCTTTGTCTAAGGATATTTGTGTTGATTACATTACGCACCTTACTTAATACAATTGTCTGTTGTTGCAACTTAATACTGGAGGGGGTTCGGATGATAACCTGAAGGTGGACTTTTTAGGCATAGATGCATGCTGGATAGCGGTCTATGTACTTTGTCGTAATGCCCTGATTAAATCTCATAGTACTCATCATGATATATGTATGTGCATTGTTATGCCTTTTTTATTTGTCAATTGCCCAACTGTAATTTGTTCACCCAACATGCATTTATCTTATGGGAGAGACACCACTAGTGAACTGTGGACCCCGGTCCATTCTTTACATCTGAAATACAATCTACTGCAAACTCTGTTCTTTACTGCTCTTCGCAAACAATCATCATCTTCCACACAGTACGTTTAATCCTTTGTTTACGGCAAGCCGGTGAGATTGACAACCTCACTGTTACGTTGGGGCAAAGTACTTTGATTGTGTTGTGCAGGTTCCACGTTGGCGTCGGAATCTCTGGTGTTCCGCCGCACTACACTCCGCCACCAACAACCTTCACGTGTTCCTTGACTCCTACTGGTTCGATAACCTTGGTTTCTTACTGAGGGAAAAACTTGCTGCTGTACGCATCACACCTTCCTCTTGGGGTTCCCAACGGACGTGTCAACTACCACGCCAACAGCAAGGATTTTTCTGGCGCCGTTGCCGGGGAGATCAAGACACGCTGCAAGGGGAGTCTCCCACATCCAATCTCTTTACTTTGTTTTTTTCTTGCTTTGTTTTACTTTATTTACTGCTTTGATTGCTCTTATATCAAAAACACAAAAAAGTTAGTTGCTAGTTTTACTTTATTTACTGTCTTGTTCTCTATATTAAAAACACAAAAAAATTAGTTACTTGCATTTATTTTATTTTGTTATCATGGCTAGTCCTGCACTTGTCACTCCATCACCCGAGGAATTGATCTTTACTTTTAAACAAGGAGTGAGGAGAGTTTTGAAGAAGCTTGGTCTAGAATTTTGGATTTTTATGGTAAAACTGAACCTAGAATGACTCTAAGTTTGCTTCTTAGTAATTCTTATTTTGGGCTTATTGTTCGCTATAGATATGATTTGGATGCTCTAGTGGGAGGAGATTTCCTTCACTGCGATGGGGATCAAGCTTTTAATGCCATAAAGAAATTGGTTACATCATCTAGCTCAGCTAGTAATTTTGATTCATCTCTTGCTAGTATTTATGATAGATTAAACACCCTTGAAACAAATATATCTTGTTTAAAAGAAGGGTACAACCAGATTCGTGAATATTATGATTATGTTCCAGTAAACTTTAAACCTTCAATGTGGGTCCCTACTATTAAAGTTACTATTTGTGGTGAAATTTTTTATGCCCGTTGTGATATTATGTTTGAGTTTTGCCTTATGCCTAAAAGTATCTATGAATCTTTGACACTTTGGGAACTTACTGAAGGAGGAGAAGAAATAACTCTTACTGATAATTCTGTCATAATTCCTGAGGGGATAGCTGAAGGTGTGTTCACAACCTTTCTTGGAAGAACGGTATCCACTGATTACCTTGTTATTGAATTTGTAGGGACAGGACAAATCACACTTGGAAGATCCCTGCTGAAACTCTTGGGAGCAACCATAGATGTGGGAAAAGGCACTCTAAATTTTACTTCTACACCTGGAAGTGGTCAAGTATTTCCTAGACCAAAGAGTAAGAATAAGATTAAAAAGGATAGGCGCAATGCCCCTGGTAAGAATGCTAATGTTTCATCTCTTGATAATACTTGATACACACTTTCTGCGCCTAGCTGAAAGGCGTTAAAGAAAAGCGCTTATGCAGACAACCCATTATTTTACTTCTGCACTTTGTTTTATATTTGAGTCTTGGAAATTGTTACTACTGTAGCAACCTCTCCTTATCTTTATTTTATTGCATTGTTGTGCCAAGTAAAGTCTTTGATAGTAAAGTCAATACTAGATTTGGATTACTGCGCAGAACATGATTTCTTGCTGTCACGAAATTGAGCCGCCCCTGCTGTAGAAAATTTATAAAAATCTGCCAATTTATGTGCGTGATCCTCAGATATGTAAGCAACTTGCATTCAATTTGGGCATTTTCATCTGAGCAAGTTAAGTGCCCCTAAAAAATTCGTTTTTACGTACTGTTCTGTTTTGACAGATTCTGCCTTTTATTTCGCATTGCCTGTTTTGCTATGTTTGATGGATTTCTTTGTTCCATTAACTTTCATTAGCTTTGTGCAATGTCCAGAAGTGTTAAGAATGATTATGTCACCTCTGAATATATGAATTTTCAATTATGCACTAACCCTCTAATGAGATTGTTTCGAGTTTGGTGCGGAGGAAGTTTTCAAGGGTCACGAGAGGAGGATGATACAATATAATCAAGAAGAGTGAAAAGTCTACGCTTGGGGATGCCCCCGTGGTTCATCCCTGCATATTTTAAGAAGACTCAAGCATCTAAGCTTGGGGATGCCCAAGGCATCCCTTCTTCATCGACAACTTATCGAGTCACCTCTAGTGAAACTATATTTTTATTCCGTCACATCTTATGTGCTTTACTTGGAGCGTCTGTATGTTTTATTTTTGTTTTTGTTTGAATAAAATCGGATCCTAGCATTCTTTGTTTGGGAGAGAGACACGCTCCGCTGTTTCGTATGAACACATATATTCTTAGCTTTATTCTTAATGTTCATTGCGAAGGTTGAACTACTTCGTTCATTGTTATATGGTTGGAAACATAAAATGCTGCATGTGGTAAATGGTATAATGTCTTGAATAATTTGATACTTGGCAATTGTTGTGCTCATATAGATCATGTTTAAGCTCTTGCATCATGTACTTTGCACCCATTAATGAAGAACTACATAGAGCTTGTTAAAATTTGGTTTGCATGATTGATCTCTAGAGTCTAGATATTTTCTGGTTAAGGTGTTTGAACAACAAGGAGACGATGCAAAGTCTTATAATACTTACAATATGTTCATATGTGAGTCTTGCTGCACCGTTTTATACTTGAGTTTACTTCAAACAACCTTGCTAGCCTAGCCTTGTATTGAGTGGAATTCTTCTCGTGCATCCAAATCCTTCAAAAACTATGTCATTTGTGTCCACCATACCTACCTACTACATGGTATTTCTCTGCAATTCCAAAGTACATTACTTGAGTGCTACCTTTAAAAAATTCTATCCTTTGACTTTGCAATATATAGCTCATGGGAAAATAGCCTTAAAAACTATTGTGGTGAAGAATATGTAGCTATGTATCTTATTTCTTAATAAGTTGCTTGTTGAGCGATAACCATGTTTCTGGGGACGCCATCAACTTTTACATCTTTGTTGAATATCATGTGAGTTGCTATGCATGTTCGTATTGTCTGAAGTAAGGGCGATTTTCATGATCAAATGGTTTGAGTATGCATATTGTTAGAGAAGAACATTGGGCCGCTAACTAAAGCCATGATCCATGGTGGAAGTTTCAGTTTGGACAATTAATCCTCAATCTCTTATGAGAATTTTAACTGTTGTTGAATGCTTATGCATTAAAAAGGAGTCCATTATCTGTTGTCTATGTTGTCCCAGTATGGATGTCTAAGTTGAGAATAATCAAAAGCGAGAAATCCAATGCGAGCTTTCTCCTTAGACCTTGTACCGGCGGCATAGAGGTACCCCGTTGTGACACTTGGTTGAAACATATGTTATGCAATGATAATCCGTGTTAATCCAAGCTAATTAGGACAAGGTGCGAGCACTATTGGTATACTATGCATGAGGCTTGCAACTTATAGGATATCTTATACATAACACATATGATTTATTACTACCGTTGACAAAATTGTTTCTATGTTTTCAAAATAAAAAGCTCTAGCACAAAAATAGTAATCCATGCTTCCCTCTGCGAAGGGCCAATCTTCTACTTTATTGTTGAGTCAGTTCACCTATTCTTTCTATCTCAGAAGCAAACACTTGTATGAACTGTGTGCATTGATTCTTACATGTTTACCTATTGCACTTGTTATATTACTTTGTGTTGACAATTATCCATGAGATATATATGTTGAAGTTGAAAGAAACTGCTGAAACTTATATCTTCCTTTGTGTTGCTTCAAAGCTTTCTACTAAGAATTTATTGCTTTATGAGTTAACTCTTATGCAAGTCTTATTGATGCTTGTCTTGAAAGTACTATTCATGAAAAGTCTTTGCTATATGATTCAGTTGTTTACTCATTGTCTTCACCATTGCTTCGAATCGCTACATTCATCTCATATGCTTTACAATAGTATTGATCAAGATTATGATAGCATGTCACTACAGAAATTATCTTTGTTATCGTTTACCTACTCGAGGGCGAGTAGGAACTAAGCTTGGGGATGCTTGATACGTCTCAAACGTATCTATAATTTCTTATGTTCCATGCTACTTTTATGATGATACTCACATGTTTTATACACATTATATGTCATTATTATGCATTTTCCGGCACTAACCTATTGACGAGATGCCGAAGAGCCGATTCTTGTTTTCTGCTGTTTTTGGTTTCAGAAATCCTAGTAAAGAAAATATTCTCGGAATTGGACGAAATCAACGCCCAGGGTCCTATTTTTCCACGAAGCTTCCAGAAGTCCGAAGAGGAAACGAAGTGGGGCCACGAGGTGGCCACACAACAGGGCGGCGCGGCCCAAGCCCTGGCCGCGCCGGCCTACTGTGTGGGCCCCTCGTGACGCCCCTTGACCTGCCCTTCCGCCTACTTAAAGTCTTCGTCGCGAAACCCCCAGTACCGAGAGCCACGATACAGAAAACCTTATAGAGACGCCGCCGCCAATCCCATCTCGGGGGATTCAGGAGATCACCTCCGGCACCCTGCCGGAGAGGGGAATCATCTCCCGGAGGTCTCTTCATCGCCATGATCGCCTCCGGATCGATGTGTGAGTAGTCCACCCCTGGACTATGGGTCCATAGCAGTAGCTAGATGGTTGTCTTCTCCTCATTGTGCTATCATGTTAGATCTTGTGAGCTGCCTATCATGATCAAGATCATCTATTTGTAATGCTACATGTTGTGTTTGTTGGGATCCGATGAATATTGAATACTATGTCAAGTTGATTATCAATCTATCATATATGTTATTTATGGTCTTGCATGCTCTCCGTTGCTAGTAGAGGCTCGGCCAAGTTGATACTTGTGACTCCAAGAGGGAGTATTCATGCTCGATAGTGGGTTCATGCCTCCATTAAATCCGGGACGATGTAGAAAGTTCTAAGGTTGTGGATGTGCTGTTGCCACTAGGGATAAAACATCGATGCTTTGTCTAAGGATATTTGTGTTGATTACATTACGCACCATACTTAATGCAATTGTCTGTTGTTTGCAACTTAATACTGGAAGGGGTTCGGATGATAACCTGAAAGTGGACTTTTTAGGCATAAAAGCATGCTGGATAGCGGTCTATGTACTTTGTCGTAATGCCCTGATTGAATCTCATTGTACTCATCATGATATATGTATGTGCATTGTTATGCCTTCTTTATTTGTCAATTTCCCAACTGTAATTGGTTCATCCAACATCTGTTTATCTTATGGGAGAGACACCACTAGTGAACTGTGGACCCCGGTCCTATTCTTTACATCTGAAATACAATCTACTGCAATTGTTTTTTACTGTTCTTTGCAAACTATCATCATCATCCACACTATACATCTAATCCTTTGTTTACAGCAAGCCGGTGAGATTGACAACCTCACTGTTATGTTGGGGTAAAGTACTGTGATTGTGTTGTGCAGGTTCCACGTTGGCGCCGGAGTCCCTGGTGTTGCGCCGCACTACACTCCGCCACCAACAACCTTCAACGTGCTTCTTGGCTCCTACTGGTTCGATAACCTTGGTGTCTTACTGAGGGAAAACTTACTGCTGTGTGCATCACACCTTCCTCTTGGGGTTCCCAACGGACGTGTCATCTTCGCGCGTCAAGACTGTTTTCTGGCGCCGTTGCCGGGGAGATCAAGACATGCTGCCAGGGGAGTCTCCCACTTCCAATCTCTTTACTTTGTTTTTGTCTTGCTTTACTTTATTTTATTTACTGCTTTGTTTGCTCTTATATTAAAAACACAAAAAAATTAGTTGCTAGTTTTACTTTATTTACTATCTTGCTCTCCATATTGAAAACACACAAAAAATTAGTTACTTGCATTTACTTTATTTACCTTTTGTTTATTTCATCATGTTTCCTCCTAAGTACACTCTAAAAGACATACCGGTAGGACGCGGGTCTATCATTGGGAGAGATAATAAAGAAGATTTTTTCACTCATGTTAGTACAGCTGAATATTTTGAAGATAGACACTTGGTAGAACTTGCTCCTACTTATGAAATTGCTGTTGCTTCTTTAGTACATATGTTGGAAACTAAATTTGTTAATCTCAATCCTACAATTCAACATATGTTTCTTACACTCGGTGATATGGAAGAAGGAGAAAAGAAAGATTTTGTTTTAGAAACCCTTCTTAAAGAGTTTGGTGGTGTAGCAAGAGAGGCTAGAAAGGTCTTTATTAAATATAAGATGCTTGGCTCTTATACCAACTTTGCTAGTACCCATTGAAAAGATGAACATGGAGAGAATAAGGTACACTAATAATGTTAATGATGGAGGGGAGATCAAAGTACCGATACCTAGTAAGCTCCTAGGAATGCATGACGCTCTAGAAAATAACTATGGTTGGCTTGTTCCCGAAAATTTGTTTGATGAGGATAGCAAGCCTAAGAATAATGAAAAAGGAGCCTCTAAAACTTACATAGATAAGATAAAATGCATAGTTGAGAAAACTCCAAACCCCTATGTTGATGCTTCGTCTCTTGATAATACTTGATTCACACTTTCTGCGCCTAGCTGAAAGGCGTTAAAGAAAAGCGCTTATGGGAGACAACCCATTATTTTACTTCTGCACTTTTGTTTTATATTTGAGTCTTGGAAGTTGTTACCACTTTAGCAACCTTTCCTTATCTTTATTTTATTGCATTGTTGTGCCAAGTAAAGTCTTTGATAGTAAAGTCAATACTAGATTTGGATTGCTGCGCAGGAACAGATTTCTTGCTGTCACGAATTTGAGCAGTAGTCTCTGTAGAAAATTTAAAAAAATCTGCCAATTTACGTGCGTGATCCTCAGATATGTACGCAACTTTCATTCAATTTGGGCATTTTCATCTGAGCAAGTCTGGTGCCTCTTAAAAATTCGTCTTTACGGACTGTTCTGTTTTGACAGATTCTGCCTTTTATTTCGCATTGCCTGTTTTGCTATGTTTGATGAATTTCTTTGTTCTATTAACTTTCAGTAGCTTTGTGCAATGTCCAGAAGTGTTAAGAATGATTATGTCACCTCTGAATATATGAATTATGCACTGACCCTCTAATGAGTTTGTTTTGAGTTTGGTGTGGAGGAAGTTTTCAAGGATCAAGAGAGGAGGATGATACAATATGATCAAAAAGAGTGAAAATTCAAAGCTTGGGGATACCCCCGTGGTTCATCCCTGCATATTTTAAGAAGACCAGAGCGTCTAAGCTTGGGGATGCCCAAGGCATCCCTTCTTCATCGACAACTTATCAGGTCACCTCTAGTGAAACTATATTTTTATTCCGTCACATCTTATGTGCTTTACTTGGAGCGTCTGTTTGTTTTTGTTTTTGTTTGAATAAAATCGGATCCTAGCATTCTTTGTTTGGGAGAGAGACACGCTCCGTTGTTTCGTATGAACACATATGTTCTTAGCTTTATCTTTATTGTTCATTGCGAAAGTTGGACTATTTCATTCATTGTTATATGGTTGGAAACGGAAAATGCCGCATGTGGTTAATGGTTTAATGTCTTGAATAATGTGATACTTGGCAATTGTTGTGCTCATATAGATCATGTTTAAGCTCTTGCATCATGTACCTTGTACCCATTAATGAATAACTATATAGAGCTTGTTAAAATTTGGTTTGCATGATTGATCTCTAGAGTCTAGATATTTTCTGGTTGAGGTGTTTGAACAACAAGGAGACAATATGAAGTCTTATAATAGTTACAATATGTTCATATGTGAGCTTTGCTGCACCTTTTATACTTGAGTTTGCTTCAAACAACCTTGCTAGCCTAGCCTTGTATTGAGAGGAATTCTTCTCGTGCATCCAAATCCTTGAACCAATAACCATGCCATTTGTGTCCATCATACCAACCTACCACATGGTATTTCTCTACCATTCCAAAGTACATTACTTGAGTGCTACCTTTAAAAATTCTATTCTTTGCCTTTGCAATATATAGCTCATGGGACAAATAGCCTTAAAAACTATTGTGGTGAAGAATATGTACTTATGTGTTTTATGTCTTAATAAGTTGCTTGTTGAGCGGTAACCATGTTTCTGGGGACGCCATCAACGTTTTACACCTTTGTTGAATATCATGTGAGTTGCTATGCATGTTCGTCTTGTCTGAAGTAAGGGCGATCTTCATGATCAAATAGTTTGAGTATGCATACTGTTAGAGAAGAACATTGGGCCGCTAACTAAAGCCATGATTCATGGTGGAAGTTTCAGTGTGGACAACTAATCCTCAATCTCTTATGAGAATATTAACTGTTGTTGAATGCTTATGCATTAAAGAGGGGTCCATTATCTCGTTGTCTATGTTGTCCCGGTATGGATGTCTAAGTTGAGAATAATCAAAAGCGAGAAATCCAATGCGAGTTTTCTCCTTAGACCTTTGTACGAGGCGGCATAGAGGTACCCCTTTGTGACACTTGGTTGAAACATATGCTATGCAATGATAATCCGTGTTAATCCAAGCTAATTAGGACAAGGTGCGAGCACTATTGGTATACTATGCATGAGGCTTGCAACTTATAAGATATCTTATACATAACACATATGTTTTATTACTACCGTTGACAAAATTGTTTCTTGTTTTCAAAATGAAAAGCTCTAGCACAAATATAGTAATCAATGCTTCCCTCTCGCGAAGGGCCTATCTTCTACTTTATTGTTGAGTCGGTTTGCCTATTCTTTCTATCCCAGAAGCAAACACTTGTGTCAACTGTGTGCATTGGTTCTTACATGTTTACCTATTGCACTTGTTATATTACTTTGTGTTGACAATTATCCATGAGATATATATGTTGAAGTTGAAAGCAACCGCTGAAACTTATATCTTCCTTTGTGTTGCTTCAATGCCTTTACTTTGAATTTATTGCTTTATGAGTAACTCTTATGCAAGTATTATTGATGCTTGTCTTGAAAGTATTATTCATGAAAAGTCTTTGCTATATGATTCATTTGTTTACTCATTGTCTTCACCATTGCTTCGAATCGCTGCATTCATCTCATATGCTTTACAATAGTATTGATCAAGATTATGATAGCATGTCACTTCAGAAATTATCTTTGTTATCGTTTACCTACTCGAGGGCGAGTAGGAACTAAGCTTGGGGATGCTTGATACGTCCCAAACGTATCTATAATTTCTTATGTTCCATGCTACTTTTATGATGATACTCACATGTTTTATACACATTATATGTCATTATTATGAATTTTCCGGCACTAACCTATTGAAGAGATGCCGAAGAGCCAGTTGTTGTTTTCTGCTGTTTTTTGTTTCAGAAATCCTAGTAAAGAAATATTCTCGGAATTGGACGAAATCAACGCCCAGGGTCCTATTTTTCCACGAAGCTTCCAGAAGTCCGAAGAGGAAACGAAGTGGGGCCACGAGGTGGCCACACAACAGGGCGGCGCGGCCCAAGCCCTGGGCGCGCCGGCCTACTGTGTGGGCCCCTCGTGATGCCCCTTGACCTACCCTTCCGCGTACTTAAAGTCTTCGTCGCGAAACCCCCAGTACCGAGAGCCACGATACGGAAAACCTTACAGAGACGCCGCCGCCGCCAATCCCATCTCGGGGGACTCAGGAGATCGCCTCCGGCACCCTGCCGGAGAGGGGAATCATCTCCCGGAGGTCTCTTCATCGCCATGATCGCCTCCGGATCGATGTGTGAGTAGTCCACCCCTGGACTATGGGTCCATAGCAGTAGCTAGATGGTTATCTTCTCCTCATTGTGCTATCATGTTAGATCTTGTGAGCTGCCTATCATGATCAAGATTATCTATTTGTAATGCTACATATTGTGTTTGTTGGGATCCGATGAATACTGAATACTATGTCAAGTTGATTATCAATCTATCATATATGTTATTTATGTTCTTGCATGCTCTCCGTTGCTAGTAGAGGCTCTGGCCAAGTTGATACTTGTGACTCCAAGAGGGAGTATTTATGCTCGATAGTGGGTTCATGCCTCCATTAAATCTGGGACGATGACGAGAAAGTTCTAAGGTTGTGGATGTGTCTGTTGCCACTAGGGATAAAACATCGATGCTTTGTCTAAGGATATTTGTGTTGATTACATTACGCACCATACTTAATGCAATTGTCTGTTGTTTGCAACTTAATACTGGAAGGGGTTCGGATGATAACCTGAAAGTGGACTTTTTAGGCATAGATGCATGCTGGATAGCGGTCTATGTACTTTGTCGTAATGCCCTGATTGCATCTCATAGTACTCATCATGATATATGTATGTGCATTGTTATGCCTTCTTTATTTGTCAATTGCCCAACTATAATTTGTTCACCCAACATGCATTTATCTTATGGGAGAGACACCACTAGTGAACTGTGGACCCCGGTCCATTCTTTACATCTGAAATACAATCTACTGCAAACTTGTTCTTTACTGTTCTTCGCAAACAATCATCATCTTCCACACAATACGTTTAATCCTTTGTTTACAGCAAGCCGGTGAGATTGACAACCTCACTGTTACGTTGGGGCAAAGTACTTTGATTGTGTTGTGCAGGTTCCACGTTGGCGCCGGAATCCCTGGTGTTGCGCCGCACTACACTCCACCACCAAGAACCTTCACGTGTTCCTTGACTCCTACTGGTTCGATAACCTTGGTTTCTTACTGAGGGAAAAACTTGCTGCTGTACGCATCACACCTTCCTCTTGGGGTTCCCAACGGACGTGTCAACTACCACGCCAACAACAGAGGCCAAAGGACGCAGATCGATCGGAGCTGCTGCGTGCTCCGGTTAATGGGGGTGGAGAAGATCAGGGGTTCGGTCGTCGAAAAGCTAATTGGGCCAGCCGAGATCAGATGAGGACGTCACCGGCGAGCTTGGGGCTCACGCGTCGATCTGGAGGTGACCAGATCGGGGGGAGGGGGGTGCTGCTGCTCCGGTCGGGGATGCATCACAAGTGGCGGACGACGGAGCGTCTTGGGCGAGGGTGCATACCGGAGGAGATGGAGGTGGCTGCAGGGAATGCCCTCCCGGCGGCTAGGATTCCTAGGGTATGGACCGAAAGAAGAGTAGTTCCATGGTCAAACCCACAACGAGGAACATAACCATGGCCTTTTTTTTTCACTTGCGGTGGCAAGTTGTTATAATATCAAAACGCTCCGCGTTTTGCTGTTCCGGGAATCTTCGAAAGACCTACTCCCTGATTTTTTTTTTTGAGAAATATAGTACAAACGCAGACGCTCACATACATGCGCATACACTCACCCCTATGAACGCACACGCACACACGCCCACCCTACCCCTATGAGCACCTCCGAAAGACTAAGTTGGTTGATCAGATCTTGAAATTGACGAAGTACTCCTACTCCGTGATCTGTACACCAAAATGAGACAACTTCGCGGATCTAGCTCAACAGAGCTAACATGTTTGGGTCTGCTCCGGAGCGGATTTTAGAGAAGCTGAAAACCGGCTTCCCGAACACGCCCTTAATCTCCCTGGCCTTGTTTGTTTTCCTTTTTGCTGTTTTGCATCTTTATAATGTGTTTAGTTCTCATCATGCATTTTTGATTAACCGGACTCGCCGGTCTTCCGTTGATATTCAGAAGAAGAAAATGAAGGGGAAATAGGCGAATCATGCACCCATACACACACTTGGCTATTACCGCCAATCAAGACTAACTAACTCTTGACCCACACAATTAGAGCCCCATTGGTAGCAAAGTATTTTCAAAGTATTCTAAAAATACTTCTACTAATACTCTAATTTTAAATAATTTAGGCCTAATTTGGCAACAAAGTTTTTCTAAACTGAAGTATTATAAAACCAGAATATTTCAATGCCAAGCACCAGAATACTTTATTTTCTTGAAACCACATTTTTCCTCAGTTTTGGAAAAATTACAGAGGTGTTTGGCAAGTGCTGTTTTGACGCATGGATAATCAAGTTTTGACCGACACCTTAGCTGCATAAGGCCCGTTGCATAACCGACCGAGCATTTCCCCCCTCCCATCTCCCACGCGTGAACAGTAACTTGAGAGTCTCTCGCCGCTGTCCGGGCCTCTCCGATGCCCTCTCCGGCGGATTAGCCGGCCGGAGCTGGGCTAGGAGGGGCGCCGGAGTAGTTTGGCCTAGTGGTAGGTTAGTTTTGGGCTCTATGCCCGGTAGTCGGAGCAGAGCTCGGGGTCAAGGCGGCCAGATCCAGAGCTTGGTAGGGTTTCTCTCTCTACTGCTAGTGCTCCTTCGGTCGGAGCTGGCGGAGGCTGAGGGGAACACAGTCTCCTTGAATAAATTCTGTTGACGTCAGAAACCCCCTGGCGGGCAGAGATGGTCAACACGGTAGAGCCGGGAACAACTAGGGCTGCGGCTGGCCCCAGTCCCTCAGAGCGACGGCCCGCAAAGCCTCCTGGTCGCACGCGCCGATGCCAATCGCAAGGGTGTGCCACCCGACCTATACCTGGTCGGAAGGTGTGGATGATGCCTCGCTTAGTTTCCTGCATGGCATACACGTAAACATTAAATACGAGCCTCGATCGGCTCTCGAGTTATCTCCGTGAATCGGCTCAAAGAGCCGATCCACCCATGATCCGGACAAGGCGTCCGAATATATGGTGGTCCTGCTTGATCAAGATAAAGCTAATGAGATCTACGACGATTTGGGGTTTTCACCGCATAATCGGATCATCCTACTCACGATTGGGCCTCGCGCTCGCGCACGGTGACCGTAAGCCGATCCTAGACAGGGCCTAAAAACCAACACGAGGTTGATCCCCGGAACATCCTCTCTAGGGCTAGCAAACGCCACCCTACACGCCGCCGGATCCTCCAACCCTTTGTAAGGCCTAACTATTGCGGATGTTAAACTAATCCTTGATGAAACAAGGAGCAATCGTAACGGATCAGATCTACTAAATTATGATCAAGCGGGGTGCCGCCCCTACACCTAAGATAGGTGTAAGGGCGGCTAGATGTGCAAGGGTCGCATAACGAAAGCATGTAATTCGAAGAACAATGCTAACCCTAACACATCTAAGATAACTACGTTGCTCGCCATCAAAAAGGCTTCGAGTACGAGCAACGCATGAACAACGTGGGCAGGCTTGTGCTGCCTAGATCGCAAGATGCGATCTAGGCAGCATGGTGCTTACCGGAGAAACCCTCGAGACGAAGGAGTTGGCGATGCGCCGAGATTTGTTTGTGGTTGAACGTTGGTTGTTGTTTATTCCATAAACCCTAGATACATATTTATAGTCCAAGCGGACTTTCTAATGTGGGCGTGCACCAAACCGTGCACGAGATAAACTCTAACTTTTAATCTAGATACAATCCACTGTAATTAAAGATACACGGGCAACCTAGCCCAAATTCTCCGTGCAAGGCCGCTTCAGAGATCTTCCATGTGTAATCTTCCAAGCCCATCTTGATCGCGGCCCACCTCCTGATTTAGCCAAAATCTGGTGACAACACATGCCCCCCTGGTTTTGGTAATGATAATTTCAAAACCACTCGTTTTTCCTTCGAAGGGTCATGTTGTGGCGGAGCGGAACCGTCGCAGAGATGTTTCATCATGACGACTTGCCTTCCCAACTTCTCTCGCACGATTTGACAGCTTTTGGCACCATGTCCTCGAAAACCGCTCGAAAATTAAATCTCCATCTCCTTTATTTAACCGCATCGAACAGTTCTCCTCTTCGTCCTCTTCACATTGGCACTCCCAAAAGCCCTTCTGCGCACCATGTCCTCCTCTTCCTCCACCTCATCGGAACTCTCCCTCGGGTCCTCCTCCTCCCGTGAGACGCCACCGGACATTCGCGCACCCACGCCTCCTCCATCTGGTCCGAGGAAGACAAATCCTTGACCAGTGGGGAGAGCGACCTCCGCTTCCTCGCCGACGGGGAATCGGAGGAGGAGAGCGATGACGATCGCTTCTCCTGGGATGACTTCACCTCCTCCGAGGAGGCGAAGGAGGAGGAGGAGGAGGACGAAGACAGCTCCTCCGACGAGCCGCCGGCCAAACGCCGCCGCCTCTGGCCCGGGAACCTCAGCGACATCGACAGCGACGACGACGACGCTGACGAGGAGGACGAGGACAACGAGGGTCCTGTCGGCGGCCGCTGGAGCAGCGATGACGAGCCGGCAGGGAGTAGCGCCGACAGTGGCGATGACGGCGACGATGACGACGAGGGCAGCAACGGCCCCTAGATAGGATCTTAGCATAGGGCCAGCAGTAGTAGACGGGACAATGTATCCCCTAGTACTTCCTTTTGAGAGCAATCAGCTCTTCTATGTAAGAAATCTGGTTTATCAATGAAGAAATTCCCCAATTTGACTTTGCCGATTTCCTTTATGATAATTTAGCCGATTGTCCTTCGTACTGATTCTGCCGATTGTCAATCTGGTCAATGCCCAATAAGCCGATGGCATCGCATCGGTCTCTCACGATAAATTTCGAGATAGATCCATCCGGACCCAAACTCCCGGTCAACAAGGCCAAGCCATAATCGCGCAAACCCTAGGCCTTTCAGACATTCTTCTGCCGCATCCTTCTCTTCCAGATCCTCTTTGCCTTCAGAAGAGCCCTAGGACTGTTGCTGGATCAATTCAAACGCCGAAGCTGCCACTTCTGCAGGACAGGCATCACTTGCCCACAAATTCCCTCGCGATGGTATGCAGTGACGTTTTATAATCCTGCTCTCGTTTTCTTTCGAGAACCATCTCTCAAAATCAAACCGAGATGCAGAGCCAACCGATTTTAGCAAAATCGGCTTTCTTATAGCAAAGGACCTTTCGTGGCAAGCTGCCCCCGAGCCTCGACCGGGGTGGAAACAATGATGAGGACCCGTAATTCGTGCAAACGAGCTCGGGCTCGACCATGTCTGAGAGTGCTATCGTGCGGGGCCAACCAATTGATCACCTTTCATCCGTTGACAGTCGATACAGTCGATCCAGCAGGCTGGTAATCTGGTGTTGAGTAGGTGTCCTCAACATAGTCCTGGGCTTGTCGCTGAATCGTCTTGCATACTGAAACTGATAATTTTGCAACATCAGCACCATTCTTCAGACAAGTTGTGATGCAGAGTTAGCCGATTCCAACGAAATCGGCTCCCCAGAGCAGAGAACCTTCAAGGTGAGCTGCCCCCCCGAGCTTTTTCAGTCTACTCCTTGCACCTCGTTGACTAGATCGGCTCCTTTCCTTCGCAGGCTGAAGCAACTTCCGGTGAGGATGTCCTTGCATTTCTGATGCCCTCCAAACTCTGGACGCAACAACCCCTGGAAGTGACAGTTACCGCAGTTACCCCTGGATGTTGCAAAATTATCCTCAATCCTGCAGTCCTGGTTCTAGAAGATGTCACGTTCTTCGCTGCTAACGCCGCTGAACTTGAAGACTTGCCAATGGGAATTAGGGGTCCTTGAAGGGAAGACCCACTCCCTGCTCCATTGATTCTTAAGTCGATGTCTGCACATCGGCTATGCTTGAAATTTTTTGAATTTTTCGGCCGATTTGTGTATCGGCCCCCATACTCCAATACCCATCATCAAAGGATGAGACGCTTTCACTGCATATCCTCGTGTTTTATCCACCTGGGTGCCCCCCCGAGCCGATTCTGTCAAGATAATTGATGGTATCGGCTCTGTTGGATAACATGTTGAACCCAGTCAGAATGGATGGTGAGGATAATTTTGGCCGATTGCTGGAATCGGCCTCCACGTTGCTAGCTCAGTGAAGGTTTTGTAATGTCCCTTCATAATTTTTTGGGGCCGATTACAAGGATCAGCCTTGCCACGTTCGTCCATCGACGTTTGCTTTGTTACACGGTCAGGCCGGTGGATAAAACTAGCCTAACCCCGTTCTTTGTCACGTCGATGCGCTCACGGCCGTCCAAATTGATGCCCGAGAGCGGCTCTTGGCCTCGATGTCTCCCAAATGTCCATGCCGGCCGTTGACACCTCGACCGAATCATCTCGCATGGACGACTTCTACCTCATCTCCATCCCACTGTATCAGGCATTGGTGCATCGTGGATGGAATGCAACAGTTGGCGTGGATCCAATCTCTCCCTAGCAGGACAGCGTAGGTACTCTTGCTGTCGACGATAAAGAACGTCGTAGGGACAGTTTTTTTTTTCCTACGGTCAGATCCACATTCAGAACCCCTTGTGCGTCAGATGCTTGGCCGTTAAAATCACTCAGTGTCACATTGGTCTTGATCAAATCTGAGCTCGAGCGTCCCAACCGACGTAGCATGGAGTATGGCATAATGTTGATCGCCGCTCCGGTGTCCACCAACATCTTGTTGACAGAGCTGCCCATTGATGTAGCCTCGCAAGTACAGGGCCTTCGGATGCCCGTAACTTCTTTCTTTTGGCTTCTCAAAGATGACCGGCCGTGGGCCGCAGCCTAATTGTGCCACAGATGCTTCATATAATCTTGGAGCGCTAAACTCCGTTGGAAGAATGAAGACCATGTTTGTGCCAGCCGATGTATCATCATCGGCTTTCCTCTCGCTTGGGGCGCCACTCTTTTCTTTGTGGCCGACCTTCTTCGTCCAGTGGTTCGCCGAATTTTGGCGGCCAGATCAGGCCGTGCCTTCCTTAGCGTGTGCAGGTACAATCTTTCAGCCTTCTTCCAACCCACGCGGACGCTGAACCCTTCGCTTTTGGGAACGGCCGAGCCCATCGGGGCACCACCCGGGCCGATGATATTTATCTTCTTCATCATCGTCCTCTAGTTCCTCGAGATCTTCCACCCGAGCGGACTCAAGCATGCTTGTTCCGAGGCGGGAGAGGCCCTAGACGCTTGAACACGGACACGTTAGCGGCATCCTTCTTCCTTTGCTTGCATTCTGGGCAGTTCTCGATTGTTGGCAATCGGCTCATTCCTGAGTCCCAGCAATGTTTGAAGAACGGACAGTCCCAGTGCCTATCCATGTCATCCTGCCCCCTTGGCCTTCCTTCAGCTCGACGATTGTACCCGTCGTTGCTTCTATCATGTTGACGGTACCTCCTGTCCTCTGCATTGGACCGACAATTTCTCTCATCGTTTACGTCGTAGCGCCGACGTCAGTCGTACTGCTGCTCATACTTGTTGAGGAGACGCTCGGAGAGTGGATGTTGATACCGCACGCTTCTCACTTCCTCCTCTGTCAGGTACCGTCTGTCATCATCTTGGGGCCGGTCGCGTGGATCGGCCTCCTCTTTGTCCTTGCCACGGGAGTGGCTGCTTCGCTTCATCTTTGCCATGGCGGCTCGCAAGCCCCGCCATGTTGACACCAAAGGAGAACTTTGGCTGGCCTATGGAGTGGCTGAGATCCACCATGTTGACGCCAGGCAACGGACGTGAGTCTCTACCGAGCTTGATATCGTGCGGCCGGGTCTTCTCAGAGGAGCCGATGAGTTCGGCTTCGAGGGTTGCCTTGATCTCGTCATGTTTCCTTTTGAGCTCCTCGGCAGATCCTCGTACTTCAGCCGACTCCGGTGCGTTCTTCTGACGGGGCGAACAGGTCCACTCCATCGAGTGCGCCTTCAGGTGTGAAACCCTTCCACCTGACGCCATGGGAGCGGGTTCGGTGGAAAGAGCCGATGGGTTCGGCTTCGAGGGTTGCCTTGATCTCGTCATGTTTCTTCTTGAGCTCATCAGGCAGATCCTCGTACTTGACCGGAGTGCCTTCCGCCATCTCGGATGAAGACGGCGATGTTGTGGATGTCGAAGGTTGTCCCACCGGGCGTGCCAGAATGTGTTGACGTCAGAAACCCCCTGGCGGGCAGAGATGGTCAACACGGTAGAGCCGGGAACAACTAGGGCTGCGGCTGGCCCCGGTCCCTCGCAGCGACGGCCCGCAAAGCCTCCCTGGTCGCACGCGCCGATGCCAATCGCAAGGGCGTGCCACCCGACCTATACCCGGTCGGAAGGTGTGGATGATGCCTCGCTTAGTTTCCCGCATGGCATACACGTAAACATTAAATACGAGCCTCGATCGGCTCTCGTGTTATCCCGTGAATCGGCTCAAAGAGCCGATCCACCCATGATCCGGACAAGGCGTCCGAATATATGGTGGTCCCGCTTGATCAAGATAAAGCTAATGAGATCTACGACGATTTGGGGTTTTCACCGCATAATCGGATCATCCTACTCACGATTGGGCCTCGCGCTCGCGCACGGTGACCGTAAGCCGATCCTAGACAGGGCCTAAAAACCAACACGAGGTTGATCCCCGGAACATCCTCTCTAGGGCTAGCAAACGCCACCCTACACGCCGCTGGATCCTCCAACCCTTTGTAAGGCCTAACTATTGCGGATGTTAAACTAATCCTTGATGAAACAAGGAGCAATCGTAACGGATCAGATCTACTAAATTATGATCAAGGGGTGCCGCCCCTACACCTAAGATAGGTGTAAGGGCGGCTAGATGTGCAACGGTCGCATAACGAAAGCATGTAATTCGAAGAACAATGCTAACCCTAACACATCTAAGATAACTACGTTGCTCGCCATCAAAAAGGCTTCAAGTACGAGCAACGCATGAACAACGTGGGCAGGCTTAGGCCGCCTAGATCGCAAGATGCGATCTAGGCAGCATGGTGCTTACCGGAGAAACCCTCGAGACGAAGGAGTTGGCGATGCGCCGAGATTTGTTTGTGGTTGAACGTTGGTTGTTGTTTATTCCATAAACCCTAGATACATATTTATAGTCCAAATGGACTTTCTAATGTGGGCGTGCACCAAACCGTGCACGAGATAAACTCTAACTTTTAATCTAGATACAATCCACTGTAATTAAAGATACACGGGCAACCTAGCCCAAATTCTCCGTGCAAGGCCGCTTCAGAGATCTTCCATGTGTAATCTTCCAAGCCCATCTTGATCGCGGCCCACCTCCTGATTTAGCCAAAATCTGGTGACAACAAATTCATGGTCGTCTACCACATCCAGATGCGCGAGATCCTCGATGCGGAGCTCCTCCTGGCCGGCCGTGGCGTCGAGGAGGAGGGGCAGCGGGTTGAGGGCTGCAGTTCGGTGAAGCTTCTGCTGGACGGCCGTGGGGCGAGGGGGAGAAGCTCTGTGATACGTCTCAAACGTATCTATAATTTCTTATATGCCATGCTACTTTTATGATGATACTCACATGTTTTATACACACTTTAGGTCATTATTATGCATTTTCCGGCACTAACCTATTGACGAGATGCCGAAGAGCCAGTTGCTGTTTTCTGCTGGGTTTCAGAAATCCTACACAGGAAATATTCTCGGAATTGGACGAAATCAACGCCCAGGGTCTTATTTTTCCATGAAGCTTCCAGAAGACCGAAAGGGAAACGAAGTGGGGCGACGGGGCGCCGACACCACAGGGCCGCACGGCCAGGGTGGGCCCCGCGCCGCCCTATGGTGTGGGGCCCCCGTCAGCCCTCCGACTCCGCCCTTCCGCCTACTTAAAGCCTTCGTCGCGAAAACCCCAGTACCGAGAGCCACGATACGGAAAACCTTCCGCAGACGCCGCCGCCGCCAATCCCATCTCGGGGATTCAGAGATCGCTCTCCGGCACCCCGCCGGAGAGGGGAATCATCTCCCGGAGGACTCTTCATCACCATGATCGCCTCCGGATCGATGTGTGAGTAGTTCACCCCTGGACTATGGGTCCATAGCAGTAGCTAGATGGTTGTCTTCTCCTCATTGTGCTATCATGTTAGATCTTGTGAGCTGCCTATCATGATCAAGATCATCTATTTGTAATGCTACATGTTGTGTTTGTTGGGATCCGATGAATATGGAATACTATGTCAAGTTGATTATCAATCTATCATATATGTTGTTTATGTTCTTGCATGCTCTCCGTTGCTAGTAGAGGCTCGGCCAAGTTGATACTTGTGACTCCAAGAGGGAGTATTTATGCTCGATAGTGGGTTCATGCATCCATTGAATCCGGGACAGTGACAGTAAAGTTCTAAGGTTGTGGATGTGCTCGTTGCCACTAGGGATAAAACAGCAATGCTTTGTCTAAGGATATTTATGTTGATTACATTACGCACCATACTTAATGCAATTGTCTGTTGTTTGCAACTTAATACTAGAAGGGGTTCGGATGATAACCTGAAGTGGACTTTTTAGGCATAGATGCATGCTGGATAGCGGTCTATGTACTTTGTCGTAATGCCGTGATTAAATCTCATAGTACTCATCGTGATATATGTATGTGCATTGTTATGCCTTCTTTATTTGTCAATTGCCCAACTGTAATTTGTTCACCCAACATGCTATTTATCTTATGGGAGAGACACCACTAGTGAACTGTGGACCCCGGTCCATTCTTTACATCTGAAATACAATCTACTGCAATACTTGTTCTTTGCTGTTCTTCGCAAACAAACATCATCTTCCATACTATACATCTAATCCTTTGTTTACAGCAAGCCGCTGAGATTGACAACCTCACTATTACGTTGGGGCAAAGTACTTTGATTGTGTTGTGCAGGTTCCATGTTGGCGCCGGAATCCCTGGTGTTGCGCCGCACTACACTCGTCACCAACAACCTTCACGTGTTCCTTGACTCCTACTGGTTCGATAACCTTGGTTTCTTACTGAGGGAAAACTTGTCGCTGTACACATCACACCTTCCTCTTGGGGTTCCCAACGGACGTGTGTCTTACACGCCATCAAGACAAGTTTTCGGCGCCGTTGCCGGGGAGATCAAGACACGCTGCAAGGGGAGTCTCCCACATCCAATCTCTTTACTTTGCTTTTGTCTTGCTTTACTTTATTTTATTTACTGCTTTGTTTGCTCTCTATATCAAAAATACAAAAAAAATTAGTTGCTAGTTTTAATTTATTTACTGTCTTATTCTCTATATTGAAAACACAAAAAATTAGTTACTTGCATTTACTTTATTTAGTTTGCTTTGTTTACTACTGCTAAAATGAATACCCCTGAGAATACTAAGCTGTGTGACCTCACTAGCACAAATAATAATGATTTCCTATGCACACCTATTGCTCCACCTGCTACTACAGCAGAATTCTTTGAAATTAAACCCGCTTTACTAAATCTTGTTATGAGAGAGCAATTTTCTGGTGTTAGTTCTGATGATGCTGCTGCCCATCTTAATAATTTTGTTGAACTTTGTGAAATGCAAAAGTATAAGGATGTAGATGGTGACATTATAAAATTAAAATTGTTTTCTTTCTCCTTAAGAGGAAGAGCTAAAGATTGGTTGCTATCTTTGCCGAAGAATAGTATTGATTCATGGACTAAATGTAAGGATGCTTTCATTGGTAGATATTATCCTCCCGCTAAAATTATATCTTTGAGAAGTAGAATAATGAATTTTAAGCAATTAGATAATGAACATGTTGCTCAAGCATGGGAGAGAATGAAATCTTTGGTAAAGAATTGCCCTACCCATGGACTGACTACTTGGATGATCATCCAAACCTTCTATGCAGGATTGAATTTTTCTTCGCGGAACCTATTGGATTCAGCTGCTGGAGGAACCTTTATGTCCATTACTTTGGGGGCGGCAACAAAGCTCCTTGATGATATGATGATAAATTACTTTGAATGGCACACTGAAAGGGCTCCACAAGGTAAGAAGGTAAATTCTGTTGAAGAAACCTCCTCCTTGAGTGATAAAATTGATGCTATTATATCTATGCTTGTGAATGGTAGATCTAATGTTGACCCTAATAATATTCCTTTAGCTTCATTGGTTGCCCAAGAAGAACATGTTGATGTGAACTTCATTAAAAGTAATAATTTCAACAACAATGCTTATAGGAATAATTCTGGTAACAACTATAGGCCATATCCTTCTAATAATGGTAATGGTTATGGTAATTCTTATGGGAATTCTTACAACAATAATAGGAGTGTACCCCCGGGTCTTGAAGCCATGCTTAAAGAATTTATTAGTACACAAACTGCTTTTAACAAATCTGTTGAAGAAAAGCTTGATAAAATTGATGTTCTTGCTTCTAAGGTTGATAGTTTTGCCTCTGATGTTGATTTTTTAAAATTGAAAGTTATGCCTAATGAAGATAAAGATATTAAGTCATTTGCTACAGCAAACGCCATCCAAGTTCGAATTAATGAAAATATTAGATTGATGGCTGAATTGCATGCTAGGTGGGAAAGAGAAGAAAACGAAAAACTTGCTAAAGAGAATAATGTAGCTAAAGTTTGGACTATTACCACCACTAGTAATGTTAATGCTTCACATGTTGCTAAACCTCCTACTATCAATGATAAAATAATTGGTGTTGGCAATGTTTCTACTCCTAGTGCAAAGCGTGCAAAATTGCCTGAAACTGCTGAAATTGCTAAAACTGCTGAAACTGTTGTGATAAAACTGCTGAAATTTTTCAAAATATTGGGGACAATGATTCCATTGTTGTAGATCATAATGGTTTAGAGTTTGATGATTGTCACATCTCTGAAGTTATAAAGTTCTTACAAAAACTTTCTAGAAGTCCCAATGCTAGTGCTATAAATTTGGCCTTTACAAAACATATTACAAATGCTCTCATAAAAGCTAGTGAAGAGAAATTAAAACTTGAAACTTCTATTCCTAGGAAGTTAGAGGATGGTTGGGAACCCATCATTAATATGAGGATCAATGATTTTGATTGTAATGCTTTATGTGATCTTGGTGCAAGTATTTCTGTTATGCCTAAGAAAATCTATGATATGCTTGACTTGCCACCATTGAAAAACTGTTATTTGGATGTTAATCTTGCTGATCATTCCATAAAGAAACCTTTGGGGAGGATTGATAATGTTCGCATTATGGTTAACAATAACCTTGTCCCCGTTGATTTTGTTGTCTTGGATATTGAATGCAATGCATCTTGTCCCATTATATTGGGAAGACCTTTTCTTCGAACTCGTTGGTGCTACCATTGATATGAAGGAAGGTAATATTAAGTATCAATTTCCTCTCAAGAAAGGTATGGAACACTTCCCTAGAAAGAAAATGAAGTTACCTTATGATTCTATTATTAGAACAAATTATGATGTTGATGCTTCGTCTCTTGATGTTACTTGATTCACACTTTCCGCGCCTAGCTGAAAGGCGTTAAAGAAAAACGCTTATGGGAGACAACCCATTATTTTACTTCTGCACTTTTATTTTATATTTGAGTCTTGGAAGTTGTTACTACTGTAGCAACCTCTTTTTATCTTTATTTTATTTCATTGTTGTGCCAAGTAAAGTCTTTGATAGTAAAGTCAATACTAGATTTAGATTACTGCGCAGAAACAGATTTCTTACTGTCACAAAATTGAGCAGCCCCTTCTGTAGGAAATTTAGAAAAATCTGCCAATTTACGTGCGTGATCCTCATATATGTACGCAACTTTCATTCAATTTGAACATTTTCATCTGAGCAAGTTAAGTGCCCCTGAAAAATTCGTCTTTACGGACTGTTCTGTTTTGACAGATTCTGCCTTTTATTTCGCATTGCCTCGTTTTGCTATGTTTGATGGATTTCTTTGTTCCATTAACTTTCAGTAGCTTTGTGCAATATCCAGAAGTGTTAAGAATGATTATGTCACCTCTGAATATATGAATTTTCGATTATGCACTAACCCTCTAATGAGTTTGTTTTGAGTTTGGTGTGGAGGAAGTTTTGAAGGGTCAAGAGAGGAGGATGATACAATATGATCAAGAAGAGTGAAAAGTCTAAGCTTGGGGATGCCCCGTGGTTCATCCCCGCATATTTTAAGAAGACTCAAGCATCTAAGCTTGGGGATGCCCAAGGCATCCCTTATTCATCGACAACTTATCGAGTCACCTCTAGTGAAACTATATTTTTATTCCGTCACATCTTATGTGCTTTACTTGGAGCGTCTCGTTTGTTTTTGTTTTTGTTTTTGTTTGAATAAAATCGGATCCTAGCATTCCTTGTGTGGGAGAGAGACACGCTCCGTTGTTTCGTATGAACACATGTGTTCTTAGCTTTACTCTTAATGTTCATGGCGAAGGTTGAAACTGCTTCATTCATTGTTATATGGTTGGAAACAGAAAATGTTGCATGTGGTAATTGCTATAATGTCTTGAATAATTCGATACTTGGCAATTGTTGTGCTCATATAGATCATGTTTAAGCTCTTGCATCATGTACTTTGCACCCATTAATGAAGAACTACATAGAGCTTGTTAAAATTTGGTTTGCATGATTGGTCTCTAGAGTCTAGATATTTTCTGGTTAAGGTGTTTGAACAACAAGGAGACGATGTAAAGTCTTATAATGCTTGCAATATGTTCATATGTAAGCTTTGCTGCACCGTTTTATACTTGAGTTTGCTTCAAACAACCTTGCTAGCCTAGCCTTGTATTGAGAGGAATTCTTCTCGTGCATCCAAATCCTTGAGCCAAAAACTATGCCATTTGTGTCGACCATACCTACCTACTACATGGTATTTCTCTGCCATTCCAAAGTAAATTACTTGAGTGCTACCTTTAAAAATTCTATCTGTTGTGGGTATACTTCATAGGTGTACCATCGACAGTGCCTAGATCCGGCAAGCCCGGGTGGCCCACAGACGGTGATGAGGCATGTGGCCCATCGGGCGGCCCAGTTGCTGTTGATCATGAAGGAAGAAGTCCAGCCCAGGATCGGCAGGCCGGATCTGCATCGACATAGGAGTGACCCGGATCCATGGAGGCCCATGAGGAACCCGGATCCGATACGACGTATATGGAAGGCGGATCCGTGACGTGCACGGCAAGATATTGTACCGTAGTTAGGCTGTCTGTAATCCGGCTAGGACCCTCCGTGTAAACCCTAGATCCGTGCGCCTTTATAAGCCGGATCCCGGGAGCCCTAGAGGCACAACCACAACTCATTGTAACAACGCGAAAGCGCCCAGATAATTCCGGACAAGCAGCGGTAGGCCCTGTCATCGTGCGGGTGTTCCGAAGCTGGGTAACTCGCGTACCACCGTCCCGTGTGCACTCCGCCCTATGGCCCCTACTTCTTCTCCCCTCGTGAGGATCCCTCCTCCGAGGTACCGTCGATAAGGCAACGACGGTTGGCGCCCACCGTGGGGCCTGCGGCGTACGGAGGCCGGAACCGGGAGGGTTCCGCCATGGGAAGCTACGACGACACCATCGCCGTGGGGCGTGTCCTTTACGCCGGAAGTCTGCCGATCGTCCCTCCGGATGAGTGTTGGATTCCGGCTAAAACCGACCCCGTCAAGCTCTCCATCATCCCGGTTGGCGGCATACACATCTTCATCGGGAGACCGTCGATTCCGACGGAAACCCACTGGTAAGTAACGCAGACGCGACCGCCGCAGAGCTGGACGCCGTCGCGAAGATCCAATCTAAGACGCAGGAACTTCCCAAGGAAGATTCCGCCTTAGATCTGGAAATTTCAAAGCCCACCCAATCCGCCCCTGAGCAGGAAACAAAGGTGGAAGACCAATGCAGATCCGCCTGGGTCTCCCAGGTGTTAGAAAAGCAGAGGTGCCACTTCGTACACTTCTTGGCCCATACCGCCGGAACCGCCCCTCAAGAAGTCGGAGCTGGTCCCGAGCGGGAAGAGGCACCGGAAAGCGGCGCGGATCCGGATCGGGCTCAGCCTGTCGGAGAAAGCGAAGCTCGGTTGAAGAGTCGATCTTGGGCAATCTGAGCCCAATTTCCGGAGACACCCCGTCCATGGAATCTGATGACTTCGTACGCAAGTTGGAGGAGTATGGTCTCGGCGATCAGCCTGAAGTCAACTCCGCCCAGCCGAAGCAGGTTCTCGCAACGGTAGCAGCACTGGGACAAACCGGATCTGGGAGACCAAGTTAGCCAATCTGAACCATCCCAACAAGGATCTCCAATGTCTCGGGTGCGACCCCAAAGGGATTCTCCTCGGAGGAAATCCTCGTCAGCGAAGAGGTGGCCGCGCGAGCAGTTTCTTAACACACCTATAACTCCGGGCGACGCCGTCGCGATCCGGAGGCTCTAGAGACCGCCGGAAAGGAGATGCTGGCCACAGCCAAGAGGCTCGCCGACACCGAAGCTGCATTAAAGATAGGAAGGGCGGATCATGCAGCTCAGGCTGGAAAACTTCGACAGACGAGGACCGCGAGATTACTACCACACTCGAGCACGTCAAGAACATGAGGGCTGAGTGGGAAGTAAAGATGACCTATGCGCAGGCGGAGGCTGATCGCATTGTCGGAGAAGCAATACCGCCTCGCGGGATAGCCTTTAACACGCCCGCGAGTTCACCGACCGCTGGAAACTCCAAAGGACAACATGCGAAAGCAGCGGAATTGCTTGAAGAAGAAGGACGAAGAAGTTGATATCAACCATCTCCGCACACTTGTCGCTTCAGCAATGCGAGCGATGAGCAAGGCATATACTTCGCGCAGGTTGGAATCCAATCCGGATAACCGTGTATCTACCACGCGAGAAGGACGCCCGCGCCGATCGGCATCCCGATGATGAATCACACACGGATCCTCGGAGCGCGAGAAGAAGGGCCGGGGAACACCCAAATCCGATCCCCGTCCCGTCACAGACGCCTCCGTCGGATCCAAGAAAGGGAAAGGATGCGATGTACTCCGGACGAGACAGATACCGCAACCCCTCTCCTCCGCCCAACGGTTACCCGCGACCCCCTCGCCGCCGTAGTCCAGCCGGAAACACCAGGCCCATAGGGCACGGTGCGATTGTTATCCGCGACAACGTGCTGCCAAGAAACAGAAACAGGGAGCGCTCGCCGGAACCTCGCCGGAACCAGAACAATTTTCGTGAGCCCGAGCCTAGGAGGAGTCGGAATGAAGACCGCGGCCCAGAACCTCGCCGGAACCGCGATCCAGAACCTCGTCGGAGCCGCGACCCGAGCCTCGTCGGAGCCGTGACCGGAGCCTCGCCGGAATGACCAGGGCAGCCGGCGCCAAGGCGAAGGCAGCCACGGAAGCCGGAGTCGGCACCGGGGAAGGTCGTGGAGATTCGGATGGCGGAAGCAAGAAGTCGAGACCGCCCACCTCGCAGGTCTCCCTCACCACCACCTAGCGGTGGCGGCGGAGGTGGAGGCGGAGGCAATGGCCGGAGATCTCGCTCGCGCTCAAAGTCTCCCCGCCACGGCTCGCGCGACGCACGGGACCGCCTTAACGACGGAGCCGACTACATTGGTCCGAAGTGCTTTGGCGGGATGATTCGAGAGGAACCAAAGCCAAGGAGCTCCCTCAAGCTACCCGGAAATCTGAAGCATTATGATGGCACCGAAAGGCCGGATACCTGGATTGAGGACTACTACAATGCAGTAACCTTCGCCGGAGGAACCCCTAACATCGCCTGCCGCATGCTCCAGTTGTACCTTGTAGGACCAGCCCGGATCTGGCTCAGCGACCTCGAGAAGAACTCCATCTTTTGCTTGGTTCGACCCGAAGACCGCTTTTGAGAAACACTTCGAGGGCACCTACAAAAGACCTGCCACAGCAAGCGACTTACAAGCTTGTATCCGGAAGAAGGAGAAACCTCAACAAACTTCCTCACACGATGGTTTGCATGCAGGAACGAGTGCGAAAACGTCGATCACACCACCTGCCATGTACGCCTTTATTGGTGGACTGCGGAGAGGAGGATTGCTGAGGCATAAGCTTACATGTTTGGCTAACGCCAACAAACTGACTTTGGATGAGATGATCTCCATTGCCAGTGATCACACTGCCGCCGATGACGACGCAGGCGGTGATATCGCAGCTACAGCAATTCCCCTGCACCAGCAAAAGAAGAACCGTGACAACGGTAACAACAGCGGCCACAAACGCAAAAACCCTGATGACCAGAAGAGTGGCGGATCCGAGATGGTCGCCATGGCGTTCCAACGCGGAGGTTCAGGAGGCGGAAGAGGACGCGGCCGTGGAGGCGGAGCCGGCAGGGGTCAGCGAGCATGGCACTGAGGTCACCGCTGGCGGATCCCGCGCCCCGCAAACCTACGAGGAGTACAGAGACATGCCCTGCCTGGCCCACTTGGATCCGGCTACAGGGAAGTCCACTCATACCAACCGCAACTGCAAGTGGGTCAACGACCTCAAGAACGACCCGGAGGCAGGATACAAGCGAGCCCGCAAACACCGCCCACGCGGCAAAGGAGGCAAGGGCAAGAACAAGGACAAGGAGGAGGACAGTTCCGAGGCGATGGACGAGGATGATAACTCGCCGGATCCCAAAGCCGGATCCGCGAGGAAAATCCAACCCCTTCGAGAAAAAGAGCGTGGGGGCTTATCACACCTTCCTCGGAACCCCCACGATCCGCGCTACAAAATCAGCTACCCGGATCCTGAACGCCACGGTTCCGGCCGTGCCGCGATATGTCAGGTGGTCGGAAGTTCCATGCACATTTGACAGGGAAGATCATCCCGCCATTGTGCCAAAAGAATACTACGCCTTGGTTGTGAGTCCCCGCATAGACGGGTATGACTTCTCCAAGTGCCTCATGGATGGCGGAGCCAGCTTGAACATCATGTACCTGGAGACTCTGGAGCGGATGAACCTCACCAAGGAACAGCTCAAACACAGCACCACTGAGTTTCACGGCGTGGTTCCGGGTAAGAAGGCGAACTCCCTCGGCGGCATCACACTTCCCGTGGCTTTCGGCGATGTTCATAATTTCCGCGAAGAGAAGATCACGTTTGAAGTTGTGCCCTTCAAGAGCTCCTACCATGTCATCTTCGGCAGGCCCACCTACCACAAGTTCCACGCAAGAGCATGCTATATCTACAACAAGCTCAAGATGCCGGGTCCCAATGGTATGATCACCATAACCGGAGACTACAAAAAGGCTCACGAGTGCGAGTTGGGCGAAGCCGCCTGCAGAGTCCGTCATATCCGGAGAAGAGGCTGAAAGGTTACAGAGCCGCGGTGGATCCGACTGAGATGCAGACCACCAAGAAGCGGATCTCCGAGCGAGAAAACCTCTTTCAAGCCCGCGATAGAAACCAAGAAGCACGACCTCATTCCGGGTGACTCTTCCAAGCAGGTTTCGGTCGGGGCCAACATGGACCCCAAATAGGAAAGCGCGCTCGTCGAGTTCCTCCGCGCTAACATGGATATCTTCGCATGGCAACCTTCGACATGTCCGGAGTACCTAGGGAACTCGCCAGAGCACTACCTCAACATAAATCCAGGGGCTAAACCAGGTGAAGCAAGCTATGCGACGCTTTGGAGATAAGAAGCGCCGCGCCATAGGAATGGAACTAGCAAAGTTACTAGAAGCAGGTTTTGTAATAGAAGTTATCCACACCGATTGGGTCGCGAATCCCGTCCTTGTACCCAAAAAGAACACTGAAATACTAAGAATGTGCATCGATTACTCCGGCTTGAACAAACATTGCCCGAAGGATCCGTTTCCCCTCGCGCATTGACCAAGTCATTGATTCGACGGCGGGGGCGGAACTTCTGTGTTTTCTTGATGCGTATTCCGGGTACCATCAGATCCGGATGAAGGAATCCGACCAAAAGGCGACTTCATTCATTACCCCGTTTGGTACTTATTGCTATGTTACTATGCCCTTTGGTTTGAAAAATGCAGGTGCTACTTACCAACGTACGATGCAGCGGTGCCTGAAGGACCAAATAGGCCGGAACGTGCACGCTTACGTCGACGACATCGCGGTCATGACCCGGAAAGGATCCGACTTGATCGGCGACCTCACAGAAACCTTCGACAACCTCCGCAGGTACAAGATGATGTTGAATCCGCTGAAGTGCGTCTTTGGCGTACCAGCCGGAAAACTCCTTGGCTTCATAGTCTCTCACAGAGGCATTGAGGTGAACCCGGAAAAGATCAAGGCAATCCTGTGCATCAAACGACCAACTTGTCTCAAAGATGTGCAACGACTAACTGGTTGCGTCGCAGCAATCAGCAGGTTTGTTAGCCGTCTTGGCGAGAAGGCGCTACCTCTGTACAAGCTGCTGAAGAAAACAGACAAATTTGTCTGGGACGACGCAGCCGACGCAGCTCTTCGTGGGTTGAAGGAAATACTTACCTCCCCACCTATCTTGGCAGCCCCAGCAGAGTCAGAGCCAATGCTCCTTTATCGGCAGCTACCAACAAGGTCGTCAGCCTCGTCATCGTGGTGGAGCGAAAGGAAGAAGGTCATGAATATGACGTACAGAGACCTGTCTACTACATTAGCGAGGTGCTGACGGAATCAAAGCAAAGATACCCTCACTTTCAGAAGCTAGCTTATGGAGTTTTCCTAGGCAGCCGGAAGCTGAGACACTACTTCCAAGAGCACCCGATAATGAGTTGTGAGCAAAGCTCCGCTGTCAACAATTCTCAACAACGCTGGCGCAACAGGACGAACAGCTAAGTGGGGCATCGAATTATCCGCCTTCGACATCGCTTACAAGCCAAGGACTGCGGTCAAATCCCAAGTCTTGGCAGATTTCGTTGCAGATTGGACAGAAGCTCCGGATGCAAGTCTGGAGCCGGAACCAGAAACATGGGTCATGCACTTCGACGGATCCAAGCAGCATCAAGGCTCAGGAGCCGGAGTCACCCTGAAGTCCCCTACCGGAGAAGAGCTGCAGTATGTTCGCGAGATCCACTTGAAGCTACAAATAACATGGCGGAATATGAGGCTCTACTACACGGACTGCGCATCGCTAAGGAAATAGGGATCAAGCACATCATTTGTTGCGGAGACTCCGACACGGTAGCACAACAAGTAGCCGGAACCTGGAACGCCAGAAATTCCGTCATGGCGGCCTACAGAGACGAAGTTGATGAGATCGCCAAGAGCTTCCTCGGATACGAAGTCAAGTACGTCAGAAGAGACGACAATACAGCGGCAGATATGCTATCCAAGCTCGGATCCGGCAGAAAGCCAATTCCGCTGGAATTTTCCTAGAGCATCTCCGGATACCCTCCGTGAAGGGCGCTAACCCGGAAAACCCGAAGTGGCGGTGTCTCCGGCTAAAGAGGTGTTGGCCACCATTCCGGCTTGGACACAGCCTTTCCTGGACTACCTCATCGATCAGAAGTTGCCGGAGGACGAGGTCCTCGCGCGCCAGATCATCAGACGAGCACGATCCTAAACAATTGTTGATGGACAACTCTACAAACGAAGCGCAACAGGGGTATTTCTCAAATGCGTCTCAAATCAAGATGGCATTGAAATCCTCGGAGAGATCCACGCGGGGACTGCGGGCACCATGCCGCTCCCGGATCACTCGTTGCAAAAGCTTTTCGGCTAGGCTTTTATTGGCTCACAGCTAAAGAAGACGCCGATAAGATAGTCAAGACCTGCCGAGGTTGTCGGTATTACGCTACTCAACCAAACGCTCCAGCCCAAGAGCTGAAGACCATACCTATCACCTGGCCATTTGCGGTCTGGGGGCTCGATATGGTTGGTAAGTTAAAAAGATCATCTCCTGGTGGTTGCGAATACCTCCTGGTCGCTGTTGACAAGTTCAGCAAATGGATCGAGGCCAAGCCAGTGAGAAAAGCCGACGGTGCTACGGCACTAAAATTTGTCATCAGCCTCGTAATGAGATTCGGCATCCCACACAGCATAATCACAGATAATGGCACAAACTTCGCTCAGGGAGAATTGAAGGATTACTTGTGAGACAATGGGGATTCGATTGGACCTTGCATCCGTGGCTCACCCACAATCCAATGGTCAAGTCGAAAGAGCTAACGGTCTAATATTATCGGGAATCAAGCCACGCCTCGAAGAACCGCTGCGACGAGCAGCCGGAGCTTGGGCCGACGAAGCTGGACGCTGTTTTGTGGAGTTTGCGAACTATCCCTAACGGGTCAACGGGGTTTACCCCTTTCTTCTCGGTATACGGATCCGAAGCCGTCATTCCCTCCGACATCATCCATGATTCACCGCGAGTTTCGCCTATAACGATGAAACAGTCGACGAGGCCGGACAACTATCCGTGGACCTGATCGAAGAAGCTCGGAACTTAGGCTGACCAGCGCTCCGCCATCTACCGGCGAAGCTCCGACGCTATCACGGTCGTCGAGTTCGGAAACGCTCCTTCATGGCCGGAGACCTGGTCCTCCGCCTTCGGCGAGTGAAATACCATAAGTTGCAATCTCCATGGGAAGGACCCTTTGTCGTTAGCAAAGTGCTTCATAACGGATCGTACTACCTTGTCGATTTCCGCGAGCTGAGGGATAGACACTGCTAGCCGGCGCCGGAAACGCAAGCGTGAGGATCCGGATGACATCTACGATGAAACGAGATCGCCCTTGGAATATAGCACAGCTACGTCCTTTCTACACTTAGCATATTTTTCTGAGTTACAAACTCGTAATAGTTATACATGATCAATGAAATAAAGCTTATGGTTCACTCTTTGAGTCTTTTACCTCCTTTACTTGTTCATTTTAGATCGTGTATGTTTTTTCCGACTAAAACCGCAGAGCTGGATGTTTTCCGCCTAGGCGTGTATAAAAGTTGTGATTTCTAAAATCGTCCTTTAGGACGTAAGCTTAAGTTTTCTAATTAAGTTGTTATCTGTTGCGAACTCGTGGATTCCTAGTAGCGATTTCCGGCACCTATGCCTGGGGGCTTGTTTCCGCGGTTATGGACGGATTACCATTGGGTTTCGTCGCCGCTGGCGAGCATCTCCGGCTAGGTTTTCCGGCTCGTGGAAGGTCAAGCGGGTAAGCCGGAAAATAACGAGATCAGCACTTGCTTTCTGACATAACACGAAACATGCACATAATATTAAACGGACAGCAGGATAAGTGTTTCCGCCCCATGCATAATCGTTTCGTTCCTAGCTACTTAAGAATTTAAAGTCTTATTACAAACCCTCGCTGGGGCCAAAATGATGCAACTTGTTTCATTGTTTCAAACAGGAACTCTACTCGGAGTCCTCCTCTTCAGACTGCTGGTAGCTGGAGCCGTCGTCACTGTCACCAGATCCGGCTTAGTCGTTTCCGAGTTTCCTCCGGAATGCTCGTTCTTTGGACCCGGATCCTTCCCCATAAAACTCTGGTTCGCTTGCTTCCTCCTCCGCGTCGGAAAAACCTTCGGGCAGGTTGTGCTTGTTGTACCAGAATGAGTGATCCACTCGCCTGACAAACAGCTCTTCATAGCCTTCAGTTTCCGCGAGAAGGGCGCTCATGTCGGAACTCTCGGGGGCTCCGCGTGCAACTTGCGCCGGATTGAGTGAGGGGAAGAAAGCCTTGCGGTGGCCGAGGACCAAGGAGGCGGCTCCGCGCGGCTGAAGATTTCTGCCGGTCCTTGATGAACTCCGGCACTGTCGCATAAGATTGGTCATCGTATCGATGACTGAGGTTTTGGCCTTCTTTAGCGACAGAGCCGTGGCAATTCCGCGACAGGCTCCAAACAGCGCATCAATTGAGTTCCGCGCTTCCTCGTATGCTTCCGTCCTCGTCAGGTTTGAATCTTTTGTCCACTCAAAGCCAAGACTTGCTGTGGAAGAAAGAGGTTCAGTTCCGTCAGAGAAAACATGAAAGATGGTCGGAGCAACGACGCGGAAGAATGCTTACGGAAGATAAGTTTGTCAATGGCTTCCGCCTCCGTTTCCAGGGCTTTGTTCTTGGCGAGTGTGGAGATCACGCGGCCTTGGCTTTTCTCCAGCTTGTCAATCAGCTCCTCCTTCTCGCGGGAATGCTTCTCGGAGAGTTCCCTCCTCGCTTCAGTCTCTTTGCTTGAGGATTCTTTCATAAAGTTTTGGAGGGACTCGTTCTCCGCCTCAAGCACCTTGACCTTGGCGGAAAGCTCATCAAGCGAGGAGCGCTTAGCAGATTCTTCTGAAGGCAGACAAGTTGCACATATTATGCATCATGAACTATGACTTAACACAAAAAGTAAAAAATCCGGATCTTGTACCTTTCAGGCGGGTCTCAAGCAGCTGGATAGCCTTTTGGCTGTTTTCCGCGTTCGGCGCAGCCCCTCGATCTCCGTGATCTGCTCCGAGCACATGGATGCGCAAATCTTCATGCAATTTCCGTGTGGTCTGTGAAGCAGCAGGGAGTTAGCCGGATATTCAAAATCTTGGGGGCTAGCGAGGAGTTCAGTTTGAGATATAAAAATTTTAAATTTCCGTCTAAAGTACATTTTGGGAAAGCATCGGATAATACACGTTATTCGGAACTATATCACCCAATGCTTGGGGGCTAGTATTACCTGCCGCACTTCCCTGTGCTTGGCGAAAAAATCCTTCAGGTTCTCCTCCAGGTCGGCGAGTTCACGCACCTCCTCCTCCGGTTTTCCCCATACCGTGTTCAGCATGACGGAAACCTTCGCGTGACGTTCTGCAAGGGTAAGCTTTTGGAGGGACGGAGTTGGTTGGAGGTTGACGCGGGTCGCGTTGGTAACTTGAAGTAGCTTGGCCTTTTGCTCCTGTTCTTCTCCGGTTGGCCCCGCGAAAGCGGAGCTTGGCTGATCAGGCGGAGGAATGGGTGAGGAGGTCCCCTTGGCGGAGTCGCCCTGGTAAACGGGATCCTCGGGAATGTCGTCAAGGTCAATGACGTCCTTCGGATCCGGCTTGCTGGCAGATGAAGCTTTGGGCGGAACTTCCACCTCAGGGGTGATAGGGACAGAAGCCGGAGATGGCTTGACCTTCTTCTTGGTGACCCTTGGGGCCTTGGGAGGTTGGCTTCCGGAACTACAGGAAAAGCATACAAATATAAGAACAAGTGTTAAAACTGGAACTTGGATCTCAGAAAGGAGACGCTTACCCGGAAGGCTTGAAAAAGTCTTTGGATGGCAGGCTGCCCCTTGTTGCTGGTATTAATCAGCGCGAGGCGCTTCTTTTCCGCCTCAGCTTTCCGAGTAGCCGCGATACTAAGTGTTTCGCGGGGGCGTTTCGCTGGGGGGCTGGAAGGGGCTGGCCTTTTCCTCTTCGCAGGGCGGCTGGCTTCAGGAGCTTCCGCCTCCGATGCGGCTTCTGGATCCGGGTTACCGGTAGATGGGACTCGGAGGAGGTTTCCGAGTTCACTCTCTTCAAGCGCTTCGAGCTAATGCAAAGATAAAAACTTAGACAAAGTTTGAAGAAAAACAATAAATCAAGTCCAGATGCCGTACCGCGGTTCCGGATCCCTCCGTGTGGATGTCTTTGTTGCATACGTGAACATGGAGTTCACGTGGGATTTTGAGGAGGAGCCGGATCCTCTTATCAATAGCGTCGGCGGACAGATTATCTTTTGTGGCGCGCATTGAATCTTCGCGCCTGTGTATTCAAACATCAGGCGGTCCCCGTGTTGGAGCGGCTGGATCCGCTTGGTAAACCAGGAGAGGGTTAAATCCTTCCTCGTGAGCCCCTCCTCCAGTGAGCTTGCGAGATCCGCCTTACTGCGCGGTTTAGCTGAGGCGAGTCGGAGAGGTGGGGGCACTGTGTCCATGCCGGAGTCTCGTTGGCGGGGCTGTTCTTGAATGTTGGAAGTTTTTGTCGCTCGCCGGGTCGGAGACGTCCTTCAGGTAGAAGAAACCTCCGGACCAGTATCTCGCGGATTCATGGCGATCGGTGTGGGGGTAGACGCGACCCGGGCGGAGGAGGAAAGTGATGGATCCGCAAGTTGGCAGTTCGGAAGTTTGGCGGATCTTCTCTTTCTTGACGATAAAGAAATATTGGAACAGAGGAAGTTCGGAGTCACGCGGAGGTGGCCTTCGCAGAGAGCGACATGGTTGGCTGATGGCGAGCACACCTGTTTGGAGATATATTGTGGGGTTGAAGCCCATACGTCTTCGGAATTTCTCGGAAGAAGTCGAAGGCGGAAATGAGAATCCGCGCTCCACTAATGCTTTCGTCGGCACCATCTCGTCATCCTTAGGAGCCGGAGTTGGTTCTAGTGGAACTGACCTCCAGCTTCCGGGTTGCAGGAAACCCTCCGCCTCGAGGTTCTTCAGTTCCGTTTCGGTGGTGGTACAGGGCCACCATTTTCCCTTAGCTTCAGAGTCGCGCTTCCGAGCTTTGGATTTTTTGGCAGCCTCTTCCGCCTGCTGCTCCGACTGGCCCGCCTCGGAGGTTTTCTCCGGGTGAGTGGAGGTCCCCTCAGCTTCTTTGCCGGAATCCTTTGGAGGATCCAGCCTGACTGGGGCGAAGGGAGGAGGGGCGGAGGAAATTGGTGTCGCCATAATCGGTTCCGAGGTCGGAGGCGGAGTTGTTGAAGACATCTGAAGAAAAAAGTTAGGCGGAAGCTTTTCTTTAGTCGGATCCCACATCATCTTCCCCAAGTTCATCCCTACCAACAACGGCGCGAAAGTGGAGCTCGAAGGTTTACCGTAATGGCGTGCGGTGGTCGGAGTTGCGGTGGCTCGCCGGAGTTATGAACACGAAGAACACCACGGTGGCGAGTTCGCTCCGGTGATGCTCCGGTGACTTTCCGGCAGGATCCGGCACGGCGGAGAAGGAGCTCTCGGGCGGCGCTCGGCAGAGAGGAGAGAAGGGGGTGAATGAGGGGTAAAGGGGTCGACGGCTGGTATTTATAGGCTGAGGGAATGAGATTCGTGTTCCGCATCCTGTGGTCGGAACGCATAGCGTCGCGCCGTTGGATGTGTGACACGTGTCCCAAACCCTAGCAGTAAAAATGGCTAGAGATAAGTTACCGCACAGATCGCGCAAAAATGGCGCCCAGAATTGGCGGAACCGTTTGAGTCTTTTAAGATTCCGGGTAATTGCGTGAAGATAAGTTGTCTCTCATTCGAGCAAGGAGTAACCCGGAGATGTTCTTTTGAACGTCGATGGATGAAGTCCCGCGGGGTGGGAGCATTTTCCGGCTATAAGTTGGAAAAAGAAGAAAATGTAAAGTTGGAGCTCTTCAAGTTTCTCCGCGTTACCACCGTTTGCCGGAGATTATAATGAACCCGCAAGGCGAAGCTGCGAGCGAAACTCGGAGAACTCGGGGGCTACTGTTGTGGGTATACTTCATAGGTGTACCATCGACGGTGCCTAGATCCGGCAAGCCCGGGTGGCCCACGGACGGTGATGAGGCATGTGGCCCATCGGGCGGCCCGATTCTTGTTGATCATGAAGGAAGAAGTCCAGCCCGAGGATCAGCAGGCCGGATCCGCACCGACATAGGAGTGACCCGGATCCATGGAGGCCCATGAGGAACCCGGATCCAGTACGACGTATATGGAAGGCGGATCCGTGACGTGCACGGCAAGATATTGTACCGTAGTTAGGCTGTCTGTAATCCGGCTAGGACTCTCCGTGTAAACCCTAGATCCGTGCGCCTTTATAAGCCGGATCCCGGGAGCCCTAGAGGCACAACCACAACTCATTGTAACAACGCGAAAGCGCCCAGATAATTCCAGACAAGCAGCAGTAGGCCCTGTCATCGTGCAGGTGTTCCGAAGCTGGGTAACTCGCGTACCACCGTCCCGTGTGCACTCCGCCCTATGGCCCCTACTTCTTCTCCCCCTCGTGAGGATCCCTCCTCCGAGGTACCGTCGATAAGGCAACGACACTATCCTTTGTCTTTGCAATATATAGCTCATGGGAAAATAGCCTTAAAAACTATTGTGGTGAAGAATATGTAGCAATGTATCTTATTTCTTAATAAGTTGTTTGTTGAGCGGTAACCATGTTTCTAGGGACGCCATCAACTATTACCTTTGTTGAATATCATATGAGTTGCTATGCATGTTCGTCTTGTCTGAAGTAAGGGCGATTTTCATGATCAAATGGTTTGAGTATGCATATTGTTAGAGAAGAACATTGGGCCGCTAACTAAAGCCATGATCCATGGTGGAAGTTTCGAGTTTGGACAATTAATCCTCAATCTCTTATGAGAATATTATCTGTTGTTGAATGCTTATGCATTAAAAGAGGAGTCCATTATCTGTTGTCTATGTTGTCCCGGTATGGATGTCTAAGTTGAGAATAATCAAAAACGAGAAATCAAATGCGATCTTTCTCCTTAGACCTTTGTACGAGGCGGCATAGAGGTACCCCTTTGTGACACTTGGTTGAAACATATGCTATGCAATGATAATCCATGTTAATCCAAGCTAATTAGGACAAGGTGCGAGCACTATTGGTAATCTATGCATGAGGCTTGCAACTTATAAGATGTCTTATACATAACACATATGATTTATTACTACCGTTGACAAAATTGTTTCTATGTTTTCAAAATGAAAAGCTCTAGCACAAAAATAGTAATCCATGCTTCCCTCTGCGAAGGGCCTATCTTCTACTTTATTGTTGAGTCGGTTTACCTACTTCTTTCTATCTTAGAAGCAAACACTTGTATCAACTGTGTGCATTGATTCTTACATGTTTACCTATTGCACTTGTTATATTACTTTGTGTTGACAATTATCCATGAGATATACATGTTAAAGTTGAAAGCAACCGCTGAAACTTATATCTTCCTTTGTGTTGTTTCAAATCTTTCTACTAAGAATTTATTGCTTTATGAGTTAACTCTTATGCAAGTCTTATTGATGCTTGTCTTGAAAGTACTATTCATGAAAAGTCTTTGCTATATGATTCAGTTGTTTAATCATTGTCTTTACCATTGCTTTGAATCACTGCATTCATCTCATATGCTTTACAATAGTATTGATCAAGATTATGATAGCATGTCACTTCAGAAATTATCCTTGTTATCGTTTACCTACTCGAGGGCGAGTAGGAACTAAGCTTAGGGATGCTTGATACGTCTCAAACGTATCTATAATTTCTTATGTTCCATGCTACTTTTATGATGATACTCACATGTTTTATACACACTTTATGTCATTATTATGCATTTTCCGGCACTAACCTACTGAGGAGATGCCGAAGAGCCAGTTGCTGTTTTCTGCTGTTTGTGGTTTCAGAAATCCTACAAAGGAAATATTCTCGGAATTGGACGAAATCAACGCCCAGGGTCTTATTTTTCCACGAAGCTTCCAGAAGACCGAAAGGGAAACGAAGTGGGGCGATGGGGCGCCGACACCACAGGGCCGCGCGGCCAGGGTGGGCCCCGCGCCGCCCTATGGTGTGGGGCCCCCGTCAGCCCTCCGACTCCGCCCTTCCGCCTACTTAAAGCCTTCGTCGCGAAAACCCCAGTACCGAGAGCCACGATACGGAAAACCTTCCGGAGACGCCGCCGCCGCCAATCCCATCTCGGGGGATTCGGGAGATCGCCTCCGGCACCCTGCCGGAGAGGGAATCATCTCCCGGAGGACTCTTCATCACCATGATCGCCTCCGGATCGATGTGTGAGTAGTTCACCCCTGGACTATGGGTCCATAGCAGTAGCTAGATGGTTGTCTTCTCCTCATTGTGCTATCATGTTAGATCTTGTGAGCTGCCTATCATGATCAAGATCATCTATTTGTAATGCTACATGTTGTGTTTTTTGGGATCCGATGAATATGGAATACTATGTCAAGTTGATTATCAGTCTATCATATATGTTGTTTATGTTCTTGCATGCTCTCTGTTGCTAGTAGAGGCTCTGGCCAAGTTGATACTTGTGACTCCAAGAGGGAGTATTTATGCTCGATAGTGGGTTCATGCCTCCATTGAATCTGGGACGAAGTGACGAGAAAGTTCTAAGGTTGTGGATGTGTTGTTGCCACTAGGGATAAAACAACAATGCTTTGTCTAAGGATATTTGTGTTGATTACATTACGCACCATACTTAATGCAATTGTCCGTTGTTTGCAACTTAATACCGGAAGGGGTTCGGATGATAACCTCGAAGGTGGACTTTTTAGGCATAGATGCATGTCTGGATAGCGGTCTATGTACTTTGTCGTAATGCGCTGATTAAATCTCATAGTACTCATCGTGATATATGTATGTGCATTGTTATGCCTTCTTTATTTGTCAATTGCCCAACTGTAATTTGTTCACCCAACATGCTATTTATCTTATGGGAGAGACACCACTAGTGAACTGTGGACCCCGGTCCATTCTTTACATCTGAAATACAATCTATTGCAAACTCTGTTCTTTACTGTTCTTCGCAAACAAACATCATCTTCCACACCATACATCTAATCCTTTGTTTACAGCAAGCCGGTGAGATTGACAACCTCACTGTTACGTTGGGGCAAAGTACTTTGATTGTGTTGTGCATGTTCCACGTTGGCGCCGGAATCCCTGGTGTTGCTCCGCACTACACTCCGCCACCAACAACCTTCACGTGTTCCTTGACTCCTACTGGTTCGATAACCTTGGTTTCTTACTGAGGGAAAACTTGTCGCTGTACACATCACACCTTCCTCTTGGGGTTCCCAACGGACGTGTGTCTTACACGCCATCACTCTGCTAGGCTTCGTCTTCGGCATCGACGATGTGGAGGTTCGATGGCTGGGCGACGGCCCTTGCTCCCGTAGTGCCTTTCTCCCTCTCTGGCCATCGTGGCGCTGGTGCGGAGGGGACGGATGCTGTGGTGCAAGGTGCTGCTGCTCAGCTTCTTTTTTGGAAGGAAATCTGCATGCGCGAGGATGCGTGCGTGTTGGAAGCGGTTCTTGATGGAGTTCGTCAGCGTCGGCGAAGAGACGTCGGAGCTATCTTGGGTGAAAGAAGCCACTCCATGTCGGGAAGCTTTGCTCTTCTTCGACTTTCAATCCTCTGCGCGAGGATCTTCACCAACCCCACTCCGGGAGGCAACGCCAGCGACGCCCCAAGTGGCATGTTCCCCGGCGGCGACGACGGTGCCCGGAGGTGGTGGTTCCAGATCGACGGCGGCGACCAAGTACCTGATCGTGTTCTCGCCACTAGATCTAGGATGTTGGTTGTAAAAAGTCAGTCCTGTGATGTATTTTCATCTTCCTCCAGGGGGCTGCTTGTAATATAGGGTGTTCTCGCGACCGCTCGTTTAATCAAAGCTTCCAGGCCCTTCGGGGCCACTCCCTTTCAAAAAAAAAAATGTATAGATTGACAATCAATTATATAGATTGCATCCATGCAACCATGAATGATACATACACTTTCTTTTCCTTATCGTGATCTACATGCAAGCATACTCGCTCTTCTGGTTAACTTGCATGAGTTTAAGAATCGCTGCAAGAACGGACCCTCCCGCTAATAGAAGAAACTCGGCATGAGTTTATGATCAATACGGCGTGCTTGTCAGGGACGGAAGCGCAGTGATAGACCAGCGAGAAGATGAAGACGGCGTCGTTTCTCAGTTTTAGAAAAAAGAGGGTCGGACCTCTTTTTACAATACTTCAAAAAAAACCACAGTTTTGGGGATACTGTGGTTTTGGAAACTTCAATACCTGTTAGAGCCAAACACCTCAAAGTTTTGTATACTGTAGTATTTTCAGAAACTGCAGTATTTTTGGAATACTTCAAAAATAAGGAGCTACCAAACGTGGCCTTATGCTGTTTGGCTACAACATAAACCTTTCATTTTAATACTCGAGTATTCCTGAAACAAGAGTGTTTCCGACCCCTTTTTTTTGCAAAACTGACAAACACTAGAAAAGGCGCTCTAGAAAAGCCGCCAATCGTCTCATGGGCAGTCTGATTCTGGTTGCAATTCCCCTGCGTTGTGCTCGCGTAGTTGCTATCGCATCACGGCGTCACTAGCAGAAGCAAACCATTAGATAGACCAATCAGCTAACTTCGTACGTACCCAATGACAAAATCGGTCAGCAGCTAGCTTCGTGAAGGTCACTGAAGGGATAGAGGTTTTCACCCGAACCACCCCCCCCCCCCCGCCCCCCCGGGTCGTCCCCTCCTGGCGACTCAGGGGCGGAAAACCTAACCCCTGCCGCCGCCTTACCCACCCCTCTTCCCTCTCCTCGCCGTCCCATGAGGCTGCCGCCGGCGAAGCCTGGCGTAGTCGGTGATGGGGGAGGCGGGGATCTGCGCGCGAATCCCCTGGTGCGGCGGTATGGAGGCTGGCCTCCGCGCTGGGGGATGGCCCCGGCCTGGCGGCGCGGCCCTCCTCTCCCTTCCTCGCCTCGGCCTCGCCGGGCTTGGGTGGCTGTGGGGTGCTGCTCCTCGTCCAGGTCTGGGACCACGGTAGCAAGGGCGGCGGCCCTGGATGGCGGTGATGGCGTCGACCTAGCCGTGGGTGGAGGGCGTCCGGTGCTGCTGACGTGGCACCGCGGTGGTGGTCTTCTCTTTCGCCGGAGGAGATCGGCTTGTTGTGTGGCTAGCCTTGGCGGATCTCGCGATCCGTCGTCTAGCTCCCGATGGCGAGGCGTAGCTGCCGGTGAAAGCCGGCCCGGACTTCGGTCTTGGTGGATGATGGCGGCGTAGTTCGTCGTTACCTTATTGAAGGCATTGTCTCTGCAGTCTGTGCTGTTCGCCTGGGCTGCTCCGCGGGAAACCCTAGACCCGGGTCCCCCGGATCGGACGATGGCGGCACGCACCACCATTCTACCTATTGGGGGCATCGTTTTTGGAGCATACAACGGATGGTGGTGGTGCTGAGGTGGAGCGGTGTGCTTTTGCTGTGTTGGCGTCGTCGAGTCACCGCGGCATGGTGCAGTGGTGTCTCGGAGACGGATGGAGTGTGATGGAGGCGCACAGGATAGTGGAGTCGTCTGGCGCCGTCGCGGCATCGATGGCAGGCCTAGCATGGTCAATGCGATGATCTCTCTTGAAGATGGATCGAGGAAGACGGCGGTAGCAACTTCTATGGCGTGTGCGTTGGCGTGCACTGAGAGTCTGCTTGACTGGATGTGCTTCTCATGGCGGCCTGGGAAAGCATTTGGTTTTTTGGATGATGTGAGTTGGTGAATTGTCACCCGTTCATCCATCTGTAAGTTTAGCGAGGTGGCTTAGAGTTTGATCTTTTGTATTGCTCTTGTAAGGTTCGTGAATAATCTAATAAAAAAAGCCGTGTGCATCCCTTGGATATAGAAGCTGGGGTGATATTTCCCCCATTTCGAAAAAAGCTAGCTTCGTGAACACAAGGATGTTTTAAAAGGATAAGCAAAAAGCGAAGAACTAAATGGAAATCATAGCGGAGATTAATCTACCGGGAAATGTTTACAAATGCCATACGTTATCTTATAATCTGATAAACCCTACCCGACGACTTACAAGAGGTATGTAGGCAGTGATAAATCCAAACCTACCGGCAATGGGTCTAGCTTCGCTCCATCGTTATCCTTCTTATTGAATTTAGATCACAATAAAAAAAACTCCACCTGAAGATAATTTTTTTCTTAGAGCATGAGCTTCAACAATTACCTGAATAACAAAGAAAATATTTGCTAGAGCCAACAACTACTTTGGCTAAATAGTTATACCAACCAAGATTGAGCAAAGCTTAAACAGTTATACCATCATATCAGCAGGATTATCATGATTACTTATCTTGTATACCTTCGGTTTACCTCGTGAAACATTTGATCTTTAGTAAGGTATATTTTACTTTGACGGTCACAAAACAAGTTAATGCACGAATCATGTCCATGAAGCTCAACATACAAACCTTTCAATCAAAGAGACTCTTTGCAAACTTCAACATTACCCACATATTCTTCTTTGGTTTTATATTGGGCAACAACATGTTATAACATTGCCTTTTAACTCACGACACATACACATACACCAACAGTGAACACAAAACCTGTGATGGACCTTCTCTTATCCAAGCTGGTAGCAAAATATGAATCCATATAGCCAACGATTTCCTCACCAGTGTTGTCAAATTTCAAGCAAGCTTTGAATGTGCCACAAAGGTACCTTAAAATCCACTGAACAATTTTTTAATTTTTTTTACTAGGATTAGCCATGTATCATCTGACCAAATTTATAGCAAATGATAAATCAAGAGGAGAACAAACCATGGCATACATAAAGGAACCAACAAGACTAGAATATGGAACTCGTGACATGTACTCAATATCACCATCAGTACTAAGACACTGCAAAGCTAAAAATTTGAAGTAAGGAGCAATTGGTGTACTAACATAGACATTGCGTCATGCATATTAAAATGTTGAACTACTTTCTTGATGTAATTTTGTTGACTAAGAAATAAAAAATTAGATTTTCCATCCCTTGTAATTTTCATACCTAGTATTTTCTTAGCAGCACCAAGATCCTTCATATCAAACTCACTACTTAATTATCCTTTTAAAGTAGTGATCTCTTTCTTGCTCTTGGCAGTAATCAACATATCATCAACATATAACAACACGTATTTATGTGATTCATTAGCAAACTTGATGCATGTAAACACAACTATCATACCGAGATCTTTTAAAATCATGTGTAAGTATAAGTAAATCAAACTTTTTTTACCACTGTCTTGGAGGCTGTTTCAGACCATAAAGGATGTTTTTAAGTTGCAAACAAGATCCTCCTTACCAGACATAAGAAAACCTTCAGGTTATTTCAGGTATATCTCCTCCTCAAGTTCTCTATGAAGAAAAGCAATCTTCACATCTAACTGCTCAAGCTAGAGATCATGCATATCCACAATACTAAAAAAATGCACGAATGGAACTATGCTTCACAACCACAGAAAATACATCATTATAATCAATACCTAGAATTGGGTTTAAACCTTTTGCTACCAACCTTGCCTTAAATCTTGATGGCTCATTATGAGACAAACCTTTCTTTTTCTTAAATATTCACTTGCCTCGGACGACCTTCATTTGTTTGGCGGGCATGTGAACAACGTTCCATGTGCCATTCTTCTCAACCGATTGCAACTTCTCTTGCATACAAGAAATCCACTTCTCGCGGTAAACGGATGCAATAACATCAATATATGTAGCATGTTCAGAATCATGCTCAACCTGCTTAGCACAAATAAAAGGATAATGAACAAGATTACACTATTGAATTAAACGAGGATGCGGACCTTTGTTACGCCTCGGTCTTTCAACAACAATGGAATTATTTGTTTGCTCCAAAATAGGTGTTGAGTGCTGAACAATAGTGTTATCATTTTCAGCAACATCATTTTTCATTCTGAACAACAGTGTTATCCGTCGATCATGGGCCGCATAAATTTCGGCAAGGGTTAGTTGATCACGGCTTAATAATATTGTGCCTCCAAAATTAGTAAAGTAACTAGGAAATGAGACTAACAGTAGAAGAGCGAAATCCTCGTCTTCATATTTTACCTCCATGGAAAACAAATTAATAAACAATCTCTTTAAAGATCGATAGGTAAACAGACCTTCTTGCAACTTGTGTGAGAAAAACTTCATCTTCTCATGCATTTTACTGGTTAGATCTTTTGACATGCAGATCGATTCCAGTTTCAGCCATAGAACCGCTGCAGTTTTCTTTCCTGCAGAATTTTATTGGACAGATGAAGTTGAATCAAAGATAAAGCCTTGACGTCCTTCTACTTTTCCTCATCTGTCCAAGTCTTTGCATTGGACTTGCCGAATCCTTCAAGAGAGCTTCATCCAGATTAGAAGTTTAGGCGAAAATCACCCTCATCTTCACTTGTCACAAGGAAAATTTTGTGGTGTAGTCCAGTTGCGGTAGATCAAACTTCAAGGAAGACATGTCGCAAACCTTAGATTGAAACATGGGCTCTGATACCACTTGTTATAAACGTGATAAGAAAATAACGAAGAATGAAAAGGAAATCACAACGGAGATACAAAATTTTAGCGTGGAGAACCCCTGCAACACAGAGGGGGAAAAACCACGGGCGCCAGCCAATTTTTTATTATTATAGTAGGGAGTGTTTACAAACATCGTGGTTTATCTTATAATTAGATAAATCCTAACCGACGTCTTACAAGAGGTATATATAGGCGGTGATGTCCAAGCCTACCGGCAACGGGCCTCGTTTCGCTCCGTCGTTAGCCTTCTTGTGATCCCGTATGATAGAGCAGCAATAAGGTTTTTTGGGAAGTACTTTTGTGCGATTATTGACTTCATCATGGACGCGGATGAGTTCTTCCTTGACCACAATTTTTTATGACATTAACAACCTTTACAACAACATGGACGATAACATCAGCAATGCGAATGGGTTGTTTTCCACTGTCCCATATGTCATCCAATTCTTCTAGTTAAGATCATGTTGTAATTCCTTATCCCAGCATCATGCTTAGAATTGTTTTTACCTGACCATCTTTTAGATGGCACGTCTAATTTATTTCCTTTATTTCAAGTCAGGTTTTATCTACTATTTTCTAGGTTAATTTATGCGAATAAATACTTATATTTCCAAAATTTTGTTTCCGTGAGATTGGACTGTTTTGTTGCTTTCGGCTGTTACCTTCGGGCTTTAGCTTGTACCGCACCAACTTCTTATTCAACGAATAAAGGTGAATCTTTTGCATTTCTTTAAAAAACAATATTCTCAAAATACTTCAAAATACTGGTATTTGAAAACTGTAGGTTCTTGTGCCTACGGGCGAAAAACACTAGTTTTTCTTTCCTCATACTTAGAGCATCTCCAGTCGCGTCCCCCAAACCGTCCCCCAAAGGGATTTGGGGCGCGCCGGACAAAAAAAGCGTTCCAGCCGCGTCCCCCAAAGCCCTTTTTTGTCCAGCGCGCCCCCATTCGGTGTCCGGCGTCCCGAGCCCGTCCCCGTCCCACAGGGGACGCACCGGGCACGCCGGACACAACGAAATGAGAGGCGAGGAGGCGCGGGGCCGACCCGTCAGCGGCTCGGACGCTCAACCGCCACATACGTAGCGACGGTGCAGTTGACAGGAAGCGGAACCGTCGCATTGGCAAGCGCGTCGACAACGCGCCAACCCCGCCGGAATGGAGCGCCGACTCCTCGGAAGAGCAACCGCTGCTCTCTTCGACTTCTGCGCCGCCGTTCATCCGCGCTCAATAAGACCCGTACGTACGCCGTCATTCATCCAAGCTTCCATCCGACACCTCCAGCGACGATGAGCTACATCTCCCAGCTCCCGTCCGACACCTCCAGGCGAGGGAAAGCCTGCTGGCTGGCGCCATTGGTGGGACAAAGCCGGGACGCCGAGCAGCGGCGACGATTCCCCGCCGCCGGTTGACGGCGAGGAGGAATGGCTGGGCTGGGAGGAGGAGGAAGAAGAGAGCGAGGCCGCGGCGGCGGCGGTGGCCCGTGCGAAGGCGAAGGCGGCCAAGGCGAAGGCTTCCAAGGCGAAGGCCGCCAAGGCCAAGGCCGCCAAGGCCAAGGCCAAGGCCAAGGCCAAGGCCAAGGCCAAGGTGCAGCCGACGAGCACCGGCGACGACGACGCGTCGAGCGCCGACACCGCCTCTTCGGAAGAGGTGACGAGCAGGAAGCGCCACCGCGATGACGACGACGAGGCGGGGCCATCAGCGAAGAAGAAGAAGTAGATAGTTTATATGTATTTAATTATATTTTTTCGAAGTTTTATATATAATTTGTTTATGTTCAACCGATTTGAATATTATTAAATAGTTTCTTTCTAGCCAAAAAAAATACTTTTAATGTTTGGGGGCGGCGTTTGGGGGACGCGGCTGGGGAGCGACGTCCCCCAAACGCGGCACGAACGAAACACGTCCCCCAAACGCTCGATCCGGCGCGGTTTGGGGGACGGTTTGGGGGACGCGGCTGGAGATGCTCTTAAGTTCTAAGATACTTTGATACCAAACATAGCCTTAGGCTTTCTAGAAACAATGTTCTGGAGAGTTGCTTCCAGGAGCTCGCAGGTCCCGTGAGGAATCTCCCTACACAGGCTGCAGTATATATGTGCACATGCCAAAACGAATACCAACACGTACTAGGGCCAGTCTGCGTACAGGAACTAGAGATAATTAAACACTAGGTTGATACTATATGCAATAATAAAGAGTATGGGATCGACGATGAGTCGATGACCTTGGTGATGCTAATGCATCAACATTACTGGTGAACACAGAACAGCCCAACCCCAGCAACTGTAGGTGATGCTACTACATTATGGATCGACGTGCTCTCCCAACCAATTGCTACTGTGCGTGTTAATGTGCATACGGGCGAATATCACGCTGGCACGTCCAGAGTACAGTGGTGCATGAATTGCTGAAGAACAAAGGACTACAGGCGACAGACGGCCGCATGCAGAACAAAGAACTACAAGCCGACAGCTCCGGCTGTGCGGTGAGCCGGCGAGGCGGCGACCAAGTCGCTGCTGCGACTGTAGCCATGAAGGGGGCGATTGAGAAGGCTACGCCGAGCTTGTCTGCGTTGCGAAACTTTGTAGTTATCAGCAACTAGGCGTATATACAGATAGATTAGCTATCGCTGGCGCTGATCTGTGAGGCAACCACCTCTCTCAATGTAAGCTATAAACTCTCTTTGATGCAATATATTTAGGTGGGGATTCTTGCTCTCCCCAGGTGAAAGCTTAAAAAAATAAAATTGATGTATTGTGATAACGCCAGCGCAAGTGGCTTGTCTCACATGCAAAAAAAGCCATTCAAATTGGCGCGACTCCTTGGGCATAGTTAGCTTACAAACGAGGTTCTAGATAGGTTGCTAAAATGGATTTGGCCCCAACATAAGAACTATAGATAATGGAAAACTATTCATGTGGAGGCTTTATATACATTGGGTAGTCTCGTGGTACTGTTGGTGGAATTTTGCACGCTATGTAAATATAGGTTTATTTGATGGATGGCATGATAGAAATTAAAATGTTGAACACAAGCGCTTTAGTGTTTTCCCTTTCAGATTCTATTTCCTAATACCATGACAAAAATGAACTCTTCTTTCTGCCATCTCTTTCTAACTGGTGTTCCAATATTTTCTGTCATTTTTCTCACACTTCTTTACGATTTTTTGTTATCCTACCATTCCTAATGTTGGAATGCAGATATGAATATTAATATTAAAAAGAACATATTTATTTGCTTGAATGAGTCTATCAACCTTTCCCAATTTTTGAACATGATCGAAAAAGTGGATGACTCCTCTTCCTTTTCGAAGTTATCAAATTCATTCGAGGGGAGATAGATGGAAGTTAACACACGCAAGGCAGACATGATGGATTCCCGAAACCACACCCTATGCGATCATTAGCATGCTTGCTACACTTAGTAATGAACTAAAGCTAGTAGAGCATTTTTTCAAGGGTCGAGAAGGGTGTCCAAAGAAACCATGGGAATTATCAAGGAGAGGAAAACCAAGATCAAGATCTGATGACTTGATTTTATACAATGTTTTGAGTCTAATTTTTGTTTATAAAATGCCTCATCACATTCTCCATATAGAAATTATTATATCCATTATGCATGATTACTTTTTTCCGTTCATTTTCATGTGAGGTTTGCGAAACGACTAGTTTCATTAGAATTTATTATTTTTTCTTGTCCTTGGTGTGTGTAAGTGTTATGCATATTAATGAACAAAGCATGGTGAAAGAAGCCAAGAGAAGGCAATATGGAGGAGCTATATGCACCAAGACTTAGCCATATTAAAGGATGGAAAAGTGAAAATTTTCCATCAATATATAATAAAGAGCCAAGACCATGGTGTTAAAATCCTCATCCATACAAAGCCATTGAGTCGAAGGGAACCTCAATCAGAGTTCGTATGAGAAAATAGCTTTCAAAATACTAAATTAGATTAGAAGACTTAACATGCACTCATACGGTCATGTGACCTTAGGGACCCATGTTGTGTCTGTAACATCAAACTGTGCCTCTTTTGTGAAGGGGGTACGAGCATATTTGAGGCGAAGCTTACCAGGATCGTGAAACTGACCTCATGTTACCTATTTAAAGAGGGGAGCCCTTGTCTCCATCAAAAATCTTCACCACGTAAATCCACGGTAGAAACCTGTCGATGTGTTGCATGTACGATGTACCATCAATCTCAACACCGGCCAACATACATCAATGCCACCCTAGGAAGAGCATAACAAGTCTTGGGACAAGGAGGCCTCGACATCAATGCCATCACCATGTCCGAGCTCGTCACCATGCATCCCTCCATCCATTGCGTTGTAATCAAAACTCTATTATGTAGGATAACGTTGCATAGAAAACAAAAAATTTCCTACCGCGAACACGCAATCCAAGCCAAGATGCAATCTAGAAGACGGTAGCAACGAGGGGTATCGAGTCTCACCCTTGAAGAGATTCCAAAGCCTACAAGATGAGGCTCTTGTTGCTGCGGTAGACGTTCACTTGCCGCTTGCAAAAGCGCGTAGAAGATCTTGATCACGATCGCTTCCGGCGCCACGAACGGGCAGCACCTCCGTACTCGGTCACACGTTCGGTTGTTGATGAAGACGACATCCGCCTCCCCGTTCCAGCGGGCAGCGGAAGTAGTAGCTCCTCTTGAATCCGACAGCACGACGGCATGGTGTCGGTGGTGGTGGAGAAATCCGGCGGAGCTTCGCTTAAGCGTGCGGGATGTGGTGGAGGAGAGAGACCGCTAGGGTTTGGGGAGAGAGAGGGGTTGGGCGCCGGCCCTCTAAGGGGTGTGGCCAAGGCTGAGGCTTGAAGTGATCAGCCCCCTCTCCTATGCCCCTCATTATATAGGTGGAAGCACCAAGAGTTCTAGTCCAAGTCTTCGAATAAGACCCCAACACTAAAACCTCCCATATGTGGGAAACCTACTCAAGGAGGGAGTCCTACCCAAGGTGGGACTCCCACCTTTCCTTGAGGTGGGTTGGCCGGCCACCCTAGGGAGTCCACCTTGGACTCCTCTCCTTTAGGGTTGGCTGGTCATGCAAGGTGGAGTCCCTCCGGGACTCTACTTTCCATGGTGATTTCTTCCGGACTTTTCTAGAACCTTCTAGAACCTGCCATAAATGCACCGGATCATTTCCAAACTTGGAATATGACTTCCTATATATGAATCTTATTCTCCGGACCATTCCGGAACTCCTCGTGATGTCCGGGATCTCATCCGGGACTCCGAAAAATATTCGAACTCCATTCCATATTCAAGTACTACTATTTCAACATCCAACTTTAAGTGTGTCACCCTACGGTTCGTGAACTATGCGGACATGGTTGAGTACTCACTCCGACCAATAACCAATAGCGGGATTTGGAGATCCATAATGGCTCCCACATATTCAACGATGACTTTAGTGATCGAATGAACCATTCACATACGATACCAATTCCCTTTGTCACGCGATATTTTACTTGTCCGAGGTTTGATCTTCGGTATCACTCTATACCTTGTTCAACCTCGTCTCTCGACAAGTACTCTTTACTCGTACCGTGGTATGTGGTCTCTTATGAACTCATTCATATGCTTGCAAGACATTAGACGACATTCCACCGAGAGGGCCCGAGTATATCTATCCGTCATCGGGATGGACAAATCCCACTTGTTGATCCATATGCCTCAACTCATACTTTCCGGATACTTAATCCCACCTTTATAGCCACCCATTTACGCAGTGGTGTTTGGTGTAATCAAAGTACCTTTCCGGTATAAGTGATTTACATGATCTCATGGTCATAAGGACTAGGTAACTATGTATCGAAAGCTTATAGCAAATAACTTAATGAAGAGATCTTATGCTACGCTTAATTGGGTGTGTCCATTACATCATTCATATAATGATATAACCTTGTTATTAATAACATCCAATGTTCATGATTATGAAACTAATCATCCATTAATCAACAAGCTAGTTAAGAGGCATACTAGGGACTTCTTTGTTTGTCTACATATCACACATGTATCAATGTTTCGGTTAATACAATTATAGCATGGTATGTAAACATTATCATAAACACAAAGATATATTATAATAACCATTTTATTATTGCCTCTTGGGCATATCTCCAATAGTCTCCCACTTGCACTAGAGTCAATAATCTAGTTTACATCTGTAAAGATATTAACACCTTGGTCTTCCGGTGCTTTATCATGTTTTGCTCACGGGAGAGGTTTTAGTCAACGGATCTGACATGCTCAGAAACGTATGTATTTTGTAATTTATTTGCGTCTTAACGCATCACTCATTTCCAAATGAGTTGGCATTTAAATATGTTTGGTCTTCTGGTGGAACCTTAATTCCGCGGTCTGAAATATGTCACTAATATTGTTACATACAATATAGCTTCAAAGTTCTGACTCTGTCGAAACTACACCAAGTTCTCAAAGAACCTCTTGACTTAACATCCTTTGCCATTGTCAAACAATGACATACTCTGCCTTCTTTTGTAGAATCTGTCACAATATTTAGAACTCTTCTAAATCTAACATAGACAACTTCTAGTTCATTGTGCTACCTTTTAAAGAACACTTAGTCTAATTTGAGATTGAAATTTTATTTTTATATGTGACAAAACAAATATCGGTGCAATACTTTACAGCGATTTGTTTGTCATTTCTTCATATAAAACTATATATATATTCTTGGTTCTTCTTAAGTACTCAAGAATATTCTTACTGTTTTTCAATGATCATCACATGAATCATTCTGGTACATGCTCATAACATTTTTAAAAGCACATGACATCTGATTGTGTACATATTATTTGTGATCTATAATCACTCATGTGAACAGAACATTTTCTTAATATTTCTATATTGAACTACTTCAATATCCATTCTATGTAGTTTGACTAAACTTATTATGTGTTTCAATCTATCTTCATAGATCTTGACACTAAATATGTTTCAGTCCATATCCTTTCATTGAAGTTAATTTTCAATGAAACCTTTTAATCAAGTATATAATTTCATCATTTATAACCAACTATATGTCATTTACATAAGTATTATAAATATGTCTTAGCGCTCCCACTTAATTTCTTGCAAATGCAAGCCTCTTCATCGTCTCTGATGAAATCAAAAAATCTTTGACTATTTCATCTGGTGAAGATTCTAACTCCGCGATACTCACTTCATCCAATTAAAGTTTGTATACTGATGTCTACGTTCCCCCTCCTTTCCTGTAGACAGTGTTGGGCCTCCAAGAGCAGAGGTTTGTAGAACAGCAGCAAGTTTCCCTTAAGTGGATACCCAAGGTTTATCGAACTCAGGGAGGAAGAGGTCAAAGATATCCCTCTCATGCAACCACTGCAACCACAAAGCAAGAAGTCTCTTGTGTCCCCAACACACCAAATAGGTGCACTAGTTCGGCGAAGAGATAGTGAAATACAGGTGGTATAAATAAGTATGAGCAGTAGCAACGGTGCCGGAAAAGTGCTTGGCGTGTAGTTGATGGTGGTGGTATTGCGAGCAGTAGTAACGCGAGTAAAACGAGTAAACAAGCGGTAGTAACTCAGCGGTATTTAGGAACAAGGCCTAGGGAATAGACTTTCACTAGTGGACACTCTCAACATCGATCACATAACAGAACGGATAAATGCATACTCTACACTTTTGTTGGATGATGAACACATTGCGTAGGATTACACGAACCCTCAATGCCGGAGTTAACAAGCTCCACAATAATGCTCATGTTTAAGTAACCTTTAGTGTAAGATAGATCAACGAGACTAAACCAAGTACTAGCATAGCATGCACACTTGTCACCTTCATGCATATGTAGGAGGAATAGATCACATCAATATTATCATAGCAATAGTTAACTTCATAATCTACAAGAGATCATAATCATAGCATAAACCAAGTACTAACACGGTGCACGCACTGTCACCTTTGCACACATGCGGGAGGAATAAAACTACTTTAATAACACATCACTAGAGTAGCACATAGATAAATTGTGATACAACATGCTGCAATCATAAAGAGATATAAATAAGCACCTCACTATGCCATTCAACGGTGAATAAGTATTCCGTGAAATCTAGCCTAAGAGACCCACACGGTGCACACACTGTCACCTTTACACACGTGGGACGAGGAGTCTCCGGAGATCACATAGGTAAAACTCACTTGACTAGCATAATGACATCTAGATTACAAGCATCATCATATGAATCTCAATCATGTAAGGCAGCTCATGAGATTATTGTATTGAACTACATAGGAGAGAGATGAACCACATAGCTACCGGTACAGCCCCGAGCCTCGATGGAGAACTACTCCCTCCTCATGGGAGCAGCAGCGGTGATGAAGATGGCGGTGGAGATGGTAGCGGTGTCGATGGAGAAGCCTTCCGGGGGCACTTCCCCGCTCCGGCAGCGTGCGGGAACAGAGATCCTGTCCCCCAGATCTTGGCTTCGCGATGGCGGCGGCTCTGGCAGGTTTCTGTGGGTTTCGTCAATTGGTATCGGGTTTTCTGATCCAGGGGCTTTATATAGGCGAAGAGGCGGCGCAGGAAGGTCGAAGGGGGGTCCACACCCTAGGGGGGGCGCCCCCTTGGCCGCGCCGGGGTAGGGTTTGGTGGCCCTGTGGCCCCCCTCTGATCCCTCTCGTGTGTTCTGGATGCTTCCGGGGATTCTAAGATCTTTGGCGTTGATTTCGTCCGATTCCGAGAATATTTCGTTACTAGGATTTCTGAAACCAAAAACAGCAGAAAACGAGAACCGGCACTTCGGCATCTTGTTAATAGGTTAGTTCCGGAAAATGCACGAATATGACATAAAGTGTGCATATAACATGTAGATAACATCAATAATGTGGCATGGAACACAAGAAATTATCGATACGTTGGAGACGTATCAGCATCCCCAAGCTTAGTTCTGCTCGTCCCGAGCGAGGTAAAACGATAACAAAGATAATTTCGGAGTGACATGCCATCATAATCTTGATCATACTATTTGTAAAGCATATGTAGTGAATGCAGCGATCAAAACAATGGTAATGACATGAGTAAACAACTGAATCATATAGCAAAGACTTTTCATGAATAGCGCTTCAAGACAAGCATCAATAAGTCTTGCATAAGAGTTAACTCATAAAGCAATAATTCAAAGTAAAGGCATTGAAGCAACACAAAAGAAGATTAAGTTTCAGCGGTTGCTTTCAACTTGTAACATGTATATCTCATGGATATTGTCAACATAGAGTAATATAATAAGTGCAATAAGCAAGTATGTAGGAATCAATGCACAGTTCACACAAGTGTTTGCTTCTTGAGGTGGAGAGAAATAGGTGAACTGACTCAACATTGAAAGTAAAAGAATGGTCCTCATAGAGGAAAAACATCGATTGCTATATTTGTGCTAGAGCTTTGATTTTGAAAGCATGAAACAATTTTGTCAACGGTAGTAATAAAGCATATGCATCATGTAAATTATATCTTATAAGTTGCAAGCCTCATGCATAGTGTACCAATAGTGCCCGCACCTTGTCCTAATTAGCTTGGACTACCTGGATTATCACCGCAATACATATGCTTTAACCAAGTTTCACAAAGGGGTACCTCTATGCCGCTCTGTACAAAGGTCTAAGGAGAAAGCTCGCATTTGGATTTCTCGCTTTTGATTATTCTCAACTTAGACATCCATACCGGGACAACATAGACAACAGATAATGGACTCCTCTTTTAATGCTTTAAGCATTTGACAACAATTAATTCTTTTCTCATTAGAGATTTGAGGATATTTGTCCAAAACTGAAACTTCCACCATGAATCATGGCTTTAGTTAGCGGCCCAATGTTCTTCTCTCACAATATGCATGCTCAAACCATTCAACTCAGTGTAGATCGCCCTTACTTCGGACAAGACGAACATGCATAGCAACTCACATGAAATTCAACAATGAGTTGATGGCGTTCCCCGATAAACATGGTTATCGCACAACAAGCAACTTAATAAGAGATAAAGTGCATAATTACATATTCAATACCACAATAGTTTTTAAGCTATTTGTCCCATGAGCTATATATTGCCAAGGTAAATGATGGAATTTTAAAGGTAGCACTCAAGCAATTTACTTTGGAATGGCGGGAAAATACCATGTAGTATAGGTAGGTATGGTGGACACAAATGGCATAGTGGTTGGCTCACGTATTTTGGATGCATGAGAAGTATTCCCTCTCGATACAAGGTTTAGGCTAGCAAGGCTATTTGAAACAAACACAAGGATGAACCGGTGCAGCAAAACTCACACAAAAGACATATTGAAAGCATTATAAGACTCTACACCGTCTTCCTTGTTGTTCAAACTCAATACTAGAAAATATCTAGACCTTAGAGAAACCAATTATGCAAACCAAATTTTAGCATGCTCTATGTATTCTTCACTAATAGGTGCAAAGTATATGATGCAAGAGCTTAAACATGAGCACAACAATTGCCAAGTATCACATTACCCAAGACATTATAGCAATTACTACATGTATCATTTTCCAATTCCAACCATATAACAATTTAACGAAGAGGAAACTTCGCCAGGAATATTATGAGCTAAGAACACATGTGTTCATTTGAACCAGCGGAGCGTGTCTCTCTCCAACACAAGCATGATGTAATCCAATTTATTCAAACACAAACAAAAACAAAAGCAAACAAACGAGACGCTCCAAGAAAAAGCACATAAGATGTGATGGAATAAAAATATAGTTTCAAGAGAAGGAACCTGATAATTTGTCGATGAAGAAGGGGATGCCTTGGGCATCCCCAAGCTTAGACGCTTGAGTCTTCTTAATATATGCAGGGGTGAACCACCGGGTGCATCCCCAAGCTTTAGAGCTTTCACTCTCCTTGATCATAGTATATCATCCTCCTCTCTTGACCCTTGAAAACTTCCTTCACACCAAACTCGAAACAACTCATTAGAGGGTTAGTGGACAATAAAAATTAACATGTTCAGAGGTGACACAATCATTCTTAACACTTCTGGACATTGCATAAAGCTACTGGACATTAATGGATCAAAGAAATTCATCCAACATAGCAAAAGAGGCAATGCGAAATAAAAGGCAGAATCTGTCAAAACAGAACAGTCCGTAAATATGGATTTTATTAGGCCACCAGACTTGCTCAAATGAAAATGCTCAAATTGAATGAAAGTTGCGTACATATCTGAGGATCATGCACGTAAATTGGCATAATTTTCTGAGCTTCCTGCAGGGCAGTGGGCTCAGATTCGTGACAGCAAAGAAATCTGGAACTGCGCAGTAATCCAAATCTAGTACTTACTTTTCTATCAACGGCTTAACTTGGCACAACAAAACTCAAAACTAAGATAAGGAGAGGTTGCTACAGTAGTAAACAACTTCCAAGACACAAATATAAAACAAAGTACTGTAGCAAAATAACACATGGGTTATCTCCCAAGAAGTTCTTTTCTTTATAGCCATTAAGATGGGCTCAGGAGTTTTAATGATGCACTCGCAAGAGATAGTATGTGAAGCAAAAGAGAGCATCAAGAGGCAAATTCAAAACACATTTAAGTCTAACATGCTTCCTATGCATAGGAATCTTGTAAATAAACAAGTTCATGAGGAGCAAAGTAACAAGCATAGGAAGATAAAACAAGTGTAGCTTGAAAAATTTCAGCACATAGAGAGGTGTTTTAGTAACATGAAAATTTCTACAACCATATTTTCCTCTCTCATAATAACTTTCAGTAGCAACATGAGCAAACTCAACAATATAACTATCACATAAAGCATTCTTATCATGAGTCTCATGCATAAAATTATTACTCTCCACATAAGCATAATCAATTTTATTAGTAGTAGTGGGAGCAAATTCGACAAAGTAGCTATCATTATTATTCTCATCAAGTGTAGGAGGCATAGTATAATCACAACAAAATTTACTCTCAGCAGTAAGTGGCATCAAAAGACCACTATCATTATAATCATCGAAATAGGAGGCAAAGTATCATCAAAGAAAATTTTCTCCTCAATGCTTGGGGGACTAAAAATATCATGAAAACCAGCTTCCCCAAGCTTAGAATTTTCCATATCATTGTCAACAATGGTGTTCAAAGCGTTCATACTAATATTACTACCAGCATGCAAAGAAGATTTCATAGGTTTTTTAATTTTCGCATCAAACAATCCATGTTTTAAATCAGGAAATAGAATAAGAAGCTCATTGTTGTCCATTATGCCAAACTAGTGTAAACAAGAAACAAAAAGATGCAATTGCAGGATCTAAAGGAAATAGATTTGAGCACACACACAACGGCGCCAGAAAAATACTTTACCTGAGACCGTAGTATGAGAGCCTTTTACCTTTCCTCCCCGGCAACGGCGCCGAGAAAAGTGCTTGATGTCTACGTTCCCCCTCCTTTCCTGTAGACAGTGTTGGGCCTCCAAGAGCAGAGGTTTGTAGAACAGCAGCAAGTTTCCCTTAAGTGGATACCCAAGGTTTATCGAACTCGGGGAGGAAGAGGTCAAAGATATCCCTCTCATGCAACCCTGCAACCACAAAGCAAGAAGTCTCTTGTGTCCCCAACACACCAAATAGGTGCACTAGTTCGGCGAAGAGATAGTGAAATACAGGTGGTATAAATAAGTATGAGCAGTAGCAACGGTGCCGAGAAAAGTGCTTGGCGTGTAGTTGATGGTGGTGGTATTGCAGCGATAGTAGCTAACGCAGTAAAAACGAGTAAACAAGCGAGTAGTAACTCAGCAGTATTTAGGAACAAGGCCTAGGGAATAGACTTTCACTAGTGGACACTCTCAACATCGATCACATAACAGAACAAATAAATGCATACTCTACACTTTTGTTGGATGATGAACACATTGCGTAGGATTACACGAACCCTCAATGCCGGAGTTAACAAGCTCCACAATAATGCTCATGTTTAAGTAACCTTTAGTGTAAGATAGATCAACGAGACTAAACCAAGTACTAGCATAGCATGCACACTTGTCACCTTCATGCATATGTAGGAGGAATAGATCACATCAATATTATCATAGCAATAGTTAACTTCATAATCTACAAGAGATCATAATCATAGCATAAACCAAGTACTAACACGGTGCACGCACTTGTCACCTTTGCACACATGCAGGAGGAATAAAACTACTTTAATAACACATCACTAGAGTAGCACATAGATAAATTGTGATACAACATGCTGCAATCATAAAGAGATATAAATAAGCACCTCACTATGCCATTCAACAGTGAATAAGTATTCTGTGAAATCTAGCCTAAGAGACCCACACGGTGCACACACTGTCACCTTTACACACGTGGGACGAGGAGTCTCCGGAGATCACATAGGTAAAACTCACTTGACTAGCATAATGACATCTAGATTACAAGCATCATCATATGAATCTCAATCATGTAAGGCAGCTCATGAGATTATTGTATTGAACTACATAGGAGAGAGATGAACCACATAGCTACCGGTACAGCCCCGAGCCTCGATGGAGAACTACTCCCTCCTCATGGGAGCAGCAGCGGTGATGAAGATGGCGGTGGAGATGGCAGCGGTGTCGATGGAGAAGCCTTCCGGGGCACTTCCCCGCTCCGGCAGCGTGCCGGAACGGAGATCCTGTCCCCCGGATCTTGGCTTCGCGATGGCGGCGGCTGCGGCAGGTTTACGTGGGTTTCGTCAATTGGTATCGGGTTTTCTGATCCAGGGGCTTTATATAGGCGAAGAGGCGGCGCAGGAAGGTCGAAGGGGGGCCCACACCCTAGGGGGCGCCCCCCCCTTGGCCGCGCCGGGGTAGGGTTTGGTGGCCCTGTGGCCCCCCTCTGATCCCTCTCGTGTGTTCTGGATGCTTCCGGGGATTCTAAGATCTTTGGCGTTGATTTCGTCCGATTCCGAGAATATTTCGTTACTAGGATTTACGAAACCAAAAACAGCGAGAAAACGAGAACTGGCACTTCGGCATCTTGTTAATAGGTTAGTTCCAGAAAATGCACGAATATGACATAAAGTGTGCATATAACATGTAGATAACATCAATAATGTGGCATGGAACACAAGAAATTATCGATACGTTGGAGACGTATCATATACCTATCTAGTATTCCACGGACAAGCAAAACTCTTGGTTGTATCTTGTATACACCTTTAATACATACTTCTGACAAGTAATGTATTTTGCCATCCTACTAGCATATTTCATAAAAGAAATATGTAGTGATTACTAGAATAATCCACATAGACTATAAGCATTGCTACGGGAGATCTAATCTTATCGTAGTCAACTCTTTGAACTTTGTCGTAAACAATTTTTTGACAAGTCGAGCTTCTTCAAGGATATTTCATCCAAGTCTATAGATCCATTTACTTTCAAAAAGTATTCATCTATCTTGGATTTCATGGCGTATAGCCATTTTAACGGAGTCAGGGCCCATCATAACTTCTTTGTTTTGTAGTTGGTTTATCATTGTTCAAAAACAATCCTTTGTCCACAAATCTTTTATTTGATCACAAAGTTAACCATACCTACAAGGTTCAATATGTATTTTGATCTCCATGGCTAAAACACTTTGTAGTCATGGGAGCCATGATCGTCGTGGTTGCTTCCGGAACTAATTTCCGATGCTGCGCTACTCTGATCATTATGCTCAGGTTCATAAACCTTATCAAATTATATTGTCCTCCCACTCAAATACTTCACTAGAAACAATTTCTCGGAAATAAGAAACATTGACAAACACTTTTGTCTTTGTCTCGTGGGAAGAATTCCCAATCAAATCTCTGGGATAACCAACAAAGACATTCATCCGATTTTGGTTGTAAACTTATTTACTTATGCTATGCATACCAAAAGTTAAGAAAAGACTATCAGGGTTCATACCCATGCCATAACTCGTATGGTGTCGTTTCAACGGATCATGATGATGCTCTATTCAGTGTAAAAGCGGTAGTCACTAAAGCATAATCCACAAAAATATAATGGCGTCAATATCTTATCTCATCATTGATCCAACAAGGTTTGGATACATCTCTTGGATACTTCATCATTATTATGATACTCCAAGAAACGTGAGTTGTAGAACAATTTCATAACTCTCTTAGATGTTCGCTAAAACTCGTAATTCAAATATTTCCACCATGATCCAATCATAGATATTTGATTTTTCTATTACGATAATTTCTACTTCATGCTGAAATTTATTTGAATCCATTCAAATGTTTCAAACTTCTTCCTTATTGAATATATCCACATATATACTCAATTTATTGTTGGAAGTTTTCATGAAGTAGAAGAATCTCCCGCACACAAGTATGCCCAGTGAACCACATATATCATTATGTATGTTTTCACTAAGTTAGTTGCCCGTTCAACTCTCGGCCTATGAACGGTATTTCAGTCATTACTTTTTAGAGAAGATTTTGCAAGGGCCAAACGATTCAAAAAATCAAATGACTCCAAAAATCCATTTGCATGGAGTTCCTTCATGCGTTCCTTTCTAACATGACCTAAATGGCGGTTCCACAAATAAGTGGAATTCAAATCATTTGCCTTATGACATTTTAGCGTCAGTATTATGTGTGTGTGTTTCACCATTAAGATTTATAATAACTTATCCATCATACATGGAGTAATGTCATAATTTGAACAACTCATTGTTTTTATTTGACCAGAGCAAAATAACAATTTATTAAGCTCTTTATTATAAATTCTAAGGGTTAGGTAGAATGCCAACGACAAACATAATAACACTTTATTATGTTCCAGACGTGCATTATTATCATATTCCTTATCAGTCACTTAGGCCATAGTATTCTTGTATTGCGTTGTTTTTGTATGACACTTCATACCAAACAATATAGTATTTATACCCAAGAATTTCATAGTGTGACTTAACTAGGAATACAACCATAACATGTATATCATTTATATACACCTGAGCTAGACTTTCTAGTCTTTTCTTTTCTTTTTTCCAAAATATCTTTTGCAGTTTCTCTTTTAGCTTTCCTCATTATTTAGAAAAACACTTTAACATTATGAACTTCTAGGTTTGTTGGTCAAATACCAATAACCTTGAGGTTCTTACTTTAAGTTGATCATCATATGACAAGTGTTTCAGATTTCACTATTAGTAACTTTGTAATATGATGAACAATTTCACTCATAATTTTATCCATTATATCATGACGACTTTCCAAGACCATGTCTGTACATGCTAGGCTCGTAAAGTTTTAACCTTGGTATTTGCATGTGCAAATCTGGCTTGCACCCGTTGTATGCACACGTAGAATCTATCACACCCGATCATCACGTGATGCTTCGAAACGACGAGTCTTAGCAACGGTGCATACTAAGGATGATAACTTCATGGATATGCGAATATTATTAGTGCCCCAATAGTTGGAGGATTGGGACTCCTTGCGTCTTCAACCTTCGTACATTCCCATAAAACTTATGAGTTTATGTAGTCTCACCAAATTATATTCTATCATATATATCATATACCTTGATTATTTCTGAAAACTAAATTTTCAGCTCCTTACTATTCAAACAGATTTGAACTTCAAGTTTCATGGAGACAAGATAACTTTAGGTACTAATTGAAACCATAGCTCTCTAAATCAACAATGTGAGGTTTACTAAAAGTTTGCAATAGGACTTAATCATTTCTTGATTCTTTAACAATACGGTACCAATCCGTAAAGTTACTTGTCAGATTTTAACAGTATTTCTATCTCAATAACAAGACTAGCGCATGGTAGAAAACGGATGCCAATACTACAAAATTAATTCAAAATACTACTCAGACTATGTTCATGATAATTAGTTCATGTTTTAATCTAATTACTAATGAACTCCCATTTAATACAACATCCCTCATAGTTGTTAAGTGGTACACGATCCAAATCCACTACACCAAAACCGATCATCACGTGAGATGATGTAGCTTTAATGGTGAACATCAACATGTTGATCATATCATCCATATGACTCGTGTTCAACCTTTCGGTTTCCGTTGTCCCGAGGCCATGTCTGTACATGCTAGGCTCGTCAAGCAAACCCAAGTATTCTGCGTGTGCAACATGGCTTACACCCGTTGTATGTGAACGTTGAGTCTATCACATCCGATCATCACGAGATGCTTTGAAACGACGAACTGTGCAACGGTGCATACGAGGGAAGAACACTTTATTATCTTGATATTAATGTGAGGGATCATCTTATAATGCTACCGTCGTGATCTAAGCAAAATAAGATGCATAAAGGATTAACATCACATGCAATTCATATGTGATATGATATGGCCCTTTAGTCTTTGCGCCTTTGATCTTCATCTCCAAAGCACGGACATGATCTCCATCATCTTCGGGCATGATCTCCATCATTGTCGGCGTAGCGTCAAGGTCAATGGCGCCGTCTCCATGATTGTCCTCCATGTAGCAACTATTACAACTACTTTGAAATACTACTCAACATGAAATTTAAAGACAACCATAAGGCTCCTGCCGTTTGCCACAATAAAATAATGATCATCTCATACATATTCATTATCACATTATGGCCATATCACATCACCAAACCCTGCAAAAACAAGTTAGACGTCTCTAATTTAATTTGCATATTTTACGTGGTTTAGGGTTTTCGAGAGAGATCTAATCTACCTACGAACATGAACCACAACAGTGATACTAATGTTGTCAATAGAAGAGTAAATTGAATCTTCACTATAGTAGGAGAGACAGACACCCGCAAAGCCTCTTATGCAATACAAGTTGCATGTCGAACGAGGAACAAGTCTCATGAACGCGGTCATGTAAAGTTAGTCCGGGCCGCTTCATCCCACTATGCCACAAAGATGCAAAGTACTCAAACTAAAGATAACAAGAGCATCAACGCCCACAAAACCATTGTGTTCTACTCGTGCAACCATCTATGCATAGATACGGCTCTGATACCACTGTAGGATAACGTTGCATAGAAAATAAAAAATTTCCTACCGCGAACACGCAATCCAAGCCAAGATGCAATCTAGAAGACGGTAGCAATGAGAGGGTATCGAGTCTCACCCTTGAAGAGATTCCAAAGCCTACAAGATGAGGCTCTTATTGCTGCGGTAGACGTTCACTTGCCGCTTGCAAAAGCGCGTAGAAGATCTTGATCACGATCGCTTCCGGCGCCATGAACGGGCAGCACCTCCGTACTCGGTCACACGTTCGGTTGTTGATGAAGACGACGTCCACCCCCCGTTCCAGCGGGCAGCGGAAGTAGTAGCTCCTCTTGAATTCGACAGCACGACGGCGTGGTGTCGGTGGTGGTGGAGAAATCCGGCGGAGCTTCGCTTAAGCGTGCGGGATGTGGTGGAGGAGAGAGACTGCTACGGTTTGGGGAGAGAGAGGGGTTGGGCGCCGGCCCTCTAAGGGGTGCGGCCAAGGCTGAGGCTTGAAGTGATCAGCCCCCTGTCCTATGCCCCTCATTATATAGGTGGAAGCACCAAGAGTTCTAGTGCAAGTCTTCGAATAAGACCCCAACACTAAAACCTCCCATATGTGGGAAACCTACTCAAGGAGGGAGTCCTACCCAAGGTGGGACTCCCACCTTTCCTTGAGGTGGGTTGGCCGGCCACCCTAGGGAGTCCACCTTGGACTCCTCTCCTTTAGGGTTGGCTGGTCATGCAAGGTGGAGTCCCTCCGGGACTCTACTTTCCATGGTGATTTCTTCCGGACTTTTCTAGAACCTTCTAGAACCTGCCATAAATGCACCGGATCATTTCCAAACTTGGAATATGACTTCCTATATATGAATCTTATTCTCCGGACCATTCCGGAACTCCTCGTGATGTCCGGGATCTCATCCGGGACTCCGAACAAATATTCGAACTCCATTCCATATTCAAGTACTACTATTTCAACATCCAACTTTAAGTGTGTCACCCTACGGTTCGTGAACTATGCGGACATGGTTGAGTACTCACTCCGACCAATAACCAATTGAGGGATCCGGGAGATCCATAATGGCTCCCACATATTCAACGATGACTTTAGTGATCGAATGAACCATTCACATACGATACCAATTCCCTTTGTCACGCGATATTTTACTTGTCCGAGGTTTGATCTTCGGTATCACTCTATACCTTGTTCAACCTCGTCTCTCGACAAGTACTCTTTACTCGTACCGTGGTATGTGGTCTCTTATGAACTCATTCATATGCTTGCAAGACATTAGACGACATTCCACCGAGAGGGCCCGAGTATATCTATCCGTCATCGGGATGGACAAATCCCATCTGTTGATCCATATGCCTCAACTCATACTTTCCGGATACTTAATCCCACCTTTATAGCCACCCATTTACGCAGTGGTGTTTGGTGTAATCAAAGTACCTTTCCGGTATAAGTGATTTACATGATCTCATGGTCATAAGGACTAGGTAACTATGTATCGAAAGCTTATAGCAAATAACTTAATGAAGATATCTTATGCTACGCTTAATTGGGTGTGTCCATTACATCATTCATATAATGATATAACCTTGTTATTAATAACATCCAATGTTCATGATTATGAAACTAATCATCCATTAATCAACAAGCTAGTTAAGAGGCATACTAGGGACTTCTTTGTTTGTCTACATATCACACATGTATCAATGTTTCGGTTAATACAATTATAGCATGGTATGTAAACATTATCATAAACACAAAGATATATTATAATAACCATTTTATTATTGCCTCTTGGGCATATCTCCAACATATTATGGATCCGAGACATGTGACATATTCATTCATCCATTTGTATTCGCATGATGGCATGTGCCCTATGCCTGAGTAGTTAGGTCTTGGGGAGATGGAGAAACCCTAAAATACTATGAACTGAAATAAAGATTTTTTTTCTTCATTGTAATATATGAGTGGTGATCATCTTCAATGATGTTGTGTGAATGTGAACCTCAAAGCATCTGTCCCCCTTGGGACATTGGAGAAAATCATCGTTGCATGTAGTTGGTGGTACGATGGTGTAAGTGAGAGAATTTGCCACATCCGCCAACTATGTATTATCGAGGAATCAAGGAGCACTAGTAGAAAAAGGGGCTTCCGTCTAGGCCTTTAGTACCGGTTTCCTTACGAACCGGTACTAAAGGGTGCATTAGTACCGGTTGCACTGCTCAGGCCTTTAGTTCCGGTTCGTAAGGACCTTTAGTACCGGCTCGTGTCACGAACCGGTACTAAAGAGTTAGTGTCAGGCGGAAAACCTTTAGTACCGGTTCGTGACACGAACCGGTACTAAAGGGTAGACCTTTAGTACCGGTTCGTGTCACGAACCGGTACTAAAGGTTTTTCTGCTCCCCACGCCTTTTTTTGCTTTGTAAAATACAAATGAAAATGAAAGAAAATTCAAAAAATAAAATGTTTTAAGATTCTTGTATGTTATGCAAACTACTATCGGTGAAATTAAGAAATTCGAATTTTGACTTGTTTTGCAAAAAAAGTTTGAAAAATGGTAAACTCGCATTAATTTTTCATACGACGTCGGAAAAATGCGTATAATATATCAAAATCATCGTGAGAAAATGTTACATCCTAATTCACCAGGGTTTACCCGGTTAGCCAATTTTTAGATTCTCAAAATTCCAAATGAAAATATGAAAGCAAGAAGATTTTAGTTTTTTTTCCAGAAATTTAGAAATTTATATATTTTTTATTTTAAAAAAATTAAAATTAATAATTATAAGATTTTTTGAGTCCTAAAATATTACTATTACTTTTAGCAAATTATAAGATTTTCAAATTTTCAGGTTTTAGGTTTGGCAAAAAAAAAATTAAAATTTTAAAAATAATTAAAAATAATACAAATTATAAAATTTAATTTAATTATTAATTCAACATTATTATTACATCATTACTTTTGTTTATTAAAAGAATTATTTGATTTTAAACAATAAAGAAGTGTGACATCGACCAACATGTTAATAGGATTGATATGATAGTACTATCACATACATGCGCGCGAAGCACTTGGAAGTGGAACGGGATGGAACTCGGAAGTTAAGCATGCTAGTGTGGGAGTAGTGTGAGGATGGGTGACCGACCGAGAAGTTTGACCACGGGTAATTAATTTGTCTAGAGATAAAGTGTAGTTAGAGACTAACGAAAATACTAGAAATTCTGAAAAAAATAAAAAAAGAGGGAGTGAAAAAGTAAAATAAAAGAGGGAGTGAAAAATAATTAGAAAAATGGATAAAAAAAATTAAACGAAATAGCCTTTAGTACCGGTTCAAGGTCTCTAGCCCCGCGGGGTCCTCCGTGCCCACGTGGAGGCACCTTTAGTACCGGTTCGTAAGGAACCGGTACTAAAGGTGGGAGGCCTTTAGTACCGAATCTTTAGTACCGGTTCCAAAACCGGTACTAAAGGCCCTTTGGAACCGGTACTAAAGGGGGGTTTCTCTGCTAGTGGAGATCAATAGAGTGGATATCAATAACCATGACGAGACCCTTGATTACTACTGTACTAGCTGCATACTATAGGAGGATTAGTGGTGATCATGCGGATTGCATGTTAGCGCAACTAAAGTGCACCTTTATATGAGACTCCACTGGTATACACATGCTACAAGGATATCATACATCATAATCATGTTTAAACTGTGCTAATGGTGAATCCGCAACTCCCCGAGAGGATCTTTAATTCACTGCAGTTCCTTACAACTTTATCCACGTGCTCTTAGTTTACATTCACAACTTCTTTTATCTTGTTTTACTATTGTTCTTGGTCCATTCTACTTTCCATTATCTGGTTGATACAGTAATTACGTAGCTACTTATAGAATAGTCTATTTCCAATCTTTCAGTGTGAATGTGGATGCACTGACAACATAGTTATGGGGTTTTGTAGTTCCAAGATGTAGATCTCTTGTCGATGATAATTTAAGGACAATATTTTCTTATGTTGGTATTGCAATTACCAAGTTTTGGTGCAGGAAATCCAGTCATCAAGTAGGCTTCGTTGCCGAGGAGCAGTGCTTGATTATTAACTTCCTAATTGCACATAGTTTATTTCTTGGTGTTCTTATTTATTTTACTATAATATTCATTTATATCGAAAGAACAAAATAAGTTATAAAAAACCTATGAAAAATTTATATTGCTAATCATGTCTTCTGAGATAATTTGATTTGAACAAATGAAGGTTACAATGGAGGAAACAAGGGACATGAGTATAACTAACCCTTGGCATTGGAATCGAGAGAATAAGAGTGTTGAGGCGCCAAGAGCACACGACGGAGCGCATGGGGGAGGGGGGGGGGGGAGGGGATATTGGTTGGTGCTAAAGTTTTCTCTTTGGATAAACAAAATGATGTAAAAAAATCATTGGTGTGTTTAAATTCGTGAATGTTTATTAATGTTAAGGATATTCGAAAACAATGGTTGCCCAACATGTCTTCCGCCTTTATGAGAGACCAATGTTAAGGTTTTGCTATCGACATGAACATCTCCTGCCATAGAAAGAGTGTTCCGCCTTTATGAGACACCAAAGGATCAAATCTGGGGTTTGAATTCTGATCGGCTGGGGATGCGAGTATCCCGCTAACCATCATAGCACGGTTTTCGTGAACACGATCGATCTTACCGCTGATCCCTCTGACCAGTGCGTTGCTACGGAGTTGTGAACAGAAAATAGTTGAATACCCGTGCGTTGTGAGGGTAATTTTGGTTTCTTTCTTGTCACACCTGAATATGAGGCAGGCAAAAGTTCACGAGTATAAAAAGTATAGCTAGATAAGTCTCCAAAATAATTAAGATTCAACTTTTTCCTAAATTGCATTTCAGTTAATGATATTGGACATCCTTTTTGGAGTAGTGTATTTGAGGCACACCTTTGGGATCAACCTACAGCTACTCTTTATGATCCTCCAAAAGTACGCCGTGCATTCGACAAGTTCACAATACCATGTGGAGAAAATTAATGAATATGGGTTTGCACGGAACTCCAGATTGCAAGCAATATCAAAAGCAAGGGTAGTTGCTTCCAATAATGAGGCAAATATAAGTAAAACCATATGTGTATGAGTAACTGAATGATGTCAAATAAGCAATGATCAATAATGTCCACAAGCTTATGTCCTCGCCGTCACAAGTTGGTCTTCTCTGGTTCGAGATGCATCTTCTCCAACCGCCTCAGGTGCACGTTCGTGGGCTGAGATTGTCGCCACTCCTCAGCCCCATGAAGGCCAGAAGGACCATGGCTCTGATGTCGCCGGTGTTGGCTGACATGAGCGCCAATACAAAGCCTATGAGGGGTGTGACCTCCAGCAAGGACCACGCAGGGCACACACTACCTCCCCACAAGACATCCCAGGTGCGGGATTTCGGCATCACCGTGAAACATCGCCGTCCCCGACGTTGTCGGTTGACGACATGGCTGTCACTATCGTGGGGCTTAACCATGCCTTCACTGAGAAGGCGTTCCGCGTTCGTGACAACCTCAATGCTTCTCTTGATAAGGCACTGTAACCTTTAAAGGAAGAAGTTGCTGCCTTGCGCTCATGGCTTGGTGGCACCTCCTTGATCTTGGAGCACGCCGAAAATCTTGCCGCCAGACTCGACATCACCTCTCCGGTGCTTGCCCCTTCTCCTACTCTCATGCGGAGGGACCTTCCCCTCCTGTGTCTGTCAGGCCTTAGTCTACTGCCATGGGGCCAATGGTGATACAAATCCTGGTGACTCTCCATGGAGAAGATGAATCCTGGAATATGGGCACGCCGATCGCCAAGGATGCCTCCCCGACATTCACATCTGTCACGCCATCTAGTTCGCCGCCTTCTCCTGTAGGATCGCGGTGTTTGCTCGACCTGTCCTGCGGCTCACCCTACCTGGTGCATGACATCTCTACTGAGTTTGAGCCTATGCCTTTTGGAATGCCAATGCTCGTTAACCCGCCCTTATCGTTGTTCCTTCCACACCGGCACCAAAGAATAGCAAATGTGTGTTGCTTGCGTCTCCTCGCCGTAGCGGCTGTATTGCGTAGCAGAAGAAGAAGCTACCCGATTTTAATTTGTCCCCGATACCTAGTGCAGACCGGACTTGCTTTGGTCATGCGGGTGTTACATCCCCGCTGTAGTTGCTGTCGTTTTGTTGTTTTCTCGCCGCGATCCCAGTGGTTGGGGTCGCAGTGGCGCACCCAACGACCAGAGTTTGAATCCTGTCAGGAACGAATTTCTGAAATTCTCACGTCGAGGTCCCGCTTCTACTATATCATTTAGTGTCTAGTTCCTCCTAGCACTAATTCATTTTTTCTCGCTCTATTGTTTGGGGCAGAGTCATAATCATGTTCCTGGCACGGCTTCTTGATCGCTGCGTGCTTGTATCTGTATTTGCCAAGTTTTCTGGAATTAACCTGGCAACCATCTTCCTAATTAATGGAACGGGTAAAGGTTTTTGCTTGGAGTTAAAAAAAAATGTTAGCAAGCAGACCCCGAAGCTACTGATAGCATGGGGACACACCAAAACAAACGAACCACATGGGAGCAGTCGAGCACATTAACTCCTAATCTACACCAGGTGCATACTCCTAAATATTGAACACACTTGATCATTGCTTATTTGTCTCCAAATCTAAACCAACTTGCCACGGCGAGGATAGATAACAACTCATGAACCTGTGAATACCAACGTAGATTCTCCTATAATTTTAATTTGAGCATCAATGTCAAAGGTGCATGCACGCGCGCAACCATTAAAGCAGTCAATTAACATCGGCAAGAATATCAACACCGGTATGTCACGAAATAATAACCAACTAGCCTTGTCGACGTCGCTGGAAGCTGAGAGTACAAATTACCATTGTCGAGGACGTTGCAATCAAAACAAAAAAGAATGAGGATAATTCTCCTCGCGACAACCATGAGAAAAAGATCCAAAATCAATCCGGTAAAGAAAGACCTGAAAGGAGAGTGGACAAATGGAGGCCGAGCTACATGTAGCTCTTTATTTTCAAAATTTCGGAAATCATATTTTTAAGTTTCAAAAAATTCTGAAAAGAAATTCTTGATGTAGACAATGATGAAATCTATAAATATGCAAAATCTCAATGTGAGATTCTGAGTAATTTAGGCTACATAAAAATGACAAATGTGTGGACCTAAGAATATTTCAAAACTATAAGACCTGTTAGATTTTGTCATTTTTGTGAAGTCTACAATACAAAGAATTTTACATTGAGATTTTGCTCATTTGTAGATTTTATCATTATTTACATCTACTATTTTTTTGCAGTTTTTTTAAACTTAAAACTATGATTTTTTAATTTTGAAAAATAAAGGACTACATGTAGCTCAGCCTCCGTTTGCAGTTTTCGGACCTCAAAAGCTCATATTTAAAGAATGGCAATCTTTCAACATCACCTTTGAAGACAGGCAGGAGATCTCATCCTAGCCTTCCATTGAATGAACGTGGTGTCCCTGGATTACACAGGAAGTGCGGGTTGATTTTCAAATAATGGAGGGTCCAAAGTGAAACACTGCGTGACGGACCATCATCACGGATCCAAACTTTACAGCAGAGAGAAGAGATTATAGATCCTCTGTTTTATACTTGTCGCTGATCTAAATAAGTGAAACGTTTGAAACCTGATAGCTAACTGACCCAGACAGCCGATCAATTCGGCAGTGAGTCGGTATTCCCATGTGGTCTATAAATACTGGGATCACTAGTTGCTAGCAAGTACCAACCACACCAACGACTCCAGCACCGCAGGAAGCCTGATAGCTAGCTGACCTCCTCAGGCGATGTGGCGGCTAAGGATCGCTGAAGCGACCGGCGGTGACCCGTGGCTGCGCACCACCAATGGGCTCGTCGGCCGGCAGGTCTGGGAGTTCGACCCTACGGCGGACGCCGTACACGACCTCGACGCCTCGCGCCATGAGTATTTCCGCCAGCGGCACCAGATGAAGCACAGCGCCGACCTCCCCATGCGCCTACAGGTCCGTGACTTCTCTCACGCCCACTCAACAAGTTATCATTTTTTGATTACCTTTTAGAGATTTTCAAGATCACTAGAATTTTCCAACCGAGACTAAGAATCGGGACTAAAACCGTTCTCTTTAGTTCCGGTTGCCCATGTACAAACCGGAACTAAAACCGGGGATTTGACTACAGTAGATGATATTTAACCATAAATTCGTACAAAACGATTTACAGGGTTTTGAAAAAGATTTGGAGGTACCTTGTTTTACCATATAAATAAAAAAGATGAGCCCCTGCAAAAAAAAAAAGATGAGCACATGGCTGCAGGATCCGTTTGCTTATTACTTCTAGTAACTAGACCACCGAGGCGCACTTTGTCGGCTCTCGTCTATTATGATAAAACGTAAGAGACAATACGTGAACCAAATGGAGCGGTACGAACATATGATAAAATTTGAATGTTCTTATTAGAGCGAATAAATTCCAGTTTTTACCTCTAGCTTAACAATTTTGATGCTAATTGCGCCATTTAGCAAGTTTTCATTCTAATTATACCATTTAGTTAAAACTATGCCAATTTTTATCTCCTCTAGTTTTCGTTGGTAGTGATTCAATAGAATGGTCCTGGCCACTATGGTAGAGGAGCTTTTTATCTTTGGTGAGACTGGAACCGAGCTTAGCATTAGCTAGCAGAGGCCCGATCTTTTCTTTTTCGAGGGTACGCCAACAGTGTACCAAATCTTTATAGAAGGTAGCAAAGAGTCATATACAAGAAACTAGCACCATCCGCTAACGGATGTGCCAGCACCCACTCACACACCACCTAAGCATACGGACGTAGTGTTCACCGTGTACTTTCCGGCTAGGCGCTCGCCTAGAACAACTACTAAATCATTTTTTATCCAACAAGGGGGACTGCCCAACCTTTACATGAATTGATGCATACGGTTATTGCGCTACTAAGAAAGTACTACAACTTATTATGAATCATGGATTGCATAAATTCCCAAATAATTTGGTAATATTCGTTGGTGGTGGGATATGAAAGTCATATACATAATCTTCCACAACTTTGTTTTTTTGTTGTTGCAAAAGGACAACTTATAAAAAGATGTTATATTGCTTCATCATGATCACAAAAACAACATTGGTATAGCCTTGGCACCTTCATTTTGCTAGATTGTCTTTAGTAAGAATAACCTTCTTATGAAGGAACCATTTAAAAATTCTTATATTAAATGAAACCTTAATCTTCCATATGTACTTCTTAAGGTATACTGTGTGAACATTAAGAAAATATAAATATATTGACTTAATGGTAAAATTACAGGAGGAGATTAAGCTCCAACGAAACATGTCATCTTCATCGATAGATGCACTAACATAAGTCTTTGGACCAAGTTTTGCCATATACCACATCTATTCTCGGGTTCGTAGAAAACTTAAGTTGAGAGGAACCTAGTTCATTACATTTGCCACAATGACATTCGTGTGACAAAAAAAAATCACATCGGCTCGGTTATTGCGCAAAAAGAGGCTTATTCCCTAGCCAGGTGTCTTCCCACCATTACCAACAACGAAGGACCCCCTCGCATATAAATAGTCCTTAATGTTCACAAGACCTTTACACAATGGTGAGTTGGGTTGGTTTAGTGGAAACCTAATATATTTATTATGGAGGATCTTCTGCCATACACCTTCTTCATTAGTGAGTTTATAAAATTAAACACTTGGTAAGTAAACTCTTATATTTTTAATTCTAAACCCTCCACTCCTAATGGAGCATGCTCCTTTGATCTACAGATAATATCCAACTTAGTCAACCAATATTTTTTATCCCATCATTTGGCCAAAAAAACATGGCCTAAAAATCAAGCCTTTTCCGAAGCCCTTTAGGTATCTCCAAGAAAGAGAACAAAAACACTGTGAGACTCATGAGGACCGAATTGATGATAACCAATCGATCTCGATAAGAGAGCTTTACCAAACCAACCACTTAACTTTTTTCTCAAAACAGTCTTATATAGGTTTCAATTCACCATTTCTTAGCTTACGAAAATGAACCAATATTCCTAAATATCTAAGTAGGAAGGACTCTATGTTACACCCAAATAGAGTCTTGTGCAGATCCTCAACATCTTTTTCCTTTTTAAAACAGAAGATCTCACTTTTGTGAAAGTTAATTTTAAAGCCCGATCGTTGTTCGAAGATGCATAAAACTAACTTTATATTTAGAGCCTTCTCTTAGATCATGCTCCATAAAAAAAATAGTATCATCGGTATATTGTAAGATAGATAACGCCAATCAACAAAATTTGGGATCCATCCACTCACTTCTCAATCTTCTTTAGCATGATGACTAGGACATATGCCCGTGCGTTGCATCGAGAGAAAAATATAAAATGCAGCGCTACAACTGAAAACTTACCAGTGACAAAAAAAAAAATCATATATACTTATTCTGGATACAATTGCACCACCGACAATAGTCGTCCGCGGTGTGTATTTGATAATATGCGTTAGTGCTCTTCCCATGACAAAAACTTTGTACTCCCCATAGATTCTTTTCATGATGACAGCATGCGCCTCTCTCCGTGATGACCTTTGGATTGGCATGCTTGTCACCTCGTTGTCGCTCCATGACCCATTGAGGAGCAATGACATTACAAAAAAAAATACTACTACATGAAACAGTTTCTATATTCATAGATCCCAAATAAGATGATGTGGCAATTTTAATATTCTGCTTTAGAAAAGTTATGTCGCAACTAAACAACAATTTGGGAAAAGAAAAAACATGGAGCATAAAAAAAGTGACGTGCAAGGTAGCCCCTCACGTGATTTAAAAAAATGTTGAAGATAATCACAAAGTCTCGTTTCTCCCAGTCCGATCATGTCATCTAACTGATCCAGCTATGAATGTTGAAGATGATATTACGTGTTTTAGCCTGGCCGACGGTGAACAATATGAATAAGTTCAAGCAAAATCCAACCCTCGTATTGAAGCTCATCCTATATGTAGCTTTTGCATGCGAATTTGTTAAGAGCGCGCGCGCGCGCACACACAGAGAGAGAGAGGAAATTGCTTCCAGCAAAAAGAGAGGAAATATAATTGCTTCATGTAGCCAGTGCACACTTTAAGCAGGCAAGCAGCTAAGAGAATACTGAATATGAAGCTCTGAAATTCCCTCGTTGTTCCTAGCCCGCATTGTCTCATTGCTTCGTTTTTTTCCAAGATCAGTGCGAATCCTTCCATTGAGATGGAGTAGCCTTTCAACTAAACTATGATGCAGTGACAACTTCTGTTGTCTCAAAACAGAAATATATTCGTTCCCGACGGAGTCTTGTAATTTGTTCTATTTGGCTTCCCGTGGGCACCAGCCACCGCCCACCAGGTGGAGGTAAAAACGCAAGATGCGGTGAGCCATTAGCGTGGCGCGCGCGACACCATGGTCGCATCCCTCGTTGTTCCCGCGGGGAGTCTCTCCGACATGGATCACGTACAGCCTTCCACGCATCCTGCAAGCCAAAGCTACAGCGTGAATATTGGCATCCGCTTGGACTGTCGTGGGCAGCTGCATCAGATGATTGGTGGCGAGACGCGGAGGCAACGAAGAGGTCGCGATGTCGTCTTCGCCGTGGCCTGGAAGATCCTCCCGGTCGTAGCCCTCGTCCTCCCGGTAAACCGCCGCTTCAACACGACCTCGTGGACGGACCCGGCTGCCGCCACTGCTATGCGCCTCTGATGACGCCGTCGGCTATGGTCAGACTCTCCAGCTCGTATCGCTCTTCCTCCTCGTTATGCGGCCGCCTCGTCGCCCCGCGGGACGGACCCGGCTGCCGGCTCCGCCATACCAGCTGGTAAACCCAGATCGGCGCCCGTTCCTGTCAAGTATCGAATCCAATCGGTTACGTGCGGCCTGCGGGCAGAATTTAAGGACGGTGCTATTTGCTAAGTCCTGTTCGATTTACGCTATGATGAAGGGAGGAACGATTGGCTACAATTTTAGGAAGGAAACCTCGGTATTATTGGCGCGGTGTGACAGTCGTGTGCGATCAACGTTCTTAAGTGGGCCGGTCATCCAGGCGATCTATCGGCCACGAACCGATCTATCGAGGAAACAAAACGAAGCGAACGATTAAAAAAAGGGTTCGGTGGACGAATCGTTTTTCAATAAACGGTGGCATTGCCTGTAATTTTGGCTGAAATATAGGGGCAAAAATAGACGGACCAACAAGAAACCTTATTTTCTTTATTATTAGGTATAGATTAAAACACAAAGGTTCCCTCGTTCGTAGACCTTTTTGAGGTTATAAAAAGTGACATATGTCATTGTTAACTTTAATCCCCCCCCCCCACTCTCTTGTTGAATAAACCACTCAATCCAATCACACCACTTAGAATCAAAACCTTTCATGTGTAAAGCTTGTTGTAATGCCAATTGACATTTATCATACGTCTTTTGAAAATCAATCTAAAGTTCTAAACAAAACCATCCATCTTAAGTTCATGGAGAGTTCCATGAAGAGTAACTACACCTTCTAGTATGTGCCGCTTAGGCATAAATGCTGATTGCATCGGCTGTTTTAACGTTTTCAGCACTGAGAAATATATTCGTCCCTAGTTGGTATTTTAAAGCAAGCGCACACTACGGGAGAATTTCAGTACGCCGACGGCCAGGCGATGTGCCGACGGCCAAATGTCGGGGCCGTCGGCACAGTAGCCTCCGGAGCGCGGCGATGAGGATAACCGTCGGCGTTAAATTGGCCGTCGGCACAGGCTGGAGGTGCCGACGGTCACCGTCGGCACAGCTCTGGCCGTCGGCACAACTTTTTTTTTCTTTTTTTTCCACTACAGAACTGTGCCGACGGTTAAACCGTCGGCATAGCTTTTTCCTATTTCTCAACGGCAGTCTTCAAAAAAGCATAACTAAATCATTCTAACTGAGAAAAATAAGTATAATATATCAAATTTTGCAGAAAAACAAGATCTATCATAGAAAAATATCAAAAATGGAATATTTCAAATACCTAAATAAATTTTCTTATAAATGAGCTATAATGTTCAAGGTTTCATGGCTTACACACACGCCAAAAATGAAAAAATGGTCGCTCGTGGGTCGGATTAGAAATCCGCGTCCAGGGTATTGCTTACCATCCTAGGGCCCACACACGTGCCAAATATGACCTTGTTTCGGAAAATTATGCCATGTCGAGGCCGTTTCCCACCTCATTTCCCCTGAAATCCATAGAACTCCGGACGTGATAGCTCTTTTCGTGAAGGGTTTTCCAAAATAATTGCCACATCCCAGTGTTGACAAACGAAATAGTTACTATGACATATAAAATGACGCCACGCGGCTCCGTGAGATTTTTTGACTTCGTTCAAATTGCCATCTGGCCAAAACAGCCCCCCGGGACATGCGGTATCGCCGTACCGGGCGTGCGGGTGCACCCATTCGCGAAAAAACTAAACGGACAAAAATTAGCACATATAATGATGCATCGTAGAACTAAAAACATTTTTTCTGGAATTTTTTGAGTGACGGATAGTTGAGCCCTAGTTCAAATCCGGTCAGTTTCCAGCGGAATCGGCGGGACACCGTCGGAAGCTGCATGGGTTCTCAAATAGCTAACGCGTGTACATGCCATGTGATAGGTGGTGCGTAGGTGGTCTACTATCATCGCACGAAGGTTTCACGTCATACTAAAATGCGCCCCATGTAGCTGCTTCACAAATAAAAACCGCTTGGGCACGGTAAAAATGAAAATATGGTCGTCCGTGGGTCGGATTAGAAACCCGCGTCCGGGGTCTTGCTTCCCATCCTAGGACCCACACACGTGCCAAATATGACCTCATTTCGGCAAACTATGCCATGCCGAGGCCGTTTCCCACCTCATTTTCGATAAAGTCAACCAGATTTAAACTAGAGGTAGTTGATCTATTGCTCATGATTTTTGGGTAAATTAAATTGTAGGTTCAAAATATGATATGGATTTCATATTTGTATTCCTCTTATTTTTCTGATCAATTTAGACATATTATTTGCCAAATTCGTATTTACTGATATTAATTATTCCATATTAAATAAAAAGACAAAAATTAAATCATTTAATTGTTTTTCAAATTCTATATTATTATTATTTATATTCATTATTGTTTACTTAAGTAATTGTTTAGAATTCAAAAATATAGAGATGTGGCAGCATGGTCAAAGGGTTAATATGATTGATATGGTAGTATTAACAACAAGGGCGTCATTTCTTTCATGGAAGCTCATCCGAAGAGAACAAAGAAGATAAGCGTGCTGGGGCAGGAGTAGTGTGAGGATGGGTGACCAACTGGGAAGTTTGAATACAAGTGCAATTTGACCTAAGATTAGATGTACTAAGTGTAAGTGTGATTGTGAAAGATTAGCAAGTAAAAAAGAATAAGAAGGAAATTGAAAAAAAATATTTTTTCAAAAAAATATTTTTAATCTTTTTTCAAAAAAAAATTGAAAATTTTGAAATACTATGCCGACGGTTATACCGTCGGCACAACAATCTGTGCCGACGGCCAGTCTGTGCCGACGGTGATCGGGCAGTCCCCGACCGGAACTATGCCGACGAAGCTACGCCGACGGTCACCGTCGGCACAGCCTGTGCCGACGGCCTTTCTTGCTGTGCCGACGGCTGGCGGCCGTCGGCATACTGGAGCTCTCCCGTAGTGGCAGGTAGAATCATGCAGCCTGATTTATTCTCGAGAATACAATCACACGGGATAGTAAAACTGTAATTATTGTCACGGGCAGGTATTGCACCTGGTTGCTTTCTTTCTATATTGATTTGGTTCAAAGATTATATAAGGCATACAGGAATATTTCAAGTATAAGCTAGCTGGCTTGGAACCAGAAATTCAATTCGGCACATGGGAGCATATGCTCCTGCCACCCGAAAAACAATTTTGAAATGTCGAAAAAATTCGTACAAAAATTTTCTCGCTTACGTATCGACATTTTACGTGCGCACATCAAGTTTTACGAAAAACCGACATTTTTTGTGACTTCTATGAAAAAGAGAAATAAAACGTCTCGTACACAACCTTTTTCTACATCAAAATTTGTCTTTTTTATAAATGACACTCAAAATGTCGGTTTTCTGTGGAACCACTTTGCGAACGTGCAGAATTTTGAAATGTACCCACTAAATTTTGTGTTTGAATTTTTCAACATTTTAAAAGTGTATTTAAAATGAAGTTTAACAACCGGGAGCATATGCTCCCGGGTGCCAAAACACCATTCCCGCTTGGAACGACCTTCTTACTCCAAATTTTATATACCAGTTGTGTTGTGTATGACTCGTATAATCTTACACCTTGTCAGCTAGCTTATAAAGATCAGCATTGTGAATGTGGAAAAATTCTTCCCTTGTCAAATTGTGCGTTAAAAACTTAAAATGGAAGAATAACTTCACTTTACCAACTTGTGCCCCCACTTGAACATGAACCTGTATTGCAACTTATGCATGGTTAGAAGTCATAGTAAGCGTTCTTTATGTTCTAATATGCGTCCAGGCCTAACTATGAGCTTTTGTGCTTCTTACAGCTTTCATAGTAACCGTTTTTCTCTAGAAAGGCAAAATGTAATAAATAGAATACACAACAACACATATTTTTATCGGAGTTTTATCTATTATTGATGTAAATATCGTACATCAGCAACACAAGTTGCAGAACATACATTCAACTCAACTGGCATCACCAAACAGTGTAAATGTCATCAATAAAAGAAACTTGATCAGCTGGTCGCTCGACAACATGATATATGCCTCACCGACGAATAAACAATAATTACACTTTGTTAGTTCCTTTGGGTCTCCATGATCCATGAGCTCAGTAGCAACTCGCGTGTACAATAATGTTGCATGTCTCAAGTTATAATTTTCTGAAGTTCTTTATAGGCTGTTGCAAGAAAAAACCTTTTTAGCCCTAAAAAAAAACTTTATCAACAACAACAATTTATTCCCAAACAAGTTGGGGTAGGCTAGAGGTGAAACCCATAAGATATCCTAACCAACTCATGGTTCTGGCACATAGATAGCAAGCTTCCACGCGGCTCTTTCCATGGCTAGTTCTTTGGTGATACTCCAGTCCTTCATATCTCTCTTTACGGACTCCTCCCATGTCAAGTTTAGTCCCCGTCCTCTCTTGACATTAGCCGCCACTATGCACTGGAGTTTCTGGAGGCTTGCGCTAAATATGCACAAACCATCTTAGACGATGTTGGACAAGCTTCTCTGCAATCGGTGCTACCCCAACTCTATCTCGTATATTATCATTCCGGACTTGGTCCTTCCTCATGTGGCCACACATCCATCTCAACATGCGCATCTCTGCCACACCTAACTGATGAACATGCCGCCTTTTAGTGGGCCAACACTTAGCGCATACAACATTGCGGGTCGAACCACCGTCCTATAGAACTTGCCTTTTAGCTTTTATGGCACTCTCTTATCACAAAGAATGCCAGAATCTTGGCGCCACTTCATCCATCAGGCTTTGATCCGATGGTTCACATTGTCATCAATATCCCCATCCTTGTGCAGGATTGATCCCAAGTATCGAAAGGTGTCCTTCTGAGGCACCACCTGCCCATCCAGGCTAACCTCCTCCTCCTCGTGCCTAGTAGTACTTAAACCGCACATCATGTACTTAGTTTTAGTTCTAAAACCTTTCGATTCCAAGGTTTGTCTTCATAGTTCTAACTTCCTATTGACCCCCGTTCGACTATCATCGATTAGGACTACATCATCTTCAAAGAGCATACACCATGTGATATCTCCTTGTATATCCTTGTGACCTCATCCGTCACCAAATCAAATAGATAAGGGCTTAAAGCTGACCACTGGTGTAGCATATTCTAATCGGGGAGTTATCGGTATCGCCATCTCTTGTTTGAACACTTGTCATAACATTATCGTACATGTCCTTGATAAGGGTAATGTACTTTGCTGGGACTTTGTGTTTCTCCAAGGCCCACCACATGACGTGTCGCGGTATCTTATTGTAGGCCTTCTCCAAGTCAATGAACACCATAGGCAGGTCCTTCTTTTGCTCCTTGTATCTCTCCATGAGTTGTCGTACCAAGAAGATGGCTTCCATGATCGACCTCCCAGGCATGAAACCAAACTGATTTTTGGTCATGCTTGTCATTCGTCTTAAACGGTGCTCAATGACTCTCTCTCTCATAGCTTCATTGTATGGCTCATAATCTTAATTCCACGGTAGTTAGTACAACTCTGAACATCCCCTTTGTTCTTGAAGATTGGTACTAATATAATGCGTCTCCATTCTTCTGGCATCTTGTTTGCCCGAAAAATGGAGTTGAAGAGCTTAGTTAGCCATACTATCGCTATGTCTCCGAGGCCTCTCCACACATCAATGGGGATACAATCAGGGCCCATTGCCTAGCCTCCCTTCATCCTTCTCAACACCTCCTTGACCTGAGACTCCTGGATTCACCGCACAAAATGCCTACTAGTATCATCAAGGAGTTGTCCCGTTCAATGGTAGAGCTGTCAGTCTCCCTGTTGAACAGCCCGTTGAAGTACTCCCTCCATCTATGCTTAATCTTCTTGTCCTTCACCAGGAGCTGGTCTACTCCGGCCTTGATGCATCTGACTTGGTCAACATCTCTCGTCTTCCTCTCTCGGATCTTGGCCATCCTATAGATGTCCTTTTCTCCTTCCTTCGTGCCTAACCGCTGGTAGAGGTCCTCATACGCCTAAACCCTTGCTTCACTCATAGCTCGCTTTGCGGCCTTCTTTGCCAGCTTGTACTTCTCCATGTTGTCTGCACTCCTATCCAGGTACAGGCGTCTGAAACAATCCACCTTCTCCTTAATAGCCTTCTGGACATCAGTGTTCCACCAACAGATATCCCTAACTTCGCTTCTACTTCCCCTAGACACTCCAAACTCCTCTGAGGCCACCTTATGAATACATGTCGCCATATTCATCCACATATTGTCCGCATCACCTCCTTCCTCCCAAGGACCCTCCTTAATGACCATCTCCTTAAACGTCGGAGCTACCTCTCCCTTGAGCTTCCACCACTTCGTTCTAGCAACTTTCACACGCTTATCCCGATGGACATGAAGTCGAAAGCGGAAGTCAGCCACCACAAGCTTATGCTGATGGACAACACTCTCTTCAGGTATCGCCTTACAATCTAGGCACGCATTCCTGTCTTCTCTCCTTGAGAGGAGGAATTCAATCTGGCTACTGTGGTGGCCACTACTAAACGTCACTAGATGTGATTCTCTCTTTTTAAAGAGGGTGTTAGTTATGATCATGTTGTACGCTAAAGCAAAGCTTAGGAAATCTTTCCCTTCTTGATTCCTGATGCCATAGCCAAAGCCCCCATGCACCCCTTCGAAACCTATGCTAGATGTACCCACGTGACCACTATGAAGAGCTTTTCGCCACTGGGTACACCCCTAACCAAGTCCTCTAGGCCTTCTAGGAACTCCCTCTTGGTGTTCTCATTGTGTCCTATTTGCGGGGCATAAGCGCTAATAACATTGAGAAACTAAGTCCCCAACTACCAGCTTGATCAGGATAATCCCGTCCGCACATCTTTTAACGTCTACCACTTTAGATTTGAGGCTCTTGTTGATCAAGTTGCCTACTCCAGTTTTTTTGGATCCGTTCCCGTATACCACAGCTTGAAGCCGGTATCCTCTACTTCCTTCGCCTTCTGTCCCCTTTCACTTGGTTCCTGGACGTAAAGTATATCAACACATCTCCTCACTGTTGTATCAACTAGCTCCCGAAGCTTACCTGTCAAGGACCCTATGGTCCAGCTACCTAAGTGAAACCTCCTAGGTTCGGCTAGCTTCCTTACCCTTCGCACTCGTCGAGTCAAATATGAAGACTCTTTCTCATCTTCCACTACACCTGGGCGGCGATGTAGCGCGCCACTAAGGATGCGACGACCCGATCCTTGCTCACTTGCCACCGTATCCAGATCAAGATATGGCGTGCCACCTAGGGGTGACGACCCGGCCGTTGACCATTTGACACCACACCCGGGTTCCGATATGGCGCGTCGCTAAGAGGGTTAAGCCCCAATGAAAATCTTTTGGGTTTCATCTCCATAGGAGTGGCTTGGTTTTTTTTACGCTGGCTCACCAAGCCTATCACAACCCTCCTCCTTTACCTGGGCTTTGGACCGGCTATGTTGGGACAACAAAAATATATTTAGATAGAATAAGGGGCTACAATATGTTTAATGATACGTAAAGTCAAGTAGTGAACTAGCATGTGTATGTACATTCATGAAATAATTAGTGAATTGTTGCACGTATATATGACACAAAATTGATAGAGTGTGCAAGATAGGAATATCCAACATAGGAGTAATACAAATCATATGCATTGATGAAATCGACAAGACAAAGTTTACTTCTCAATTTAGTTAAATAACACAAACAATTACTTTTAGCTACCTTTGGAAATTGTGAAAGCGAGAGAAGCTGAAAATGATGGGGCGGATATAAATTCATATTTATGTTGACTTGTAGTTTATATCAGCTCTGATGTTCTTATTAATATTTTACAGGTTCTCCTAATTCAAAAAAAAAATACTTGTTCACAGTTTACATGGAATCAATGTCAATGTCACTCACTGTAAAAACATTTGCTGCATGATGTCTATTGAAGTTTGCCAAGTTGAATCCTCCTATATTGGATATTCCTCCTGCTATCAAGCAGCTGGGTGAAGATGAAGAAGTCACGGAAGAAGCCGTGATAATCTGTTTGAAAAGGGCGATTGGACGCTATTCTACTCTGCAGGCACATGATGGACATTGGCCTGGGGATTATGGTGGTCCTATGTTCCTCATGCCAGGCTTGGTACCTCATCCTTTAGCTCAATATATGCATTTTATAGACTCCTGAGAGTATATAACTTTCTCAATCAATATACCTCTTAATTAAAGTATTACGTATACTTCTTATGGTAGTTTATTGGATGTGCCTGTTACTTCACCCGGACGTAGGAAGTATTTTACCTATATTTAGCTAGGGAAAAGTACGCATGTTCCTTATATTTCTTGTTATATGTATTATTTAATTTCCCAGATTATAACATTGCATCTCACTGGAGCATTGAACACCGTCTTATCATCGGAACATCAGAAGGAGATACGCCGCTATCTATATAATCATCAGGCAAGACTGACTTTGATATCTTCCATCTGACAGAACGAAAATTAATAAATCATGTGTATATGTGTGTGTGTGTAGAACGAAGACGGTGGGTGGGGATTGCACATTGAGGGCCCAAGTACCATGTTTGGTTCAGCCTTGTCCTACGTTTGTTTGAGATTGCTGGGAGAGGGGCCAGATAGTGGAGATGGAGCTATGGAGAAAGGTCGGAACTGGATTCGAAACCATGGGGGAGCAATTTATATAACATCATGGGGCAAGTTTTGGCTCACGGTACGGTAGGAAATTTCTTAATACTGTTTCTTGTATTGCCATCTGGTTTTACGCCCTAATAAAATGTTCCTTCCAATTCTGTCTTTTTGTTCAAGGTACTTGGTGTATATGACTGGTCTGGTAATAATCCAGTGCCACCAGAAGTTTGGATGTTGCCATATTGCCTGCCAATCCACCCAGGTTCTGCTTGCCCACGTACTTTACGCATTTAAAGACACTCTTTACTAAAGTAATAAAAAGGCCATATGCATCATTTTGATGCAGAGGCCGGGGCGACCTTTTATCTAAAAAGACACTCTTTACTGCACACTGGGGTGAGAAGAGGGTATGTGTACTTTGGAGTTTGAGCGAGTTTCTCTACTGATATATGGCCGAAGTTTAAGCGCAGATACGTACCTATATGAATCTGTGCTTTAACACGTTTCTCAACTCTACTTAAACAATTTCCAAACATACTCATCACATTGGCGGGAGGTGGGATATTAGAAGTACACTGAACAAATCTCCAAATAATATGAGCGAAGGGATAATCAAAAAATAGATGGCTGATAAATTTCTCAGAATAACATGAAACACACATTTCTTACAACCATCTAGTTCCTTTTAGCGATGTTATCTGAAACTACCGGACCCGGTAGGGGTCTAGCCTAGCACACATATTTCAATATGTAATATCACCAAACAAAGGTCATAATCTATTACATCACATGATCCAGAAAAAAAATAGTTCAATACAACTTGCGTAGCCAAAGGGCTAGCTCAACACAAATAGAGTTCGGCAACGGAAATCAAATAACATCAGGAGTCCCATTCAGTGCCACATGCAAAACATGCCGAGTGGAGACTCGAGACCCTAACATCATACCTCACTCTTATTCAGAGAAGTCCGCAACATGACAAGTTACACCCAAACGGATTTGGTCAATACTTAGAGTGCATTGGCAAGTTCACAATAGTGACAATAGACATATCATTTACATGCATATTTGCCTAAGTGGGGTTCATGCTTATTTGGCAGAAATGAAGTCTTATCCTATCTTTGCACTCATCATTTACAAAACTTCCTGGACAATTGGATAGAGTGCTCCTAGCCCATATTGAACCCATCAATTTTTAATTTAAAGAAATTAGAATGAGGAGATCTTCCAAACATTTATAGGCCTAGTTGCTCATAGTTGTCCATAACCAGGGACATGACTAAGTACTTAGTTTTCATACTCTATAGAGGTGGTACACTTTACCCACATGACTCAGTCAGCCATCTACCATGATGCTTATTTTGTTCAAATGGTCAGGTGCAGTGCAGACTAAGACAAGACCTTTCAGAAGCAATTCCCAACCACAATAAACGCGTTCCATCCTACCATTTCTACCACCCTCTCTAAGTTTGGTTGGGTTCAAGCAAACATATTTAGTCAAGATAGTACCAGAAGCTACTAAACTAGAAACACGTCTAATTAATCTCCTTACTTCCTGAGTGCTTTCCGCAGGTGTGCATAAGACATGAGCATACTTAGACATAGACTCATAGAGATGGCCACCATAGAAATGGTGGTGCGACTCATTGAAATGGGCCCATAGAGATCGTCTTGATTTCCACTTAACCAAGGATTATCAATGCCATTCACCTAGATGGTTCATTAATTAAGTTGTTTTTTGTCAAAACATATTTTTTATCTAGCACATAACCATGACATGAATTCCCTCCCACCTCACTAATCATCATATCTAAGAGACTTATCCTACGTTGGCGACAATGGAATAGAGTCATGGAATTGGATCTGGCTATTCATCCTAGGTGTCATAGCATAGCAATAAAATATAAAAAATACCTGCACATGCATTCTAAGAAAACATCTAAGTGCAGAAAAACATTAGGTATTCATGGAAAAAGTTTACTTGCCTTAGTTGAGGTTATTGGTATGATGATCCTCACAACAAAAGTGGGTACATTTCAGACAATCTACATGATCAAACAAAACAGCAATAAATACACAATAACAATCAACACACAAGAAAAGTATTATATGCATGCCATGTATGCACAAGGCTTCGTTTTCTTTTAAGATTGTTTAACCAAATCATTTCTCTGCAAGATCCAATTTGCAAAACATTTCGTGCAAATGAGTAATTAAAATAAGGTTTACATAATATTATGTATGATTAAACAAGGGCATTCAACAAGTAAATACAACTAACATTATATAAACTATGAGCCAACATACCAGAGGCATCTCTGGATGCTAGATGATTTTACAAAACTAATGCAACAAGAATTGAGAATATAGATTTTATTTTATAGAAAAATACTCAAACGAGGAATTATAAATTTGGATTAATTTTAGCTCTTTAAGTTTAAATTTTATTGTTCCACAACATTTCTTATGTTTCGACGATTCCAACGACATAAAATTTGTAAATTTTGGAGTTACAAAACTCCAGTTATGATTTTTGCAAGGCTCGGCCTAAAGAAATCCCAAGTTTTAAGGATAATATTTTTTTAAAGTCAAACTATGTCAAGTTTGACCAAATTTTTATCAAAAAACATTAATATGTAAAATAAAAAAATCATTATAATTAGATAGATAATAAAATATATTTTCATATGGTATCTACAAAATATCATATTTGTTGATAGATTCTTCTAAATGTTTGGTTAAACTTTATTTGGTTTGACTTTTCACAAATTATAAGCCTTGGGATGGAGGTAGTAAGGCTTATATGACCCTAACTCTTGGGATTTTTCTACTTCTGTATTGATCCAAGTAAACCCTATAGGGAGGGAGTAGTAACTAAGGCTAGTCATAGTGAGAAGAAACATGGAGCAGTGTGAAGGTAACATGGAGATAGTATATCATATACAGCTGCATTCATTAGCTTGTATAAACATTATATCCTGAAAAATGTAATGTTATGGTAATACAGCTAGTTACCACAAGCGTCTCTCTCTCTATTTAATGATATTTCATGCCATTAAAATGTCTAGTTAACATTGCATGTAATTTTATATTACTACCTACGTTACACCCACCATGGCTAGTCTAGAGTATCGAATTAATTTTGGCACTCACAGAAATATGTGCCAGACTATTTATTCTTACATCCATCCCAAAGCTTAAGGCTTATATTTTTTCTGAAAATTCAAACCAAGTAAATTTTGACCAAACCTTTAAAAAAATCTATCAACAAATATAGTATTTTGTAGATACCATATGAAAATATATTTCATTACCTATCTAATTATATTAATTTTGTATTTTGCATGTTAATGTTTTTTGGTAAAAACTTAGTCAAAATTGATATAGTTTTACTTTCTAAATATAATATAAGCATTAAGCTCTGGGATTTAGGTAGTATTGATAAGGACCATTACCATATAATAACATTTTTTGTTATTCTAGATGTTGATAGGATATTCCTTGATTGTACGGGCTTTACACTATTGTGCAGGTCGGATGTGGTGTCATAGCCGAATGGTGTATCTTCCCATGTGTTATATGTATGGAAAGAGATTTGTTGGCCAAATTACACCGGTTGTATTGGAACTAAGAAAGGAAATTTACAATGTCCCATACAGTGAGATTGAGTGGGAAAAGTCTCGGAATCTATGTGCTAAGGTTTGTTAATATTTTATAATCATCTTTATTATAAATTTTTGTAACTAAATTGTTTGACAATAGGATTAAATACATTCATCTTACGGGTCATATTGGACCAAACTCTATAGTGGAGCTTTTGGGGTCAACACTTTGAATGGAAATTTTGGGTGTGCCAGATTTGAGTAATACTGTTCCCAATAGATTTGTTTTGACGTCAGGTAGTTTACTATGTTGGAGGTTTAAATCATGGCCTTGACTTGTTTTCAGGATACATTTGTTGCATGTAAAAGTATTGAGGAAGCTTGCATTACCTTTGGTCTTTGCATCGACCCATGCATATAGCCTAAATCAAGAAGTGCGACATGCCACACCTAAACAAATCATAGCCCAATAATAAATGTGGCATGCCTAGGGTTTTCTGGTAATGTTCCACCGTAAACAAAAACATGGCCCATCGTTCAGTTTTACCTCTCTTAATGGATATAAAGTGCACCTGCTGGTTGCCCTAACAAAAGTGCCACCCTGCACACAATATAATTATTGATCCTACTTCAACCAAGATAAATATGTGAAAACACATAGCACACACTCAAAAGCATATACGCCGCACAAATTCCAAAAAATACATAAACTCACTGGTAATCCATTCCAGCTTCTTGGTGCCATTCCACATACGTTCCAGGGTAGAGTAACTCCAACAAGTGAATACAAAAGAACACCAGATGTAAAGAAGCATACCACTATATTTAAAAAAAAATGAAAAACTGCAGCTCCCGCATAAAGGGGAGGGTCTCCTTATTACAGATTTGGGCTAGCTCGAACAAAAATATCTCTCTTAGGTCAAGTTGTGCGGCACCATTGGCAAAAACTACAACACACTAAAATCATAACACTGTTCCTATTCATTGTGGGAACCTCAACCTTGATAACATTCTTCATGGTATTCGGTCAATGCGTGCTTCCTTCCCAATGAAGTACCTTGGGCCCCCGTTGTCGATTTGTAGTCTTTGTGGAATGGACTTTCAACACATTGAGGGCTTGTTCCGTTAATCCCCTGCCTCGGGAGACTAGAGTGTATTGGAGTCAATTGGAGTGTATTTTAACTTAAAAGGGATTAAACCTCCATAAATACCTTGCAATCCACTCTCTGAATTGAATAAGTCCCAAGGATGAATGCACCAAGAATCTACCAATTTGGAATGGAAAATTTATTACCATGGCCGGTCATGATTCGCTTGTCAAATTGGTCATCTCATCGCAAGCACTCTACTATTTTCATGCCACTAGTTTTCCCAAAATGAACTTCATCATGAAGCTTGAGAGAGCTTTTCTTTAGTCTCCTAAAGATACAACAAACAATGCAAAATGCAAGGTGAATTGGGACTGTGGTGTGCCGCCCCAAGGAGTTTGTTGGGTATGGAGTGATTCACTTGGAGAACTATGCGATGACGCTAAGGCTTCGTTGGCCTTGGTTAGGGTGGAAGGACCCCCCAAAATTTGGGAGGAGTCGAGAAACCCTTGCACCGGTAAATATACAGAGATTTTTTACACCGCCACTTCAATCACGGCTGGCAATGCTCGCAAGACGCCATTTTGGAAAGCACCATGGTTGGATGAAAAAATCAAATGGAAATTGCACCTCTCATTTTTGAAGAAATAAGTGGAAGGTCTCTCAAGCCCTAAATGTTGACGCTTTATTGGGAAGATAAACTTGGGGGAAAACGTAGACATTGACCATCTTGTGCAATTTGTTGAGCTTCGGGCTCTTCTAAACAAACTTCAACCTGGGGAAATACTAATGATGACATAGTTTGGAGGCTAACGCCATGTGGGCATTATTCGTCCAAGTCAGCTTATGAGGTGCAATTAGAAGGCTCTATATTATCCAACATGATCAAAATGGTTGGGATGGCATGGGATCCTCCAAAATTCAAGTTCTTTTCTTCGCTTGCAACACAAAATAGAATTTGGAAGCAAGGGTGGCAAAATTGCCCTCTATGACCACTATGCAAGCAAACTTCTGAGTCGGTCACACACCTATTCGTTAAGTGTAGGTACACCATTCGTCTTCGGAGTTCTGTTAAGGATTGTCTAGGCATTCAAGATACCTGTCTGCAACAATGGCAAGGGAAAGATCAAACAATTGCAAGTTGGTGGATGAAGATGACGGTTAAACTGATCCCAAGACACAAAGCTATGGCTTCCCTCCCCTTGCTCACTTCTTGGGAGGTTTTGAATGATTGCAATGTAAGGGTCTTTCATAATAAGCATGCACCACCTATTTTTATTTTAGATAAGATTAAGAAAGAAACAGTTTGTGGCTTATCACGGGTGCTAAGCGGTTATGCCAAATGATACTAGGGAGTAGGCATTTGTAATAATAGTTTTAAATTTCTTGTCAATCTCCTTAATAAATGGATTGAGGCAAAGCATTTTCCCCATTAAAAAGAAATCACTTATTTTGGAAATTTAATTTAAAGTAAATATCAGACTTAATAAATGCAATAATATTATTCATCAAATAAAATAAACTCCCATTAAAGTCCCCATGAACTAAAAAAATATCCACCAAGCAATGCATCATAGAAATTTTTATGCATGGGAAGCTGGGAATGGCCTGTCATGGCAGAGCCGATCTGTGTAACCGCTTCTTCAACAGCGGCGCCATGGCAGCCATTCACAATGCATCATGCATCTAAGTTTTGATTTGCATGGCTTAGTGCAGAAAAAACTATGTTTGTGGCATTAAATGAGCAGTGTAATAAGATTGTTTATATTACACTGATTTTGTAAAACTGATCTGCAATTCTCTTCTTAATTAATAGGTTGAGGCAGAAATTTTGCATCCATTTAAGATAAATACTTATCTAGGTATATCTTCCCTGCAAACATGGTCAAAGTCTTTTTGTTTATACACGCCACAAGTCAAGAAATGATGGGATTGGAAAACTATTTTAGTGTCCACAAGTTGGTATCAGGCTTTTTTTTCAAGAACATGCATGAGACTTGTGTCTCCTCTATATTAAAACAAACAAGGTTTTTGTTACAAGATATTTAGTGAAGGAAGTATGCATCCTTCGATGAAGAGGATGGGGAGGATCCATCCAATTTTGAAAAAAAATGTTTCAAAACATTTTGGGGCAGATGAACAAAAGTGATTCATCTCCTCCTCTCCACAACACGACCAAAAGCTAACTACTCAATGCTACCTACCACTCTACGAATCTTAATTTTCTTCCACAACTAGTACTTAGCCTTCATGATCCTGCTCACTTCCCAGGGCATGGTAGCAACATTGTCAAAATCCCTCTTGTTCCGCTACAACTAGAGGCGGGGTGCAATCAGTATGACAAGGGAAATAAGTTCCTTGTGATTTCCAGTTGGTACATCATCCAGAGTCCTTTGGTAACCAACTAGCGATTGTCTCTCCTGCAACCAACATGAACTGATGAAGGAGGTATGGAACCAAAAGCGAGTACCAAACCTACCGTGAAAAGGAGCATTGCAGGGTTAGGTGTTCGTATGTCTCTCACATCTGAAAACACATGAGACACTGGGCCAGGTGATCTAATCCATGAGCTTCCAACCTTTCCACCGTCCACATCCTGTCTTGACCATGAACCGTATGTAAACTTTATGTAGCAGTAGTGAGCCGGTTAAATTTCATTATACAGTGCAAGGGATGTCCCTTTGATGGCAACAACTCTGTGTGTACCAACTTGTTGGAACTCAAAATGCAGAGTGTTATAGCAAGGGTCGTTTTCCCACAAGGGTGACTCAAGGGTTTATATCGAACTCTCGGAGAATTGGCTAGACACAAGGATGACTCAAGGGTTTATACCTGCAAAGCAAAGTTTTTGTCTTGTGTCCCCAACTCCATCATGTGGTTTTCAAGAACTAGATTTCGCAATATGAAATATAAATATAAATAAAAGCAAAGTAAAGCAAGTAAACTAAGCAAGCAAGATAAAAGCAACAAAGGATACTTGTTTTCGACTTTTTATGTGTTTGCAAGTGAAGAAAATATTCTTGTATTTTCAGATCAGTAAATTGCAGAAAATATAAAGTGTGATAATTGTGTTGGAAATGTGTTCTTATTATTTAAAATGGACCGAGGTTCATGGATTCACTTGTCTACTCTATTTTTAAGTTGTAGTGGAGACAAACAATTTATCAAGACATAATATAGGTGGAACTTGAACATGTGTTTGATAAGCATTCATATGGGCATCATGTCCGAACATAGAGATGATGCAACACATCTCTCTTATACTCCTTAAGAAAGGGAAATGTCCAAGAAATCTTGAATTAATAATCAACAGAGTATATCCTTAAGTAATTTAACATGATGTTTGAATCACATATATGCTATGTTGACCAAACAAAATTATCTAACCATCACAACATAATTATAGCACATGAATTCACTTTATCCCGAGTGAGGCAGCAAAATAAAGGTAGATACCATAGTAGATCTTAATTTTTTTAATCACTATTCAATCACTACTGCACTGCTATTCCATCTAATACACACTTCTCCTCACACATGCTCTTGCATACAAGTTGGATCATAACAAGTACTTAAGAATGGGGTAAATGATATGCATCTATAAAAACATCTTACACATAATAGGCTCCAATCTCATATATCAAATCATAGAATAAAGATCCACCACATAATAATTACATATATGACCATAATCATATTGGGAAGCTTATATTGTACTAGATCTATGAAGAACAAGAGAGAGAAATAGATCAAGCTACTGCCACAAACCTATAGCCCAGAGGTGGACTACTACCTCTTCATCATAGTGATGATGGTGGAGATGTTGGAGAAGGTATAGATCCCTTCAGTGGCGGCTCCGGCGGAGTTTTCCCCTCCGATCTTCGCTGGTTCCGGCACCATTTTAGTGTTTCGGCGTTTCCTTTATATAGAGGTTTTTAGATCAGATGGAGTTAGTGGGAGAAATAATCAAGCGAATTGGATGGCCGAGGATCAAAATAGACTGGGTGGAGCGCCCACCCTAACTGGGCGCGCCATCTGTCCTCTTTTGACCCTCCTGTCCTATCTCGTGAGGTCCAAGTGCTTCAGATGCTTCTCTTGATGAAATATTGACATCTCCAAAGTTCTAGCTCCATTTAACTTTGTTTAGGTCCCTGAAAGCTAAAAATACACAAAACAGGGTTATAACTAAAATAAAGAAAATTATTAGTAAATCTCCAAAAATCAATCAAACATTGATATTACATCATATATGTTGCAACTATGTGAGAATATGTTTCAACAAACTACAAATTTCATGCATGTATTTTACATACATCACCCGTCCAGTCTCATCCGTTGATTTCATTAAGTTTGACACAAGGGACATTGGGTCGGGTGATGTAATCCACGAGCTTGCAACCTGCCCGTTTTCCATATCTTGTTCTTGATCATCAACCACATGTTAATGTTGTGTAGCAGTAGTGCCCTGGTGAAATGTATTACTACTATGCACGGGAGGACTCGTTGAGTCTCCTCCATCGATTTCATTCAGTTTAATGCTTTACGATTCGTGCAATATGTTACCACTTAGTTTCATTGTATTTCAAGAACTTGAATCGCATTGGAAGAACCGAATGAAACATGATGATTCAATGGCGGGATGTCCCGTGCACAGTACTTTTGCTACTCTCTGGTGCCCAGCCTTCAACAACTCCTTTGCACATCGAGTCGCCAACCTACCCATGAAAAACTTCTCATATGCGTACTTTATCAAATTTTAGGTGAACTTTTTTTTTTGATAAAGGGAATATATTATTATCAAAAGATATCAATTACACTTATCCTCTGTAATAACGCAACACCCTAATGGCAGTACGGATGCACATAACTAAAAAAGAGAAAGAAAACTAAGAAATAAAAGTCCCGCCACAGTATGTCAGGTCTAGCAACAGCAATACATCCGCCACTAAGACAACACCTGAAATACAGAATCTCCAAAAGCAACGCCTCCAAAAAGGGAACAATGCACCAGCGCCGTCGTCACCCGATCAAAGATCTTAGGTTTTCACCGTGAAGATAGTCTCCACTCTCAAAACAATGCCTCAACCAAGGTCATTGCCAGACACAACCAGTTAATGCCAGAGCTTGGATTTCACCATGAAAGGTAGAACTCTGAACTTCACATGTGCTACTGCCCCCACTTTCATACCACGGCTGCGAATCCCGGAACACCAAGCAAGTTCCTCAACATCGTGAAGACTTGGACCTTCTTTAGCTAATCCCCCAATCCCTTCTTAATGATATTCTCTGCTTATTACTTCACCATGTACCAAAAGTCTTTTGATGTCAACACGCCGCCCCCTCCGGAACTAAACGGTTGGAATAAAAACATGAACCGCTCCCTCCGGAACCAAAAGCATAGGTGAACTTGTCTTCTGAATCCACTGAAACCTTTCTCTTGAGGATCTCCCACAGCTCCATGAATTTGGGATGGTGGCCATGGAAGGAGAACTTGTACCACGCAACACTGTCTTCCGTGAGGGCCTCGGCTACTGTCAGTTGACGAGACGTTGGACGTTAGAAGTTGGAATTACATCAGATTCAGAGCATAAACACTACGCCCATCCAACCACCTATCTCACCAAAAACTGACCCTCTTTCCGTACCCCAACTCACAAGTTGTGCGACACATAAACACCTCTTATGCTTCTTTCGCAATCGAAAACTCCAAACCTGGCCAGGGCTTGTCTGATTCCTCTTTCTCAAACCATATACGAATCTGAAGTGTAGGGCATGATTAAGTAGGCGCATGTTCCTTACTCCAAGGCTGCCCAGGGTTTTGAGCGCACACACTGCGTCCACACGACTAAGTACTGGCATTTTCGTGCCTCATTGGAAGCAGGCCAGAAGAACCCTCGTAGTTGCTTATTGATACAGTTTCTTGATACGGTATATTTTATTGATACAGTTGAACAATCACGAGGGCAAGTCCGGGGAAAAGCATATGATAAATCGTTGTTGCCGAGATAGTTGTGTCCACCAAAATTAACTCCCGCTCCTCTAAGACACATATTAAGATCCTGTATACATATATTGCTTTGTCTAAAAGATATCTTGTTATGATCTATGTTTTTCTGTATTGAGGTTTTAGTTAATATGCATATATTGCAGGAAGATCTGTACTATCCCCATCCCTTGATACAAGATATTTTATGGACCGCTCTCCATAAATTTGCTGAACCTGTTATGATGCGTTGGCCTGGGAATAAAATGAGGGAGAAAGCTTTGAAACTTGTCATGCAACACATCCATTATGAAGATGAGAACACTAACTACATTTGTCTTGGTCCCGTAAACAAGGTAAAATAAACGATAATGTATGATTGCTTTTCTTTTTTACACAAAGTAACTCCACTTGATTCATTTATTTTTTTCGAAATGGGAAAAATCACCTCAGCTTCTACATCCAAGGGATGCACACGGCTTTTTTATTAGATTATTCACAACACCTTACAAGAGCAATACAAAAGATCAAACTCGAAGCCACATCGCTAAACCTACAGAAGGATGACGGGGGTGACAAAATACCAACTCACATCATCCAAAAAACTAAATGTCTTCCCAAGCCGCCCAATAGCAGGTGAGAAGCACATCCAGTCAAGCAGACTTTCAGCGCATGCCAACACACACACCACAGAAGTTGCTACCGCCATCTTCCTCGACCCCATCTTCCCGAGGGATCATCGCATTAACCTTGCAAGACCTGCCGTCGATGCCACCATGACGCCAGACGACTCCACAATCCTGCACGCACACATCATCCCGCATCCGTCGTCGATACCCCGCAGCACCATGCCACCGAGACTCAGCGCCATCGATGTGGTAGATGAATAGCACTCCACCAACATCCACCAACATCTAGCAGCTGGTCCAAAAATGATGCCCCAAGAGGTAGAACGACGCAGGTAGCGCCGCCATCGTCCGGTTCGGGAGACCCAGATCTAGGGTTTCCTCGGGAGCAGCACGAGTGTGTAGATGCAGGCTGCGACGACGATGCCTTCAAGAAGGTTACGACATGTGACGCCGCCATCACCCGCCAAGACCAGAGTCGGAGCACGGTTTTCACCGGTATCCGCGCATCCCCAACTCGCCGAGTGTAGTGCCAAGGCAAGCAAAGATGATGCCTTCTACAAGGTAACGACGCCAATCGACGCCACCATCATCCGTCAACACCGAGATCGAAGCACGGTTTTAACAGGCTGCCACAACACCCCCAACTCGACATCGACTGGATCTTCACCGCCAGAGATCGATGTGGGATCCCGAGATCCTCCACCCAGATCCTAAGAAGGTCGTCCACCTCCGGAGAGGAGGAGGACGCCACCGCCGATTCTGAGGCCGTCGCCCCGACGCCCAGGTGATGTGGGCAGAACCACCCTCGTTGCAAGCCACGGGATACCGCAGTGCTCAGGCCCTCACGAGCCCGCCCCACCGCCGCATCACCGTCGCCGCGCCTCAGGCAGTTGCTGCCGCGCACCACCGCTGTAGGAGATGGAGAAACGGGCGCCGCCGCATCTCCGCCTAGCCGCTGTAGCAAAGTCCCCTCCGCCGCCACGTCGCGCGGGCTTTGCCCAGCAACGTCACCAGCGGCGGTAGTGGAGAGGGAGGTGGGAGGGAGGGTCGGAGGCGATGGGTTGGAGGGGCCCCAGTGTGGGCGGCGCCGCCGCACGGGGGCTAGGTCGCGAGAGGGTTAGGTCAGCTAAGATGTGATATGTGCCTATCTCTGACTAGGTAAACGATAGAATGTGATAGTTTATGAATTTTTTTTAAAATAGAATGTGATAGTCTAATGATTCTTTATAGAAAGATATGGGTTCTTTTATTTTCTTGTTGTAAGCCACAAGAAGGTCACGTCTCTTTCAATTTTAAGTGGAGAAATTGCACAATTATGTAGTCATGGCATCCTGCATTATTATATCTCGCAATTTATGGAATTCAATTGGTTGACTAGAATGCCAAGCCATAGATCCCATAGGCCAAACTATATATGTTCGTAAAACACATGTGTATTGTTGGGAATAAGCAGCTATCCTTTATAGGGGCTGAATCACCGGAAAACCAAAACTGATCCCGGGTGCATTTGCACCCTATATGTATAAAACATATTTCAAAATGTAAAAAAATTTGGGAAAAAAATTTAGCATGTAGAGAGACATGTTCTATGTGTGCGCGTCAAGTTTCACATAAAACCGACAATTTTTGTATCCTGTGTAAAAAGACAAACAATGCTTCGAGAAATAGACTATTTTAGCACCAAAAATTTATCTTTTTTGCACAGTGCACAAAACATATCGGTTTTTGCTGAAACAACTTTATGAGCATTTAACATGTCAAGGTATACGTGAGGCATTTTTATTTGTATTTTTTGACATTTGTAAATATGTTTAATATGCATTTCAAATAAAGGGTGCATGTGCACCCGGGTGCAGAAACACCCTGTCCTGAATCACAAAACATGTACACGTTGGACAATATGGAGGGAACCCCTTATACACTGAGGATATACAGGAAAAGGGTTCTATACATTTCTAAAAAACCCCTCAAACTCATGGTGGATCAACAACATCGAGTTTCTGGCGGATCAACAACACTTACTTTGGAGAGAAAGAACCCATGATGATCTCTAGTCTAGGCCTTCGTGAATAAATCATCAAACAATAACTCGGAAGGAACATACTGATGAGCGAGAACCTTATCCTGCACAACATTGCACACAAAGGAGGCATCAACATGATGTTCTTGGTCAGCCCATGCGCTATCGGGTCACACGCAATGGTAATAGAGCATGTACTGTCAGACAAGAGAGGAGTCGGTGCGGTAGCAGAAACCGCAAGTCCTACAATAACTAGCGTAACCAAGTCACCTTTACTAACAATCGTCAATAGAGGCATAGCTCGCAACTAGGCCTCTGCACTCGAACGGGAGACCGTTGTCTGTTTCTTCATTTTCCAAGCAATGAGGGAACCACCAAGAAACACACATTAGGTAGAAAGTGACCGGCAATCTGAAGGATCACTAGCCCACATAGCATCAGAGTAGGCCTGGATCTGGAACAAGGGATGAAAATATGGCATGATATAGTGTCATGAAGATATCGCATGACACAGAGGAGGTGACTGTAGTGGACTGAGGTGGGAGAAACGACAAACTGACTCAGAATGTGAATATGATAGGAGATATCTAGGTGTGTAACATCTAGATAAACAAGGCTCCCAACCAAGTAAATATAGTTTATCTGGGAGATATAGAAGCTACAAAGGTAGAAGAAATCTCAATCCCAATGAAGTAGCAAAGAAGACCAAGGCCAGTCATGAGAAACTGCTCACGGATACGGGCCTTCACAATGGCAATGTACTCAGAGCCGTAACTAGTGATGATCATGTCATCTACATAGATCGGAAGGAGAGTCCGACCACGAGAATGGATGTTGACGAAGAGCACTGGATCATGTTCGCTAGGGGAAAACCAACAACAGTCACCATAGAGGCAAAGCTCTCAAACCAAGTGCGATGGACTTGCTTAAGGCCATAGAGGAAGCATCGGAGACTCAGACCATGCCATAAGGAATAGAGTGCTGAGTAATCAGGAGAATTACCAAACAAGCAGAGTGCTGAGTAATCAGGAGAATGACCAGAAATACGCATACACTCGAGAGGAATGCCACCCTGCATGGAATTTGAGAGATGAATATTTATGAGATATGTGGAAACAGACACAACTTTAGGACAAAAGTGAGGAGGAAGATCGAGAGGTAGAAATCATCGTCGCATGTGCCGTATCAAGTAGGTGCCAATGCCTGCGCTCAGTCATGTCATTCCGAGCATGAGTGCCAGGACAAGAGAACTGGGCAAGATCGAGTACCTTTTCTCTTCAAGAAAACCATGCAACATGTGTGAGACATACTTGGCAACAGAGTCAGCTCGAAACACACGAATAGGCATGTAAAACTGAGTGTGAACCTTCACAGCAAAACTCTTATATAAGAGAGTACCCCGCTACAAGAAATCATAAAATAAAGCCAAGTGTAGCAAGATAATTCATCGATAAATATAACATAGTAATGGTGGCCCCCTTCGAAACGAAGGGATCCAGACCCCATATATCATAATGGATCAAGTCAAAAGGACGCTCAGACAATGACTCTCTGGTGGGATAAGGTAACCGAGTCTATTTGCCAAGTCTACAACCCTGAAATATCGATACATCTCCTGAGACATGCCCAAGAAGAGCCCGACGAACTAAAGACGACAAACTAGAATCACAAAGATGATAGTCAATGATGCCACTGCTGAAACGAGGAGAGTACGTGGAGTGGTGGGTGGAGGCAGTGGAAGGAGTACGAAAAAAGTCGAGCTCCCAAAGAACCTGGGAGTAACGACACCGAGGGCCAGCCCCAACCAGTGTCGTGGTGTGATGATCCTAGACAAAACATGAATAAACATCAAGAACGACATGAAAACCAGAATTAGTAAGCTGAGTAGTGGAAAATAAATTCATGGTAAGACATGGAACATGAGAAATATCGAAAACGGAGAAGGACAGACTAAAAAAGATTGACGCGACTAGTAATAGGAAGAGAAGTACCATCAATAGTGAGAACCTTAACAGGAAGATCAATAGGTTCAATAGAAGAAAAAGCGGAAGAATCAAAAGACAAGTAAAAAGAAGCTCCAAAATCTAGAACCCACGAAGATGTACTATATTGTGTAGACGGTGGATGCTCAGTGTGGGAAGTACTTGTCTTAGATCTTGCAGTACTCGTCAAAGAAGTTCTAGAAGAGGCAAGCATGAGCTTAAGCCTCATAATTTCCTACTCAGTGGGAGAGGCCGTTGAAGGAGGAGCACGTCTACCAGTATAGGTGGTAGGCACACCGTGGCGCAAGTCCAATATCTTGGTGAAGCAATCAGGTATCCTGGCTTCTGACAATATCTGCACAATATACAAGATGAGACGGTTGCTACCACGAGAAAAACAACCTCTGCTTATAGGCGGTATGTGTAGGAGCCGTGAGGGAGCACTGCGGCGAGAGGGCCCTGGTGCGGCAGTTGGCAAGGCAGGAGCTCGAGAGACAAGAACAGAGGGTACCGCAATGCAAACCAACACCACACAGACGAGTCTCCTCAGCCCGAAACTCAGACAACACCTCTGAAATAGGAACACAGCAAACAACATATTGAGCACATCGGGGCGAAAACTCTGAGCGAGGCCAAGACAGGAACTCATAGATCTCCTGAAACTCCAAGTGTAATAGTCCATCAACACGGACAAGAACCACAAACAACACTATGGAATGAGTGGAGGTGATGCTATATAGCAGAGCTCTATGTATATAACTAATCAATAGTGGAGTCACCCTGCTAAAGAGCATACTTCTGACGAACCATAGACAAATAGAGAGAATATCTAGAGTGTTGATAGACTACATCTCGGAGACATACGTGAGGCCCACTAACTTATAAGCAAATTGAGGCTGAACATTCTTATGGAGAACTGCGGCACCCTTAGAATCCTCATCACACCACTGATTGCAAGAAGCTAAACCATCACGGTAAGCACCAAGAGGAGCTGAGTAGTCAAGTACCCGCTGATCATAAGCATCATTAGTAGCCTGAGAAGCATCAACCATAGTGGAACTTTTTTTTTTGAGAAAACTCACATTTAGGGCATCTCCAGCGAGCCGACGCATTTCGGACGTCCGAAATGTCCGTTTGCGTCGGCCCGCGGACGCGTTGTGGCCCAGAGCGACCGTTTGCGTCGGGGGTAGCTCCAGCGGTGCGGACGCATATTTTATCCCGGGACAGCGTCAAGGTCGCTAATGGCGTTTTACGTCCCGCCGAGGACTGCCGCCAGCGATTAACTGTTCCCGCACGACGACGATCGTTCCCGCGCGTGCCCAATACATTGGCAAGTTTCGCCGGCGTTTCGCGCGCGCGGGAAACGCCCTGCGCGCCAACGCCGTTTTCCCGCCCCGCCGTGGCTACATATGGTGGACACCGCCGGGTGCGACGGGCACACCTCGAGCTAACCCTACCATCCATCCATGGCGGACCACATGAGTTGGGAGCACGTTGTTCAAATGTGCCGCCAGCTCCACCCGGAGAAGGAGGAGGACGAGGTAGCCGCCGCCGGCGTTGAGGCCCAGCAGCTGGACCTGGAGGTCGCGGAGGCGGAGGCGGAGGTCGCGGAGGCGGAGGCGGCAGAGCGCGCGGTAGGGCGCCTCGCGGCGACCAGGGGGGAGATCGCCAATGCCATGGCCGAGCTCGCCGATGCCAGGGCCGAGCTCGCGGAGGCGCGGGCGGCCATCGCGGCCCCTACGGCCGACGCCGTCATCCACGACATCGCGGACGACGAGCCCCCCGTGCCCAGTCGCTTCGAGTTCGCCGGTGACCAGCGGGTTCTGCTCGCGTCCTTCGAGTCCCTGGCAGGGGACGCCCAGCGCCGCCAGGCTTGGGTGGCGGAGGAGGAAGCCGCCAGCTATGCGACGGCCATGGATAGGGGGTTAATGTGCTCCGACCTGGACTCGCTCCAGCGTAGGGGCCCTTCTCCCGCGCGGGTCGAGCAGGAGAACCGGGTGCTGGAGGTCGCCATCGCCGCCAGGGATGAAACTGTGGCGGCGGCTAGGGACAGGGCCCGCTTCGTCGCCGACGTGGCGGCGATCCTGGCGGCGGTGCAGGCGGAGGAGGACGCGGCGGCGGTCCAGGCGGCGGCGGAGGAGGAGGCCCGGGCGGCGGCGGTCCAGGCGGCGGCAGAGGAGGAGGAGGCCCGGGCGGCCCTGTGGGACAGCTCCCTGGCCGAGGCCCTCGAACGCCGCAGGCGGCAGGACGAGATTTCCGTTCGCCGGCGTGAGTGCAAGAAGCGCTCCCGCTTCGACGACGGCGGCGGCCCATCCGGCGGCCAGTAGTAGGGCGCGCGACTGCGAGTAACCGAGGCCGGTGTAGGCCGCGCGACGGCGAGTAGGTACGGACGTTGTAGTTTTAGGTTAACTCGACTAACCATCTCTGTAAAGATGGTCCTATTGGCCAATCAATAGTAATGGAAAAATCTTTTGCTTACCTAATCACTGCCGACTGGGCCCGGATGGACCCAACGCGGACATTTTCCGCGACCGCCGAGCGTCCGCGGAGACGCAAACCTGGCGCATATTTGGGTCTCCGCGGACGGCCCGGTCACTTTGCGTCGTCCCGCTGGAACAGGCCCAGACGCATTTCCGGTCACGGCGGACGAAAACGGTCGCTCAGCGTCCGTTTGCGTCGCGCCGCTGGAGATGCCCTTAGCAAAATATACGGCACCAGATCGGGGCGCCGAGGCCGACCAAATAGGCGCACGGCCGACTGAGGATCGATCCGCCATGGATCGGGGCCAGGGCTGGCCGAAAAGACCATGGCCTGCGAGGATGGTCAGCGGCCGCCCGTATCGGGGCTGGCCGCCCCCGGCGACAGTCTGCCAAATCGGGAATGGCGGCGGCCTGACAAGGTACGGCGGCGGGCCGAATCCGGATGGAACAAGGCAGTGGCTGGCCGAGTCGGCACAGGATGGAGGACGGATGTGGAGTTGAGGTGGTGGCCGGCCGAAATGGAGGGGGTTGCGGCAGAATGATCTCGCAAACACAGCGGGAGCGAGCAGCTCTGATCTGGTACGGACAACTTAGATCCAAATCCAAAACTTGCGGTCAATCGCCGACAAAGGAGAAGTAGCACACGCCAGTAAAGGGAAGAGCAACGGTTGGCAACGGTGGTGGAGAAAATGCACGGAGTTGCACCATATCTGAGAGACCCTAGCCAGAGCTGCCAGGCTTTGATATCATATTGGAAATAAGCAACTATCATTTACATGGGACGAAGGCTAATACATGTATACATGGGACAATATGCAGGAACCCCCCTAGACACTGGAGATATATAGAAAAAGGGTGTATGTATATCTCACAGATATGTCAAACAATTTTTACTTGAACCATTTGTTAACCTTAATATTACAGGACTTCTCCTTTTTGATAAGGGGTGGCCCGATCTCTCAGTAAGTAACGGTGGTGATGATGATTACGGGATGAACACAACGGAGATACACGGATGATAAAGTGGATGATAACTTGTATGACGCAACGAGATCTCTCGATTGGTTCCTGTCGCCAATGCAACAGCTCTCAACTCTGCAAGATATTCGCAACTTCACACACTTCGCACATAGCCGCCGATCACGAAGCGGTAAGTTGCAACCGTCTAAATCCAAATGGAACAGCAGATCACACAAGACTTTTCAGGGTTTACACCAAATCAATGCAATATGGTGTAAAAATTCAACAGAGTTGCAAAGCAATCAACTATGAACTAGGGTTTATCTTAAACATGGTCTAAACCTAATTTGAGGGCGTCCTGAGCACTTATATAGGGGTTCAGGACGACCAGGGTTCGAGAAAATACAAGAATAACCGACCCAGATCGGGATCTGGTCGAGACAGAGTCGGACACGACCGGCTCAGGAGACGGTCGACCGGGCCTGGGACCGGGTCAGGCCGTTTGAAACCGGGCCTGGCGCCGGGTGGTGACCGGGCTACGGTTCCGGGCATACTGGATAGTGCCCGGTTGGCACCGGCTGGGGATCCGGTCGGTGTCGGGCTGGGTCGGTCGGGCGCCCGGTTGGACCGGGCCTGGGACCGGGCGCGCCGGCGTGGCGGCCGGTCTGACCGGGCCTGGTGCCGGCCTGGACTTCTTCTTCTCCCCTCGCGCATGCCTCCCTCTCCTCCCTCGCTCTTTGCTGGTGTGTAGTTGACACACGTCTGTTGGGAACCCCAAGAGGAAGGTGTGATGCGTACAGCAGCAAGTTTTCCCTCAGTATGAAACCAAGGTTATCGAACCAGTAGGAGATGAAGGCCTCGTGAAGGTTGTTGGCGGAGGAGTGTAGTGCGGCGCAACACCAGGGATTCCGGCGCCAATGTGGAACCTGCACAACACAATCAAAATACTTTGCCCCAACTTAACAGTGAGGTTGTCAATCTCACCGGCTTGCTGTAAACAAAGGATTAAACGTATGGTGTGGAAAATGATATTTGTTTGCGAAGAACAACAAAGAAGAGAGTTTGCAGTAGATTGTATTTCAGATGTAAAAGAATGGACCGGGGTCCACAGTTTACTAGTGGTGTCTCTCCAATAAGAAATAGCATGTTGGGTGAACAAATTACAGTTGGGCAACTGACAAATAAAGAGGGCATAACAATGCACATACATACCATGATGACTAATATGAGATTTAATCAGGGCATTACGACAAAGTACATAGACCGCTATCCAGCATGCATCTATGCCTAAAAAGTCCACTTTCAGGTTAGCATCCGCACCCCTTCCAGTATTAAGTTGCAAACAACAGATAATTGCATTAAGTATGGTGTGTAATGTAATCAACACAAATATCCTTAGACAAAGCATTGATGTTTTATCCCTAGTGGCAACAACACATCCACAACCTTAGGGGTTGCTGTCACTCCCCCAGATTCAATGAAGGCATGAACTCACTATCGAGCATAAATACTCCCTCTTGGAGTCACAAGTATCAACTTGGCCAGAGTCTCTACTAGCAACAGAGAGCATGCAAGAACATAAACAACACATATATGATAGATCAATAATCAACTTGACATTGTATTCCATATTCATCGGATCCCAACAAACACAACATGTAGCATTACAGATAGACGATCTTGATCATGATAGGCAGCTCACAAGATCTAACATGATAGCACAAGAGGAGAAGACAACCATTTAGCTACTGCTATGGACCCATAGTCCAAGGATGAACTACTCACACATCAGTCCGCAGGCGATCATGGTGATGTAGAGTCCTCCGGCAAATGATTCCCCTTTCCGGCAGGGTGCCGGAGGCGATCTCCAGAATCCCCCGAGATGGGATTGGCGGCGGCGGCGTCTCTGGAACTTTTCTCGTATCGTGGCTCTCGGTAATAGGGTTTTCGCGACGGAGAGTTTAAGTAGGCGGAAGGGCAGAGTCGGGGGGCTCACGAGGGGCCCACACACTAGGGCGGCGCGGGCCCCTCCTTGGCCGCGCCGCCTTGGTGTGTCGCCACCTCGTGGCCCCACTTCGTATCCTCTTCGGTCTTCTGGAAGCTCCGTGGAAAAATAAGACCCTGGGCGTTTGTTTCGTCCAATTCCGAGAATATTTCCTGTGTAGGATTTCTGAAACCAAAAACAGCACAAAACAGGAACTGACGCTTCGGCATCTCGTTAATAGGTTAGTGCCGAAAAATGCATATAAATAATGTAAAGTGTGTATAAAACATGTGAGTATTGTCATAAAAGTAGCATGGAACATAAGAAATTATATATACATTTGAGACGTATCACGCTTCCATGGGATGTCATCATGTCCAGCTTCATGACCTGCTCCATGTCCAGCTTCACGTCTAGCTTCTTGTCCAGCTGCTCCTCTCCTCCTCGTGCGATGCTTGCTCCCTCTTCATACCTGATCATACATAAGTAATAGGACTTAGGAAGTATAAAGTTCTCATCGATCAAAGTATCATTTAGGAACAAGTTCACATGTTGTTTGAGTAGCTTCGCACGAGCTCCTGTCATTGGTCCAATCCTGACTTCATTGGACTTGAACTTCACATCAGCATCGTCTTCATCTTGTAATGATGGAGATATTAGTGTAGTAGAGATGTCCTCATCACTTTTTCTTTTCCTTCCTTGTACAGAGACTCGTCTTTGACAAACCAGACGCCTTTTCTTTTTACGAGCTAATTTTCTTATGCACGTTCAGGAATTTTGCTGATTGATTGCTTCATCCATACGTTGTTGATTTAGGAGACAAAGTATCCTCATATTCTGACCATGTGTTCTTTCTTTTTTGTAGCTTGTGGACTTGTATTTCAGAATTTTATACCTTAATAGCTAGATCAGCTTAATGTTTTCCCACGCTGCAGTATCTCATCTGGTGTTGATTTTTTTATACGCAGGCATTGAATATGCTTGCTTGCTGGATTGATAATCCAAAGTCAGAAGCTTTTAAGCTGCATATTCCACGAGTCTATGATTACTTGTGGCTTGCTGAAGATGGCATGAAGATGCAGGTGACTTTTTGGTCTATTCTTTAATCCACTATATTTGCTCTTAGACTAGTCAAGTATCATGCACATGATACTAGTTTTTATGATACTACCCCATAATGCATAGTATCATAAGATAGTATCATAGTTTTTAATGTTTTGTAGAATCTCAATGCAAATTTGTGTACATGATGTGTTTTCCATTAAGTTTTCTAGTTTTGCGTGCTATGATACGGTATCATATTATGATACCACTCACATCTGTCACCTCATTAATTGGCGAGCCACATCAGATTTTTGCCAAAATGGCATGGATGATACTACTTATAATACTCCCATTGTGTCTAGTCTTAGCCGAGGCCATTGGTACACTTATTTGCATGCTCTGTTTAACTCATATAAACAAATAGAAATCCATATTAATATAATTGGTACATTACTGATAGTTTGGAAAAACCACAGAAAAGGCCCCCATGTCGCTCCCTTCCCTGGGCGACACGGGCGGCGAAGGAAATCTGGCTAGCCACCACCACAAGCTCAGCCACCTCCTCCTCTGCCGCCATCGATGAGCTCCGCCGGGCAAAGCCCGCGCGGAGCCGGTAGCGGCAGGACCCGTTTCTCCTTCGGCTGGGAGGGGCTGCTCGCGGGATCGGGGAGCCCGTGGCGGCGGGATGTGTTGCGAGCTTCCATGGCGGCTGGGGCGGGAGGTGGCGCTGGGGACGCTGATGATGGACGGGGCAATGTGGCGGCTCAGGCGCTGTGGCTGGCGGCGGCGATGCGATCCCGATCTGGGCTCGGCTTGTGCCAGGGGGTCGTGGAGGATGCGGTTGCTGGGCGGCTGGCCTTGCTGCTTGGCGGCCGGAATTGGGGAAGACGGACGCTGGCCGTGCGTCTGGCGGAGAGGCGGCAGCGGTCTCGACCAAGTCCATGGGCGTGCTAGCAGGGGTGGGCGCGAGGAGAGCCGCTGCCATGCAGAGGTGCAGGGGCAGGCGTGTGGAGGCCTATGCGGGGAGGAGATGCAGGGGTGGATGCCCTCCTCCTTCAGCTGGCATGCTCCAGAGGCTGGCGAGGATGCCGGCGTGGTGGCCCCGAAGCAGCGGTTGCGGCTTCGGGCACGGCCTAGCAGGGCATTTTCCGTGGCGTGAGGTGCAGCGGTGGATGGTCTTGCGGTGGAGATCGGTGGTCGACGACATGGTCTTGCTGCCTTCCAGTGGCTCCCCATGCTTCGCGTTCGGGTCGAACTCCGGGTGAAAGACTTGCACCGACTCTGGTCTGTGCCGACGACGGCGGCGCCTTCGGGCGTTGTATCCCTTCTTGTTGGCGTCGTTGTGGAGTTCCGATCCCGACCGACGCGAGTGGCTTCAAGTTCTCCGGGTGAAAACCTAAGCTCCTTCGGGAGCGGGCGACGGTGACGGATGCGTCATTACCTTGTTGGAGGCGTCGCCTTGGAGCTCTTGGCCTTTGCGGTGCGACGGGTTCTCGGAGGTGGGGTGCATGGCTATGTACGTGGTCGAGGGCAGCGGACACCGGGGCAGCGGCCCTGGACGGTGGTGGCTCTTCGAGGTGGCGGCCTCGATCTCCTTTGCGGCAGTGGCCCTATGGGGCGGGGTCGTGGCACCACTTGGTATTGGGTGGCGTTTCTGGGGCTGCGTGGGCGGCAAGGTCATCGACCCGGCTGGTTCGTCTTGAGGCTATGCGAAGGTCGTCCTGGTTGCTACGTCGGGGCGGCGGCCCCGAAGGCAAGGTGCTTGGGTGGCGACTTGGAGAGCTGTGTGGACAGCGAGTTTGTCGACCCGGCTGGTTCGTCTTCGGATAATGCGAAGGTCGTTCTGGATGGTACGTCGGGCCGGCGGCCCCGGAGCTAGAGGTGTGTTTGTTGCGTTGGTGCCTGTGTTGTGTGGATGACGGGGCTCCTCGCTTGTGCGGTTTTTTGTCTTGGTTTTCCTTGTAAACAGGGCAATGTATGGCTTTCGGACCCGGTTTTTCTTATAAACTGGGTCATTCTGTGCATAGTAATTGGACGGCAGATTCGACTGACTTTTCCTCAAAAAAATTAATGGGTACATTACTCCAGCCGTTTAAGTTGACAGTTCACTCGACAGCGTCAATTTATCAATTCAGTTCAGGTACAATATATTTAGTTAAAATTATATTGCTCTAATATATGTTTTGAAAATTATATAGCTCTAGTCTAATCTTGAGAGATACTAAGGGCGTGTTTAGTAGACTGGGGGAGCTCAGATTTTCCCTCCTCAACCCACCTTTTGTTAAGAGGTGTTGTTTGTTAGGTCGGCTCGGCCCAACTCGCCACTGCTCAGCTCATACGAAAAACGGGCGAGAGCCCTGCCCGAGAACGAAGCTCAAATCGAGCTTCGCTACTCATCCGGGGCGAGCTCATCCCGCAAAACACTATTCTACCGATCCCGCAGATCCCGCGAGACCCCCAGACCTCCACCCGACGTCTCATTTCCCCTCCTCCTCCTCTCACGTCTCCTCTCCCGACCCTCCTCCTTCTCCCCTGAGAAAATCCCAGGTCGCCTCCTGCCACGGCCGCCCGCCTCGGTGCCTCCAGCCACGGCCGCCCGCCGCCTCCAGCCACCGCCGCGAGGGCGGATGACCCAACGCCACGGACGAGCGAGGGACAGCATCACCAGGGGCCGCCGGCGAGCCCAGCTGCACCATGGACGAGCCAAGCCAGGGGCGAGCTCCGCCACGCCATGGACGAGACAAGCCAGGGGCGAGCTCCGCCACGCCACGAACGAGGGCAAGCTCCGCCAGGGGCCGCCAGCTCCTCGACGCCCGCCTGCCTCCTCCTCTTCGCACGAACGAGGGCGAGCTCCGCCACGCCACAGACGGCTCGTCGCGCCACCACGGGCGCCGCTAAGGCCAGCTCCAAGCCCTGAAACGGCCGCCAGGGACGCGCCGACTCTATGGCCGCCAGAGACGCGCCGCCATGGCCGGATTCTCCACGCCACGGCCGCCAGATACGCGCCGCCATGGCCGGATTTCTCCACGATGCGGTCGTTGGATGAACCAAGGACTCGATTGCTTTTTATTTTTCTCTTTAGGGACCTATTTGTAAATTTCTTGGCTCAACTTCATCTCTCCTCATACGAGCCACCAAACAACTTCTTGGTTCAGCGTGGGTGAACACACCCAACCCACCAAACACATGAAAAAATCTGAGAGCAGCTTGTATGAGGTGAGCAAATCTCAGCTGAGAAACACAATCTGAGGGGGACCGATCTACCAAACACACCCTAAGAGTACGTGGACTTATTTATTCGTGCTTTGCTAATGCAATCTTAAGAAATTCTTATTCTGCCATTGTAGGGTAATGATGGTAGCCAGCTCTGGGACACAGTTTTGACAGTCAAAGCTATATTGTCTACTGGCCTTATACAAGAGTTTGGTCATACTCTGAAATTAGCTCACAACTACATAAAAAGTACACAGGTAAGTGCTTAATACTCTCTTTTTTCGAAAAGGGGCATCGCCCAGCCTCTGCATCAATGTACTTAATACTCTGACGAGATTAAGTATCATTTGATTCTGACATATCGTCTTTTCTGGAAGATTCGTGAGAACTGCCATGGAGATTTGAGCTCCTGGTATCGCCATATATCTAAAGGTGGATGGACCTTTTCTACTGCTGATCAAGCTTGGGCTACATCAGATTGTACCGCAGAAGGATTAATGGTAGCACCTCCGTTCCTAAAAAAGATTTCTCCGTACCATGAATGCAGTATTAAGACTTTTAACTTGTTAATTAATGAAAATAATAGCTTTGTTAGTTGATGGTCTCCAAAACATTTTATTCTTTATAGAACCTTTATCCGAATCTCAAAGCAAAATGAACTATGACGGAAACACCCACACCCATGTGTGTAGATACAAAAGTATTTCTAAACTTTTAATAACTTATCTATTGAAAAATGGGAGGTTGGAACCGTGTATCGAAAGTCTAAACGAGTAAGAAATGATATTCTGACATGGAAGCAGTATATAATAAGGTCGTCAATACTTTGTATTAGCATAATTGATAGATGTATTCTTCAAAAGTTGTAGATTGCTCTGGTTCCAGGATCAGAGTAGGAACTCCTTTATATACTATTGTGTCAGATTAACTATATTCTGCCGTGCTGTCAGGCGTTCACTTGAACTCTGGATGCATGTTCGGATTGTTGAAATTTTCCCTCTCTCTTTTCTACATCAGACCTCACTGTTGTTGTCAAAGATTTCTCATGAAATTGTGGGCGAAGCACTTGAAGAGAGGAGACTTTATGATGCTGTCAATTGTTTGCTTTCTTGGATGGTATTTATAATCAGTTTTTATAGTTATCAATCACTATCTTTCGGGTCTATGTTCTTATGAATCTATTTATGTTTTTAATACTTCCCAAATAAGCGTATGATAATATTGTTTCTTGTTTTTTAAAGAATGAGAGTGGTTCATTTGGAGCTTATGAACTCGTAAGGTCTTATTCCTGGCTAGAGGTGAGTACTAAATTTCTTTCGAGTGGGTGGGCCGCTGTTCTTAGGTATTCATGTTTGCATACTATGCCTTCTAATATATGCTTTCTTTGTTTAGCTTCTCAATACTTCTGAGACCTTTGAAGACATAATGAGTGATTATCCGTAAGATGAATAACCAATTATATTACTTTACTGCTTTGTCATGTCAAAGAGAACTGAAAATGTTCGCTCATCGATTGGCAGTTCTGTCGAATGCACTTCGGCAGTGATCCAAGCCCTGGCAATGTGGAGAATGCACTACCCGGATCATCGAAGAGAAGAGATAGATAACTGTATCCATAAAGCTTGCAACTTCATTGAGAGTCTCCAGACAAGTGATGGTTCATGGTTGGTATTGAAATTCCATTAAAGAAGAGACTATATGCGCATTGTGATACAACTTTGTATGCTTTAGCTTTGGTGTTTCCACTCGAAGTACAAGACACTCCTTCTATCATTGATTAAACGTTCTCTTGGAACAGGTACGGCAACTGGGCTATTTGTTTCACCGAGGGGACATGGTTTGCAGTAAAAGCATTAGTTATTGGAGGGAGGACATACAGGAACTCTCTTGCAATCAGGAAGGCGTGCCAATTTTTGTTGTCAAAAGAGCTTCGTTCTGGAGGTTGGGGAGAAAGCTATTTGTCGTGCAAAGATAAGGTAGATATATACTATTTGTTTGTGGCTTATGCTTCGGAACACCCTCTCAAAGTTAAACACAACAAGTACTTAGATCGCCTGCATCTCTTCGTAACTAGGGTTATACTCCCTGTAGAATTCCGTATGGCTCAATTAGATATGGACGTATCCCCTTTTCGGAAAAATAAAGATATGCACATATCCGTATATGTAACCAATCAGTGCATGAGCAAATCTACTAGAACCCGTATTTTTCAGCCCATAAACTCGCAAGTAAGGGGCATGCTAAACACAACTCCGGAGCTCGCGCGCGGCGGAGCCGATTGCCGCGCGCTAAATGATATGTAAACATCAAAGAGTTTCGACAACAAAAGCGACTTGTTCACAAATTTGACAGCATAGTTCGCAAATAAAACGATCCAAAAATATGTGCAAAACATGTTTTTACACACTCATCAACCAACACGATATAGAAGGAAGCTCAAGCAAGGTCGACGTCACCGGTTGCACCTGCACCGACGCCGCCAGTCGTCGTAGCCGAAGAACCATCTCCTCCGCCTCCACCTCCACCTCCAATCGCCATACCCGAATCAGTAGCACGGGTTTGCCTCCTTCTCGAAATGATCTCAAGCATTCTCATATGCCACCATTCCTTAGTGAAATCATCCATGGTGGAAGGATCCATCATCATCATCATCATCCTATTCTCCTCGGCAACGACATCATTCAATGCCTTCTTCTCCTCAAGTGCTAGCTTTCTCTCTTCCAACTCACGAATTGATTTTCACCTTGGTTGCTTCATCTCATTCTTCTTGTCGGTCATGATAGCCTTGACTTCCAAAGTCTTGAGCGTCATGCTTTCTTCTGACTTCACGAACTCGTCGATCTTGGAAGCCAAGTTTGTTGCATTGGCTTCAAGCTTAATCCTCTCTTTTGCCTTCTCGTTCCCTTTTGGCTTCCCCTTCTTCCTACCTTCTTCTTCATTACTTTCAACATCCAAAAGAAGCAAATGCTCCCTTATTTGGTGGTGCCTCTTGGTCCCTCAATTTTCACTCCTCCATATGCTCTAGTAGCTTTCAACAATGTTGTAGGGTGAATGATATTTTCTTGGAGGCTGCCATCGCTCTATACCTCTCCATGAAAATCCTTTCCTACAATCGCATCCGAAAATGCAACATTAATATGCAATGCACATATTAACACAATCACAAAACCTCCAATATGCAATGAAATTACATAGTCATCGATAGAGACACCACTTGGAGGTGCATTGCGGACTTGCTCCATTGCTCCACTCCATCGGCTAAGGGCATCTCCAGCGGGCCGACGCATTTCCGATGTCCGAAATGTCCGTTTGCGTCGGTCGGCCCGCGGACGCGATGTGGCCCAGGGCGACCGTTTGCGTCTGGGGTATCTCCAGCGGTGCGGATGCATTTTTTAACCGGGGACAGCGTCAAGCTTGCTAATGGCGTTTTACGTCCCGTCGAGGACTGCCGCCGGCGATTAACTGTTCCCGCGAGAGTCCTCTTGCACAGCCTAATCACCAGGTGTCTCCATCATGGGCCGCCTTCATTGCTATGCGCCGGGAGATTCGAGACTCCACAATGCATCAGCAGCTGCAAGATGATCTGGTGGAGCACATATGGACGCTCCGAGGCAACGCCAACGCCGACGCCAACTAGTCTGTCATAATTTGTTTCAAAAATTGTGAAATTGTGTGCTTCATTTGTTTCAGCACTTGTTAAACATTGTACTGATTATCGCCGAATTTGTTTCAGCAATTTTCGGACTCTTGCTCGCCGAACTTGTTAAATTTTATGTCGAATTTGTTTGAAATATGTCAAATGGTCGAGGTTGGGGGTTTCCTCCCGGGGGGACGGCTGGAACTTCGGCGCTCCCCAGGGAGCACCAACGAGTGGGGATGCTCTTAGCTATGGTGTTGGCCTGCCCTGTCCAATCCGTCGGCGTTGCCGCGTGTTGGCTAGGTCATGGGCTCGAGCTCGTGGGATGCCAGGGCGGCGGCCCCGGAAGGCGGACTGCACGGTTGGCTCTACGGCGGGCAACGTTGCGGTGGTGGTGGTCCCACTCTTCGGTCATGGGGATGTCGTGGAGCGGACGATGGGTGTTCCTGGGATTGGAGGCGCTTCGGCTTTGGTAGCTCCCAGATCTTGTTTCGGAAACCTACCTCGGTGGCGGTGGGCGGCTAAGTTCTCTGGGCGTGGTGTGAGGATGCTTCCGGGCAAAAGCTCAGCGCCTCGGCGCCAGCGACGACGAGGCCTGCGGCTGTCGCAACCCTCTTGGGGGCGTCGTTGTGGGTATCCTCCCTGCGTGATGGCTCCGGGTGAAAACCTAGACCTTGCGATGTCGCCGCAAGTTTTTGGTTTTCGTGTTCTTTTTTGTTTATTCTTGATCTGCTTTGTAAGAGGTTCTCCTCACCACCTTGTATCTGTTCGGCCGTTGCGGCTTTATTTATAAAGCGGGACAAAAGCCTATTCGCGGAGGTTAGGACCTTCGGCGACTGGGTTGTACCTGTGAACCCTTTTGAACGGACCATTTACAATAGCTAGGCCAGGAACAACTTTCCACGAGGCGCCACCGCTTCAGAAAACAATTTCCAAATTCATGATATATCAGGTGGTGGCTGTGATATATGTAAACTTATATTGCCCCCTGGCTTTTTGTTTTAAGGGGCCTTGTTTAACAAGGTTGAAGTATTAGGAGTAAAAACTAGAGTTGGAGATGATTTTATGAAATTAAAACTGCATTTGATATACATGAAATCAGCGTTTCCCATTGATGATTTCACTTTAGGCTTTTAACATTTCCTCCCTTAAAACAACTTCATACCATTGCTCATATTGTATTTCTTTTCTATTTTTCCGCAAACAGGTTTACACCGAACTTCAAGGAAAACGCCCCCATGTAGTCAACACTAGTTGGGCCATGATGTCCTTAATTGATGCTGGACAGGTTTTCTCCCCGCTTCCCTCTTTTTCTTTCATGTTTAGTATTATTAATTTAAGTGTGGATTAGTAGTATACAGAAACTTGTATATGACATATATGTAGTCATGCACTTATATTTCCACTGGAACAGGCTGAGAGAGATCCTGAGCCTTTGCACCGGGCAGCTAAGGTTTTGATTAACCTACAGTTAGCTGACGGGGAGTTCCCTCAGCAGGTAATTTAATCATAACCAGTTTTATAGAACTAAGAGTGATGCATACTTGTGTGTAAGTTACCTTAAACAGGCATTGGTATAATCAATGAATCGTCCCCCGGCCAGTTATGATACAGGAATCTCTACTTGCATACATCACTTGGCAATTGCCCATGATTTTCTCTTGTATTTTTCTATGACTATTTTCCTGACGCGCTTTGACATATAACAGGAGATCATTGGAGTCTTTAACAGAAACTGCACGATCAGCTACTCCCAATACAGGAACATTTATCCTATCTGGGCCCTTGGAGAGTACCGGGGGCGTGTCTTGTGCACCGAGTCTCTAAAGAAGAACCTTACTGATGCTGGTGATCTTGAAGGCAAACACGAGAACGATTGATTTTGTATGTCATGTTTTCAGACTTATGCATTTGTTGTCAACCAAGAAATTGAACAATGGGTTAACCATTGACTATGGCTTGTATAACTTTGGATTTGAACTAGTACTCTATGTTGAAGTCATATGACGTTGATCTATTGCTTGTAATGCTTGCAACCTAACTAACTATTTTTCAACATATTCGCTAAACCACAAAAGAAAATTCCACCAATTCAATTGGTTGTCAAAAAAACTTCTAGCAATAGAAGTCTATTGGGAATGGTTTATTCTAACTGACCTTGTTTTTCATCAAAGTCCTGGCCCGGAAAGGCCTTTGCCGACCAACTTTTGTTCACAATACCGATCTGGTCGGCCGTTACCTACTATGTGCCGCACACCCTAGGTTGGAGTGTTGGGCTGGCCTGGTGCCTTTGTTTATATTTTCTATTATTTACTTTTCCTTTTCTATTATTTATTTCCCTTTTTTCTTATTTTAAGATTTTTAAAAATTGAAAATTATAAATATAATTTTTTTTAAATCTGCACTACGGGAAAAACTTTCTTTGCTGTGCAACTATTTGCACGGCAAAGGGCCTTATATGCACGGCAAAGGCTTTGCCGTGCGTTGCCGCACTGCAAAGACCGCACGGTAAAGCAATCGACGGCAAAGGCTTCTTTGCCGTGCGTCTCGCCAATGTTGCACGGCAAAGGTCTTTGCCGTGCGACGCCGCACGGCAAAGGTTGCTTCTTTGCCGTGTGCTAAATATGGTTTATCTAAAAAAAAAGCTCCAAACTGATCGGTCTGGGATTCGAACCTAGGACACAAAGTAGAGAAAGCATGCAACCTTGCCACTGAGCTAATCGTTCATTTGTTGATAACTATACCACGCCACACCTTTTGAGCTGAGAAGAAATCCAGTTTTTATATCTTTGCCGTGCGCTTACACTAGGCAAAGGCTTGCTTTGCCGTGTGTTTGTTAAAAACACTAGGCAAAGACTTGCTTTGCCGTGCGTTTGTTAAAAACACTAGGCAAATGCGTGCACAGCGATGCCTTTTGTCTTTTGCCGTGTGCCAGCGTCTTTGCCGTGTAGCCTATCTTTGCCGTCCGCTATGTTGGTCCTTTGCCGTGCAACTTTCTTTGCCGTGCGCTCTCTTCCGTCGTTGCCATGAATCAAATCTTTGCCGTGCGCTCGTGTCTGTGTTTGCCGTGGCCAAAATCTTTGCCGTGCGTTTTTCTACGTGCGCACGGGAAAGAAATCTTTGCCATGCGGAAACACACGGCAAAGATGCAATGCACGGCAACTGCAGTTTTTTCCGTAGTGCTGATCATTTTTATAAAAATTAGTTTTTAGAAATTTAACTTCTTCTAGATACAGTAGTTTTCAAAATTTGAACAGTTTTCAAATTTTAATATTTTTTTATTTCTGATTGTTTTAACTTTTTAAAAATAAAAAAATCCAGTATGGATATTTTTTATCGAAGCATTTTACAAATTTATACATTTTTTGAATCTAAAAAATAAATAAAAAAGAAAGAAAGAAAGGGATCAAATGAAACAGAAATGATTAAAAAAAAGTAGAAAAATAGAAGAAAAAAACATCAATGCCTACCTGGGCTAGGCCCATACAACCCACAATTTGCTGGGAGGATGACTAGTTTCTAGCCCGTACACGCCAACCTGGTCGCCTATCTTGGTGGGGCTGCCCTTGTCAGCCAACACTGGGAAGATGACTAGTTTCTAGCCCGTAGCTCTATGTTAGGGCATCTCCAGCGGCGCGACGAGCCACCGTTTTCGTCCGCCGTGACCGAAAATGCGTCTGGGGCCTGTTCCAACGGGGCGACGCAAAGTGACCGAACCGTCCGCGGAGACGCAAACCTGGCCCAAATATGCGCCAGGTTTGCGTCTCCGCGGTCGCTTGGAGCGTCCTCCATTTCTTACCCGGTCCCGCATGTCAGGGACAGCGAAATCGACCGCTTCGATTTGCTTCTTGGTCCCCGTCTTTCCTGCCCTAGTGCGACGCCACCACCCCCACCCCTAGCGCCGCCGTACGACCGTAGCGTCGCAGTAGTCGGCGTCGGCTCCGTTCTTGCCACGCGGGAGAGCAGGAGCGTGCTCCGCCGCGTACGTGCCCGGTGTAGGGGGGAAGACCCCGGGTAGGGCAATGGACGTGGAGCAGCCGGCTAGAGGTTGGCCGGCTCGCGGCAAAGGCCGGCTGAGGAGGAGCCTGCTGGAGCCGTGGCCGGGCTGCTCGGAGCCGGGCGGCTCTAGAGTCCTAGTCGGCTCGGCTACGGCCGTCCGTGTCTGTGGCCGGGCCGGCTTCTACAAGCCATATCCGGCCGGGGTTTACACTCTAGACCGACTCGAGGCTGGCGAGTCTTGCATGAGAAGGAAGCCGGGTAGGTGGTCCGGGTTCGCGAGTCCACGCCGACCTCATCTCCCGTAAGCGCGGGGCACGCGTAGAGCAATAGTGCCACGCGGCGGACAGGCCATCATGGCGTACGTCGGTCCGTACCGGCTACAGGGCATGATGGCGACAGGGACGTCTCCTCGCCATGCCGCTGACTCCCGCTGGCGGACAAGACAGGCCACTACGCCTCAACGGCTCCATGACGTCAACGCCTCGGGAAGGAGCGGAAGCCGGAGCCGGCCAAGCCGGCCACTAGACTATAGGGACTTCTTTGTAAAGTGCCAGCGCCTATATAAGCTGCACTACCCCCCTCGTGCGGGGGACGATCGATCATTCTCACTTCATTCTAGACTTAGCGCTACTCGAGGAGAGAGACCTTCGTCTACCTTAGCCTCCCCGAGCAGCCGGATACAGCTCTAGGAGCACCATTGTACTTGTGTGATTACCATATACACTCATAGCAGGAGTAGAGGTGTTACCTCCATCGGAGGGCCTCGAACCTGGGTACGTCGCCGTGTCGCTCGTGCCCATACCCGCATCCGGATACCACCGTGAGACCATCTAGGAACCACCTTCGATTAGCCACCCTATGGCATATGCCGTGACGATACCACGACATTTGGCGCCCACCGTGGGTCCTTCAGCATCCGCGGCCGGTGTCTTCATCCGGACGGGCCTCACCATCACCACCGGCGAGCGGGTCGCTTCAGGCTTGATCTGGAGATTCGGCTCCCTCGACTGCGTCAGCGACAACGCTGGCTGCTTCGCCGATAGGCCCTTCCCTGCCGGCGGCAGCGTCATCTCCTTCGGCGGCCACGACGTCTACGTCACTACCGTCGCACCGCCGCGCTACCCGCGACAGGTGCTGCGCTGTGCAAGCCCTCCTCCCGGAGCCGGCACCAGCAGCGCTCTCGCCGACCCCTGCATCGTGCAAGTCATGGCGACCGGCGACGAGCAGCCCACCAAGTCCGCGCGCGTCCGCGGCCCCAACTTGGAGCGCAACGTCTACGGGCACGCGTCCGCATCAGGCGCGAAGCCGCCACCACCACCATCTCGGCTGGAAGAAGTTCGGGCGAAGCTGAGCACTCCGCTCACGACCGGCACCGACCCCACCACCGTCGAGGCGGACCTGGAGGCACACCGCGTGCTCCTCCTCAAGCAGACCGAGGAGCTGGCTGCTGCCAAGCGCCAGTGGGAAATCACCCAGCGCGAGTACAACCGTGCCCACGGCCTCACTCCAGGCGGCGACAACCCCAGCCGAGCCGGCCAGATCCGCCGCAGAGGCCGCGACCTAGGCGCCGAGATCGACCGCGACGGCGCGGAAGCGCCGGCTCCATCAACGGAGCTGCCCCTCTACAACACCCCCGACAAGAACATGCTCGCCGCGCAAGCCGCCACAGAAGAGCTGCGCGGCCTCGAAGGCGAAGAGTTACGCCGCCAGACCGAACGGGTGACTGAGCTGCTGAAGGCTGCCAACCGGCAGTCGAAAGACCCCAGGTACGCCCAGGATCCCAGAGCTTCTCACGCTCGTGGTGCCGCGAGCAACGCCGGGGACACGGCCGAGTCCACCTCCCCAGCGCCAAGCCGGCGCAACGACTCCCGCGCTACGCACGCGAGCTCAAGCCGGACGAGCCGCCAGCTAGGCGGCAGCAGCAGCCGCAGCCGGCCTCCACCAAGCCGGAACCAGGAGCAAGACTCCGAGCCTCGACGCCAGCATCGGCCGGCTCCAGAAGCCAGCGGCGCTCGCCAGCCGGCACCCTCCCGGCTGGGCCCGCGCATCGAGCCGGCAGACGCCCGAGATCGCCTCGATCGGGTGGTCGAATCCCGCATCGTGGAAGAGGAGGATCCAGCCGGCCCAAAATGCTTCGGGCCCCGCATCGCCAACGAGCCCATGATCGACGGCTTCCAGCTCCCGCGCGACACCCCCAAGTACGACGGCACCGCCAAGCCGGAGGACTGGCTGCTGGACTACTCCACCGCAGTCGGCATCGCCAGGGGCAACAAGCGCCGGGCGGTACGCTACTCCCCCGATGCTTGGTTGGCTCCGCCCGCACCGGCTCAACAACCTGCCGGCCCGGCGGCATCAACGGCTGGCTGGACTTCCGGGAGGCCTTCGTCGGCCAACTTCACCGGCACCTACCGCCGGCCGGGTCGCCCTCGGCAGCTTGAGATGTGCAAGCGGGGCCCGGACGAGACGGATCACACGTACCGACGCGCCGGTGCGAGATGCGCAACTCTTGCGAGGGTGTGCACGAGATCCGGGCCATCAGCTTCTTCATGGGAGGCTGTCGGCCCAACACCATGCTGTGGCACAAGCTGCGCCGCAGCGAACCCAAGACCATGGCGGCCCTGATGGCCATCGCGGACAAGTACGCGCTGGCTGAGGAAGCCGGCAAAGCGCCAGCTGACACATCGCCGGCTCCGCCCAGGCGGGACAACAACAAGCCGGCCGAGCACAAGACGGCCGAAGGCGCCTCTCATGGCAGCCGCCAGGACAACTACCGCGGCAAGCGGCACAGCGACCAGCCGGACCGCCGGTACGGTTCAGCCCACGTGGCAGCCGTGTCGGACCATGCGGCGGCTGGCGGCAGCCGGCGCCAGAAGCAAGACCGGCCCTTGAAGCCGAAGTACACCTTCGAGCAGATGCTCGACTCGCCGTGCAAGTACCACAGCGGCAAGAACCCCTCCAACCACACCACCCACGAATGCCACTTCATGAAGCGGCTGACAAGCGGCGAACCCATCCCGCCTCCACCCCCGCCTCCTCCAGCCGGCGGGCCGGGTGGCCAAGCCGGCGCAGAGAACGCCAACCAAGTGCACCATGGCCGCTACTTGGCCGAGGATGCTACCTACATCATCTTCACCTCCGAGCCCGAGGACAAGACGAGCCAGCAGAGCCGTTCCCTCGAGGTCAACGCGGTCATACAGCCGGTCCCCCAGTACCTAAACTGGTCAGAGCAGGCCATCACTTTTGATCACCGCGACACACCGGTTGTCCTTCCGAAGCCGGGCAGCTACGCCATGGTCCTCGACCCCACCATCGGCACAACCCGCCGCAGCGTGCGCTTCTCGCGCGTCCTCATCGACGGGGGCAGCAGCATCAACATCCTCTACCGGGACACCGCCCGCAAGCTAGGCATCCAAGAAGCCGAGCTGCGTCCCACCCCCACTGTCTTCCATGGCATCGTGCCGGGCCACTGCCGCCAGCCGATTGGCCGGATCACGCTGGAGGTGATGTTCGGGAAGCCGGATCACTTCCGCACCGAAAGGATCGAGTTCGAGGTGGTGGACCTCGTCAGTCCCTACCACGCGCTCCTGGGCAGGCCGGCCCTGACCAAGTTCATGGCGGTGCCCCATTATGGGTACCTAAAGATGAAGCTGCCTGGCCCTAAAGGGGTCATCACCGTAGCCGGCGACTACCGCCGCTCCATGGACTGCGCCACGCGAGCTCCAAGATGGCCCGGACGCTGGTCATCGCCACCGAGAAGCAGCTCATCCACGACACCGTCGCCCGGCTAAGGCCGCGCGGTCGGACATGCCGGCTGTGGGCAACCCGGCTGGGACGACTCACTTCCGGCCGGCCGACAACACCAAGAAGATCCTGCTCGACCCGGCGCAGCCGGACAAGTACGTCACCATCGGTGCCGGCTTGAACAGACAAATAGGAAGGCGAGCTCACCGGCTTCCTCCGTGAGAATCGGGACATCTTCGCATGGTCTCCAAGGGACATGCCGGGTGTGCCGAGGGAGTTGGCTGAGCACCACCTCCACGTCAGGCCTGAAGCCAAGCCGGTGAAGCAGCCCCTCAGGCGCTTCGCCGAAGAAAGAAGGAAGGCCATCGGTGAAGAAATCGCCCGGCTTCTCGCAGCCGGCTTCATCATGGAACTGCTGCACCCGAACTGGTTAGCGAACCCGGTCCTGGTTTTGAAGAAGAACGGCTCCTGGCGCATGTGTATCGACTACATCAGCCTCAACAAGGCGTGCCCGAAGGACCCCTTCCCCCTGCCACGCATAGATCAAGTTATAGACTCGACTGCCGGCTGTGAACTGTTGTCTTTTATAGATGCCTATTCGGGCTACCACCAGATTCCTTTGAATCCGGCTGATCAAATAAAGACTTCGTTCATTACCCCGTATGGGGCTTACTGCTACACGACTATGCCATTCGGCTTGAAAAATGCAGGCGCCACCTACCAAAGGTGCACGCAAAAGTGTTTGCAGGATCAAATCGGCAGAAATGTTCACGCATATGTGGATGATGTCATTGTAAAAACCTTCACCATCTGCGAAGATTCCGGATGAAGCTCAACCCGGCCAAGTGCACGTTCGGCGTGCCAGCCGGCCAACTCCTGGGCTACCTCGTCTCTCAGCGAGGAATCGAAGCCAACCCGGAGAAGATCGGTGCCATTGAGAAGATGGAACTGCCGCGGTGCCTCAAGGACGTCCGGAAGTTCACCGGATGCCCGGCCTCCTTGAGCCGCTTCGTCGGCCGGGCCGGGGAGAAGGCACTGCCCCTGTACCAGTTGCTGTAGAAATCGGACAAATTCGTCTGGTCACCGCAGGCGGATGAAGCCTTCCGTGACTTAAAGCGCGTGCTCTCGACCGCGCCCATCCTCGCATCGCCGGCTTCAATGGAGCCGATGCTGTTATACATCGCTGCCACCAATCGAGTGGTTAGCATTGTCCTGGTGGTGGAGCGCAAGGAGGCCGGCAAAGAAGCCGGCAAGGAGCAGTCGGTCCAGCACTCAGTCTACTACCTCAGCGAAGTGCTGTCCCAGTCGAAGCAAAACTACCCCCACTACCAGAAGGTCACCTACGGCGTGTACATGGCGGCCAAGAAGCTCAAACACTACTTCCAGGAGCACCCCATCAAGGTGGTGGCCACAGCACCCTTGGCGGAAATCATTGGCAGCAAAGACGCCAATGGCCGGGTTGCCAAGTGGGCCACGGAGCTAGCCGCCCACACCATCATCTACGAGCCGCGCACAGCCATCAAGTCGCGGATCCTCGCGGACTTCTTCGTCGGCCGGGCCGAGATGCAATACTGCCGCTGTGCCCGACTCCACGCCTTGGAAGCTGCACTTCGACGGCTCGAAGATGCGAAACGGCTTGGGAGCCGGCATCGTCGTCACCTCCCCCAAGGGAGATCGGCTGGACTACGTCCTGCAGATCCACTTTGCCGCATCCAACAATGTGGCGGAGTATGAAGCGCTCATCCATGGGCTGAAGCTGGCCAAGGAGATAGGCGTGCGTCGCATCCTTTGCTTCGGCGACTCCGACTTGGTTATACGACAAGCATGCGGCGGCCGGGACGCGAAGGACGCCAACATGGCCTCGTACTGCTTCCACATCCAGCAGCTATCCGGCTTCTTCGATGGCTGTGAATTCCATCATGTGCCGCGAGCAAACAACGAGGTGGCTGACGCCCTGTCCAAGATCGGCTCAACCCGGCAAGCTATTCCGCCGGGCGTTGCCCTGGCAGTCCTCAAGAAGCCGTCCATCATACCGTCACCGGACTCGGATTCCATATTCGTGCCGGCTGACCCGGGGGCTTCTCAGCCGAACCCGGGGGCTTCATCGCCCAAGTCGGGGGCTTTTCAGCCGAACCCACCGGCTCCACAGCCGAACCCGGGGGCTTCTCAGTCCAACGCGGGGGCTTATCAGCCAAATTCGGGGGCTTATCAGCCAAACCCGCCGGCTTGACAGCCGAACCCGGCGACCATGCAGTCAAAGCCGGAAGCTCCGAAGATGGAGGCCCTGGTGGTCAGCGTGTTTGAAATAAAATGCGTACCATCATGGGCACAAGAATTCCTCTCCTACCTCACCGATGGTGTGCTGCCCAATGACAGAGTTCAAGCCAGGCAGATTGAGAGAAGGGCCAAGGCCTATACCATCATCAACCACGAGTTGTACAAACGCAGCGTAAGTGGGGTGCTCCAGCGGTGCGTAGAGCCGGCTGAAGGGATTGAACTCCTACGGGAAATCCATCAGGGAGAGTGCGGCCATCACGCCTCCTCTAGAGCCATAGTGGCCAAAGCCTTCCGGCACAGTTTTTACTGGCCGACTGCGCTCAGAGACGCAGAAGAGCTGGTGAAGAAGTGCAACGGCTGTCAGCGCTTCGCCAAGAAAAGGCACTCGCCGGCTTCCGCCTTGAAAACCATCCCCATCACCTGGCCATTCGCCGTGTGGGGCTTGGATATGGTGGGCCCATTCAGAACCGCGCGAGGCGGCATGACACACCTCTTGGTGATGATTGACAAGTTCACCAAGTGGATCGAAGCCAAGCCGATCAAGAAGCTGGACGGCTCCACAGCCGTCACATTCCTCAAGGAAATAATTGTGAGGTACGACTACCCCCACAGCATCATCACCGACAACGGCAGCAACTTCGCCGAAGGCGTCTTCAAGCGTTACTGCGGAGAAATGGGGATCCAAATGGACCTAGCATCCGTGGCGCACCCGGAGTCCAATGGACAAGTGGAGAAGGCCAACGGCTTGATCCTAGCCGGCATCCGGCCCAGGCTGGTGGAGCCGCTCGAACGAGCAGCCGGCTGCTGGATTGAGGAGCTGCCCAGCGTACTGTGGAGCCTGCGCACGACGCCAAACCGCTCAGTCGGCTACACCCCCTTTTTCCTCGTATACGGGGCCGAAGCCGTCCTGCCGACTGATATCGAGCACGACGCGCCAAGGATCAAGCTTTACACAGAAGCTGAAGCCAAATAAGCTCGTGAAGATGGAGTCGACCTAGTCGAAGAAGTCCGGCTGATGGCCGAGTCCAGGTCTACCGTATACCAGCAAAGCCTCCGACGCTATCATAGCCTGAAGGTCCAGTCCTTAGCATTCCGAGAAGGAGACCTAGTGCTCCGGCTGATCCAACGGACAGCCGGACAGCATAAACTGTCATCCCCATGGGAGGGTCCCTTCATCGTGAGCAAGGCGGTAGGCAATGATTCCTACTATCTCATAGATGCCCAAGAGGCTAGAAAGAACAAGCCGGACAAGGCTGACGAGGAGACAAAACGTCCCTGGAATGTCAACTTGCTCCGCCTATTTTATACTTGAGAGCAGGAATGTATGTATCCCTTGTACTTCTTTTGTAAGGTATGAAAAAGCAAGCGCCAAGAGCGCCGATTTCGACAAGTTTTTCGCGTACTCTATTGTTCTCGCCAATTGGCTAACACCCTCTCACGTGGTCGGCTTAGTAACGTGATCCGATTTCCGACAGCCGGCTTCCGACCAGCTACAGACCGCAACCCGCCTGTCCGGCTGGCGGGAGTAAGTGCCTAGGGAGCCGGCACGCGAAAGACGGCTAAGGGAAAGAGTGAAAGCGAATTAATTCTTGCACAACTCTTCATAAAAGTGCCGGATTTCCGAACTCGGCTCGTTCGACTGAAATACTATCGGCCTCGCCCAGCGGCACGCTCTTGATCCGGCGACGGACCGCAAGTCGGACGTACGATCGGCAAGGGCACAACCAAAGAGTGGGGCGGATGGGAAAAAGCGAACAAGTCGGAAGAAAGCAAGCCGGCACAAAAATGATTAAACAAACACATTAAAGTGTGCTCTAATAAAAGGATAATAATATTGTCTTACATATGCACCCGGCATCCCGGGGATTTAACAAATTGTCTTGCAAAAGCGAAAGAAAGACAGGTAAAGCTAAGCACCGGCTGGATCAGGACCAGCCGGGGGAGCATCAGCGGAGCCGGCTGCCGGGTCATCCTCAGGCATGTCCTCTGCGTCATCATCTTCCTCCTCCTCGTCGTCAGACGGCGGATTCGGATCCTCGACGAAGAGACCCTTGTCGACGAAGTCGGCAATGGCGCAGGCACGGGCAAGCCGAGCGGTCTTGTTTTCCGCTGGAAGCGCGTCCTCCACGCCGGCTCGCCGATTCTCCAGCTGTTCGAGGTTGACCTCGTCATACCAGGAGAGGACGAAGGAGAGCGCCATGTCGGCCCCAGCGCGCGCAGCAGACTCCCTCAAGTCGAGGAAGCGGTCAGGCGCCCTCTCTAGCCAGGCGATGAGGTTGGAGAGGTCCTGCGGCAGCGTCTCAGTCGGCCACAGCAGCCGGATCAGCTCCTCCGCCGCCTTCCAGAGCTCCCAGCCAAGCTTCGCGATGGGCCCTACGCGGGCGGCCATGGCCGCCAGGTAGTCGTCCATGGAGAAGTAGTCTCCGCTCTGCTCACCAGTGGCCTGCCGGCATGCATCTCGCGCCTCGCCGACTGCCTTCAGCGCCGCATCCTGCGCCTCAGGGAAGGCCGCTGCAAAGAAGAAGCACGTCAGAAATCTATTGAAGCCGGAAAAAGGCAGAAAAATGCAAATTTTCGAAGTCCTAAAGTAAGCTTCGGCGGCGGCCGGCATGAACCGATCGCCCCCAGCTCGAAGATGGAGATATTGAAAAAATCAAAGTTTCTGCCGCCGGCTGCCAACCTAAGCCGGCAGCCGACGGCCGAAAGCCGGCAAAGGGGAAGGAAAAAGGAAAAAATCCAAGGACTCACCCGCCAAGCCGCGGTCGAGCCGGCTAATCTCATCCACCCACCGCTTGGCGGTGGCCGACGACTCTTCGGACTTGGAGGTCACCTCTTGGCGAAGCGCAAGCCGCTGCTTGTCCACCTCCTCCAGCCGCTTGCTCAGGGCCTCCACCTTCTCCTCCTCAGCCTTTTTGAGGGCGGCAACCTCCTTGAGGTGGTTAGCCTCAAGCAGGCGCAGCCGCGTCAGCTCCCCCTCAGCCACCTTTAGCTTGGCGGCAGCAGCCCGGCCCGTCTCCTCGCTCTCGGCGCATTGGGCGCGGGCGGCCCGAAGATCCGACTCCAGCTGCGGGACCCGGGCGGCCTCAGCTACAAGTCGGCAAAAAGAAGCCGTTAGCCAAAAAGAAATCTAAGAGAAAAAGAGTAAGTCAAAAGGAAGAAAACCCTACCCTTGGCGTCCTTCAGCTCACGGGCCAAGCCGGCCATCTCAATCTTGGCCTTGTGGTAGCTGGTCACGACCCGGTTGTACAAGACGGTACGCCGCTCCGTAACCGCCTGAGAAAAGTAAAGTCAGATGTCTAGGCGAAACCTGGGCCGGCTCCAAGCAGCCGGCCCATGCCTCGGAGGGCTACCATGATAACAACAATCGCAAGAAACAAGACAAAACACTTACCTTGTCAGCCTCCTCCAACTTCGCCAAGTTGGTTAGGGTCTCAGTGGCCCTGGCCTTGAGGTTGGCACGGAAGCCGGAGAAGAACATCTTCATGGGCGCCACGCCTGGCTGCCCCTCCCGGCTGGTCACCTCGCAGGCGTCCGCCTGGTGCCACGCCTTTTCCATGGTGCCAGCCGAGCCCAGGCTGGAGTCGGAGGCGGATGCCACGTTCAGCAGCCGGGCGCCCTTGGCCACATGGAGGCCTTCAGTCGGCTCCGACGGCCCCTCCATTCTTACCAGCGCCCGGGAGCCAGTGTCCCTCGTGCGCGCCGGCTCGTCCCTAGCCGGCTCCTCCCTCGACGGCTCCGAAGATGGAGGCGGCGCGGTCGAAGCATTCGGCCCGGTGGGAGCCGTCGTCTCCGGCGCCTGAGGTGCTCCCTCCGGGCTGTCCTCCAGCACCACGACGCTGGGTGCGGCACCGCCGACTCCAGTCGCAGGCGGCGCAGCCCCGCCAGCTCCAGCTCCGGTCGCAGGCGGCATACCCATGCTAGCTCCGGCTGCTGGCTCCACAAACCGAGCCCGGCGTGGAAACATATCGTCCAGGGTAGGCCGGCGTACCGACTCACCCTGGGCGCCGCCGCTAGGCGCCGCAGAAGGAGGTGCAGCTGAAGATGCCCCCTGCGGAAGGCGGCGTAGCCGCAGGCGCCATGACAACGACGGGCGGCGTGCCCGCACGTGTCGAAGGTGTCGGGGTCGGCTCCCTCGTCTGCCGCTGGAGTGGCGACGTGATGCGGGGAGCCTGCCGAGAGCCGCCGCCCTGGGTGAACTTTATCGCGGCCTGATGTCTGCGCACACTCCTTTTCCTGTAGACAGTGTTGGGCCTCCAAGAGCAGAGGTTTGTAGAACAGCAGCAAGTTTTCCCTTAAGTGGATCACCCAAGGTTTATCGAACTCAGGGAGGAAGAGGTCAAAGATATCCCTCTCAAGCAACCCTGCGATCACAATGCAAGAAGTGTCTTGTGTCCCCAACACACCTAATACACTTGTCAGATGTATAGGTGCACTAGTTCGGCGAAGAGATAGTGAGATGCAAGTAATATGGATGAGTATGAGTGGTAATAGCAATCTGAATAAAATATGGCAGCGAGTAAACATGCAACAAAACGAGTAAACAAACGGAGATTCGATGCTTGGAAGCAAGGCCTAGGGATCCTGCTTTCACTAGTGGACACTCTCAACAATGATCACATAATAGAACCACTCTACACTCTGTTGTTGGATGATGAACACCACTAATTGTGTAGGATTACACGAACCCTCAATGCCGGAGTTAACAAGCTCCACAATATTCGATATTCATGTTTAAATAACCTTAGAGTGCAAGATAGATCAACACAATTACACCGAGAACTAACATAGCATGCACACTGTCACCATCACACTATGAAGGAGGCATAGATCATATCAATACTATCATAGCAATAGTTAACTTGATAATCTACAAGAGATCACAATCATAACCTACGCTAAGTACTACACGATGCACACACTGTCACCATTACACCATGGAGGAGGAATAGAGTACTTTAATAACATCACTAGAGTAGCACATAGATGATATTCAACTAGATCACATAAAGATAGATGAACCACATAGCTACAGCGGAGCCCTCAGCCCCGGGGGTGAATTACTCCCTCCTCATCATGGAGATAGCGATGGCGGTGAAGATGGCGGTGGAGACGGCGGTGGAGATGATTCCAGGGGCAATTCCCCGTCCCGGCAGGGTACCGGAACAGACTTCGTCCCCGAATTGGAGTTTCGCGATGGCGGCGGCTCTGGAAGGTTTTCTCTGGTTTCGTCGAACGGGGTCGAGGATTTAGGTCAGGGACGACTAAATAGGCGAAGAGGCGGAGTCGGAGGGGCCACGGGGGGCCCACACACTAGGGCCCCCCCTTGGCCGCGCCGCCCTGTGGGGTGGGGCCCCCTGGCTCCCCTCTGGCCCTTCTTCGGTGCTCTGGAAGCTTCCGGGAAAAATAGGATGTTGGGCGTTGATTTCGTCCGATTCCGAGAATATTTCCTTTCTAGGATTTACGAAACCAAAAACAGCGAGAAAACAGAATCGGCACTTCGGCATCTCGTTAATAGGTTAGTTCCGGAAAATGCATCAAAGCGATATAAAGTGTGAACAAAACATGCAGGTATTGTCATAAAACTAGCATGGAACACAAGAAATTATAGATACGTTTGGGACGTATCAAGCATCTCCAAGCTTAGTTCCTACTCGCCCTCGAGTAGGTAAACGATAACAATGATAATTTCTTAAGTGACATGCTATCATAATCTTAAGCAATACAATTGTAAAGCATATGTAATGAATGCAGCGATTCAAAGCAATGGTAAAGATAATGACTAAACAATTGAATCATATAGCAAAGACTTTTCATGAATAGTACTTTCAAGACAAGCATCAATAAGACTTGCATAAGAGTTACTCATAAAGCAATAGATTCTTAGTAAAAGGCATTGAAGCAACACAAAGGATGATTAAGTTTCAGCAATTGCTTTCAACTTGTAACATGTATATCTCATGGATAATTGTCAACACAAAGCAATATAACAAGTGCAATAGGTAAACATGTAAGAATCAATGCACGATTGACACAAGTGTTTGCTTCTAAGATAGAAAGAAGTAGGTAAACTGACTCAACAATAAAGTAGAAGATAGGCCCTTCGCAGAGGGAAGCAGGGATTACTATATTTGTGCTAGAGCTTTGGTTTTGAAAACAAGAAACAACTTTGTCAACGGTAGTAATAAAGCATATGCATTATGTAAATTATATTCTACAAGTTGCAAGCCTCATGCATAGTATACTAATAGTGCCCGCACCTTGTCCTAATTAGCTCGGATTACCTGGATTATCATCGCAATACATGTGTTTTAACCAAGTGTCACAAAGGGGTACCTCTATGCCGCCTGTACAAAGGTCTAAGGAGAAAGCTCGCATTGGATTTCTCGCTTTTGATTATTCTCAACTTAGACATCCATACCGGGACAACATAGACAACAGATAATGGACTCCTCTTTAATGCATAAACATTCAACAACAGTTAACATTCTCATAAGAGATTGAGGATTAATTGTCCACACTGAAACTTCCACCATGAATCATGGCTTTAGTTAGCGGCCCAATGTTCTTCTCTAATAGTATGCATACTCAAACCATTTGATTGTGAGAACCGCCCTTACTTCAGACAAGACGAACATGCATAGCAACTCACATGATATTCAACAAAGGTAAAAGTTGATGGCGTCCCCAGAAACATGGTTACCGCTCAACAAGCAACTTATTAAGAAATAAGACACATAAGTACATATTCTTCGCCACAATAGTTTTTAAGCTATTTGTCCCATGAGCTATATATTGCAAAGACAAAGAATAGAATTTTAAAGGTAGCACTCAAGTAATGTACTTTGGAATGGCGGAGAAATACCATGTGGTAGGTAGGTATGGTGGACACAAATGGCATGGTTATTGGCTCAAGGATTTGGATGCACGAGAAGAATTCCTCTCAATACAAGGCTAGGCTAGCAAGGTTGTTTGAAGCAACTCAAGTATAAAAGGTGCAGAAAAACTCACATAAGAACATATTGCAAGCATTATAAGACTATACATTGTCTTCCTTGTTGTTTAAACACCTTTATCAGAAAATATCTAGACTCTAGAGAGACCACTCATGCAAACCAAATTTTAACAAGCTCTTGCAAAGTATATGATGCAAGAGCTTAATCATGAGCACAACAATTGCCAAGTATCAAGTTATTCAAGACATCATACCATTTACCACATGCAGCATTTTCCGTTTCCAACCATATAACAATGAACGAAGCAGTTTCAACCTTTGCCATGAACATTAAAAGTAAAGCTAAGAACACATGTGTTCATATGCAACAGCGGAGCGTGTCTCTCTCCCACACAAGCATGAATTTATTCAGAGAATGAAAAAAACAAAACGAAAATAAAAGCACACAGACGCTCCAAGTAAAGCACATAAGATGTGACGGAATAAAAATATAGTTTCACTAGAGGTGACCTGATAAGTTGTCGATGAAGAAGGGGATGCCTTGGGCATCCCCAAGCTTAGATGCTTGAGTATTCTTAAAATATGCAGGGACGAACCACTGGGGCATCCCCAAGCTTATACTTTTCACTCTTCTTGATCATATCGTATCATCCTCCTCTCTTGACCCTTGAAAACTTCCTCCACACCAAACTCAAAACAAACTCATTAGAGGGTTAGTGCATAATCAAAAATTCACATATTCAGAGGTGACACAACCATTCTTAACACTTCTGGACATTGGCCAAAGCTACTGGAAGTTAATGGAACAAAGAAATCCATCCAACACAGCAAAAGAGGCAATGCAAAATAAAAGGCAGAATCTGTCAAAACAGAACAGTCCGTAAAGACGAATTTTTTAGAGGCACCAGACTTGCTCAGATGAAAATGCTCAAATTGAATGAAAGTTGCGTACATATCTGAGGATCACGCACGTAAATTGGCAGATTTTTTTGAGTTACCTACAGAGAACCCTGCCCAAATTCGTGACAGCAAGAAATCTGTTTCTGCGCTGTAATCCAAATCTAGTATGAACCTTACTATCAAAGATTTTACTCGGCACAACAATGCAATAAAATAAAGATAAGGAGAGGTTGCTACAGTAGTAACAACTCCAAGACTCAAATATAAAACAAGATTGCTGTAGTAAAATAAACACATGGGTTATCTCCCAAGAAGTGCTTTCTTTATAGCCATTAAGATGGGCTCAGTAATTTTAATGACGCTCACATAAGGATGAGAGTTGAAGAAAAGAGAGCATCAAAAAACAAGTATGAAACAAATTTAAGTCTAACCCGCTTCCTATGCATAGGAATCTTGTAAATAAACAAGTCATGTAGGCATAATGCAATAAGCATAGAAAGGCAAAACAAGCGCAACTTCAAGATTCTCAACATAAAGAGGGGAAACTTAATATTATTAAGATGCATATAACCATGTTTCCCTCTCTCATAATAACTTTCGGTGGCATCATGAACAAACTCAACAATATAACTATCACATAAAGCATTCTTATTCACATGCATAAAAGTATCATTACTCTCCACATAACCATAATCAATTTTATTAATTGTAGTGGGAGAAAATTCAACAAAGTAGCTATCATTATTATTCTCATCATCAAATATAGGAAGCATAGTGTAATCATAATAAGCTTTATCCTCCATAATAGGTGGCACCAAAATACCACTATCATTATAATCATCATAAATGGGAGGCAAAGTATCATCAAAGTAAATTTTCTCCTCCATGCTTGGGGGACTAAAAATATCATGCTCATCAAAACCAGCTTCCCCAAGCTTAAATTCTTCCATAGCATTAGCAACAATGGTGTTCAAAGCATTCATACTAATAACATTGGCATTATCATGCATATAAAGTTCCATAGGTTTTTTAATTTTCTCTTCAAACACCTCATGTCCTAACTCAAGATAGATACTATAAAGATCTCTAATATTTTTGTTGTTTTCCATTAAGCCTAACTAGTGTAAACAAGAAACAAAAAGATGAAATTGCAGGATCTAAAGGAAATAGCTTCGAGCACTCACACACCGGCAACGGTGCTAGGAAATAGCTTAGTAGTCGGAGGATGTGAATACCTTTTACCTTACCTCCCAGACAACGGCGCCGGAAAATAGCTTGATGTCTACGCACACTCCTTTTCCGTGAGACGGTGTTGGGCCTCCAAGAGCAGAGGTTTGTAGAACAGCAGCAAGTTTTCCCTTAAGTGGATCACCCAAGGTTTATCGAACTCAGGGAGGAAGAGGTCAAAGATATCCCTCTCAAGCAACCCTGCGATCACAATGCAAGAAGTATCTTGTGTCCCCAACACACCGGCCTAATACACTTGTCAGATGTATAGGTGCACTAGTTCGGCGAAGAGATAGTGAGATGCAAGTACTATGGATGAGTATGAGTGGTAATAGCAATCTGAATAAAATATGGCAACGAGTAAACATGCAACAAAACAGTAAACAAACGGAGATTCGATGCTTGGAAGCAAGGCCTAGGGATCCTGCTTTCACTAGTGGACACTCTCAACAAATATCACATAATAGAACCACTCTACACTCTATTGTTGGATGATGAACACCACTAATTGTGTAGGATTACACGAACCCTCAATGCCGGAGTTAACAAGCTCCACAATATTCGATATTCATGTTTAAATAACCTTAGAGTGCAAGATAGATCAACACAATTACACCGAGAACTAACATAGCATGCACACTATCACCATCACACTATGAAGGAGGCATAGATCACATCAATACTATCATAGCAATAGTTAACTTCATAATCTACAAGAGATCACAATCATAACCTACGCCAAGTACTACACGATGCACACACTGTCACCATTACACCGTGGAGGAGGAATAGAGTACTTTAATAACATCACTAGAGTAGCACATAGATGATATTCAACTAGATCACATAAAGAGAGAGATGAACCACATAGCTACAGCGGAGCCCTCAGCCCCTGGGGTGAATTACTCCCTCCTCATCATGGAGATAGCGATGGCGGTGAAGATGGCGGTGGAGACGGCGGTGGAGATGATTCCAGGGGCAATTCCCTGTCCCGGCAGGGTGCCAGAACAGAGACTTCTGTCCCCCGAATTGGAGTTTCGCGATGGCGGCGGCTCTAGAAGGTTTTCTCTGGTTTCGTCGAACGGGGTCGAGGATTTAGGTCAGGGACAACTAAATAGGCGAAGAGGCGGAGTCGGAGGGGCCACGGGGGGCCCACGCACTAGGGGGGCGCCCCCCCCTTGGCCGCGCCGCCCTGTGGGGTGGGGCCCCTGGCTCCCCTCTGGCCCTTCTTCGGTGCTCTGGAAGCTTCCGGGAAAAATAGGATGTTGGGCGTTGATTTCGTCCGATTCCGAGAATATTTCCTTTCTAGGATTTCTGAAACCAAAAACAGCAGAAAACAACAACTGGCACTTCGGCATCTCGTTAATAGGTTAGTTCCGGAAAATGCATCAAAAAGATATAAAGTGTGAACAAAACATGCAGGTATTGTCATAAAACTAGCATGGAACACAAGAAATTATAGATACGTTTGGGACGTATCACTGCCCTAGTCGAACAAGCAAGAGAAGATAAATATAAAAAGAAAGGAAAGAAAAGGAATCAAACAACGGAGAAAAAAGACTTACCCGGCCTGCTCCGGAACCTTCTTGGGCGCCAGCCGGCGTTGCTTCTTGGCCTTCGCCTCCACCGCAGCCGTGGACCCGCCGATGGCCCGCTTCTTCCCCTTGGGCGCAGAAGTCGCCGAGGCGGCAGGCGGCCTCGCGCGCAGGGGCACCGCGGGGATCGGCCCCGTGGTGGACGTCGCCGGCTCCTCCTCCTCCTGGTGCTCTGGCGAGGGCGGCGGGTTATGCTCCCCCTGGCCGCCTTGGTCGGGCACCTCCGGCAGCTCGTCGTCGCCGGCTTGGTCGCCGGCTTGGTCCGCCGGATCAACATGATCCGGCGTCCAGATCTTCTGCGCCAGGTCGCCGTCCTCGGTGCCCTGGCGGTCGAAAAGCTGAAAACAAAACAAAGGAAGTAAGTAACAAGTCGGCCACGCAGCTGCAAGCCGGAAGTCGGCCAAAACACAAAACTTACCAACTCAGGCGGCGACGCCCGGTTTTAAGGCGGCAACCCCCAATCCCAGTTCTCCGGCATGTTGGCCTTAGTGATGTTGTTCACTCGGCGGGCGACCTGGGCCTTGGTGAGCTCCACCTTCGACGTCCGGGTCGGATCAAGCCGGCCAGACATGTGCCCGATCTTGTGGACACGCCTGCGGAGCGGCAGCACCCGGCCGCTCAACGTAGGTGCGAGAGGAGATCCTCGGCGCTCAGCCGGCCCCCGTGACACACGCTCCCAAGAAGTCCCACGAGAAGATTTACCTCCGCGTTCGGGTCCGTCGTCCCGGCGTTGTGGCCCCGGTTGATCCGGCCGACTGGCGGGGCCGGGTTGTACTCCGGCAGGTTGAGCCGGTCGAAGGCCGGGTTCTCGTTCCGCACATAGAAGAACGACATCTGCCAATTCTTCACCGAGTCCACCGTCGAGATTCTCGGGAAGGGCGTGCCTGGGCGGGAGTAGATCGAGGCGGCGCCGCAGGCCCGCAGGTGGCCGTCAGTCATCTGCGCCTTGATATAAAACAGCCGGCTCCAAAACTCGACATCCGGCCACAAGCCGGTGTAGCCCTCCATGAAGGCCACGTAGCAGCTGAGGAGGACGCAGGCGTTGGCCGGCAGGTGATGAGGCTGCAGGCCGAAGAAGTCCAGGAACCGGCGGAAGAAGGGTGAAGCCGGCAGGCCCAACCCTCGGTCGAGGTGCGCTCCGAAGACCACACGCTCGCCGGGGTTAGGCCTAGGCTCCATCTCGATGCGAGGCGCCCTCGTGATCAGCTCCGCCGGAATCCGGCGGAGGCGCACAAGCCGCTCAATGTCATCCTCCCGCATATAAGAGCCCCTCCAAGAACCGCTTGGTTGGGCCATCGACGAGGAAGAAGAAGAAGAAGACCAAGAGAGGCGAAACGGCGAGGAAGAACCACGAGACGGCGGCGACGGCGGCGGCGGAGAGCGTACCGTGGAAACGCGGGGCCCCGTGGCGTCGGCTTGGCGCGCGGACGGCTGCGGAGAAACCAAGGGGTGCGGTCGCGCTCGGTCGCCGGAATTCGCCAGGATGACGCCGGAGAAGAAGCGCGGTGAAGCGTGCGCGAGCGAGGAAGAAAAGAGCTTGGGCGTGAAGACGAAGTGCGTAGGAACGGCGCCTCGATACCGCTCCCAGGGGCATTTATAGCCGCTCGTCGCGCCCGATGTGCTGCCACGTGGCGATCGTGGGCCACGATTGGGATCTACTACGCCATAACTTCCCCCCACGACAGCAGCAGTTACTGGAAACGGACACGCCACTTCCCCCACGACCGCACCGGATCCGGAGAAAACATTGATGTGACCAGACAAAACGGCAGCAGGAGCCAGCCGTCAGACCAGTCAAGTCGGGCACAGGGCCCGAGGCGGCGGAAACTCCGGTGCGCCCAAGCCGGAGCCGGACATTAAATTCAATCCGGTCCCAAACTCTCTTAGCAAGGCGGAGACATCGTCAACACTTGTAAAAAAGCAAAAGCTGCAGAAGCGAAAATAGCGTCCGGCTAGAAGCAGCCGGATGGGGCAAGCCGGATGAGGGCGCAGCCGGCTGAACGGAAATTCTCAGTCGGCCCCTCCAAGGGCCGCCCAACACATTCAAGAGATCTAAAAGCCAGGAAAACCTGCCTAGGTCCCTCTTAACGCAGCACCTTGCCAGCTTCGGGGGCTAATGTCGGGGGGAAGACCCCGGGTAGGGCAATGGACGTGGAGCAGCCGGCTAGAGGTTGGCCGGCTCGCGGCAAAGGCCGGCTGAGGAGCAGCCGGCTGGAGCCGTGGCCGGCTGCTTCGGAAGCCGGCTGGCTCTAAGTCCTAGTCGGCCTGGCTACGGCCGTCTGTGCTGTGGCTGGGCCGGCTTCTACAAGCCATATCCGACTGGGGTTTACACTCTAGACCGACTCGAGGCTGGCGAGTCTTGCATGAGAAGGAACTGGGTAGGTGGTCCGGGTTCGCAGGTCCACGCTGACCTCATCTCCCGTAAAGCGCGGGGCACTATAGAGCAATAGTGACACGCGGCGGACAGGCCATCATGGCGTACGTCGGTCCGTACCGGCTACAGGGCATGATGGCGACAGGGACGTCTCCTCGCCATGCCGCTGACTCCCGCTGGCGGACAAGACAGGCCACTACGCCTCAACGGCTCCATGACGTCAACGCCTCGGGAAGGAGCGGAAGCCGGAGCCGGCCAAGCCGGCCACTAGACTATAGGGACTTCTTTGTAAAGTGCCAGCGCCTATATAAGCTGCACTACCCCCCTCGTGCGGGGGACGATCGATCATTCTCACTTCATTCTAGACTTAGCGCTACTCGAGGAGAGAGACCTTCGTCTACCTTAGCCTCCCCGAGCAGCCGGATACAGCTCTAGGAGCATCATTGTACTGTGTGATTACCATATACACTCATAGCAGGAGTAGAGGTGTTACCTCCATCGGAGGGCCTCGAACCTAGGTACGTCGCCGTGTCGCTCGTGCCCATACCCGCATCCGGATACCACCGTGAGACCATCTAGGAACCACCTTCGATTAGCCACCCTATGGCATATGTCGTGACGATACCACGACACCCGGTTGCGCCGCCCTTCCGCGCCGCCCACGACCTGTTCGGTCAATTGCGCCGATAGGTTTCTACTCGTGTTTTTGGCGCTATTGTGCGCGGCCATTGATCCGCAGTTTGTACCCACGCAGATGGGCATGTGGCAGATGTTGGACAAGTTCCGCGCGGAGGTTGTCGACTCCTCTTCCGACGAGGAGTCCGATGAGTCGACGCAGACATTGGCAACTACTGCGGCCTCCATGATCCACGAGTTCACCTCTAACTCGGGGCCGCAGCACCGGGGCTCTGTGAAGGGCCGCACAAAAAAACTGCCGCGCAACAGAGTGGAAGGGCAGGCCCGCCTCCACAAGGACTACTTCCACCTCACCAATCCGATCTTCCCGGAAAAACTGTTCCGGCGCCGATACAGGATGTCAAGGGACCTGTTCTTGGTCATTCTACGGGGCGTCAGAAACTACGACCCCTACTTTCAATGCAGGCGCGATGCAACAGGTGCGTTAGGCTTCACCTCGTACCAAAAATGCTCCGCGGCTATTCGCATGCTCTCATATGGAATGGTTGCGGATATATTCGATGAGTATCTTCGAATGGGTGAGAGCACCTGTCTTGAGGCCATGTACAGGTTTTGCCGAGCCGTGATTGCCGTGTTCGGAGAGTATTACTGTAGGGAGCCAACTGTTGAGGATACAAGGCGCCTCCTGTCTATCAACGAGTCTAGAGGCTTCCCAGGAATGATTGGCAACATAGATTGCATGCATTGGTAGTGGAAAAACTGTCCATTTGGATGGCAGGGTGCGTACAGCGGGCATGAGGAGGGAAAAACTGTCATTCTTGAAGCTATCATATCTCAAGATTTATGGATTTGGCATTCATTCTTTGGCATGGCCGGTTCCAACAATGACGTCAATGTGTTGCACCGATCACCGGTTTTCAACCGGCTCATGCAAGGCAAAGCTCCCCGAGTGAGCTATGAGATCAATGGAAATGCATATGACAAGACATATTATCTTGCTGATGGCATCTACCCTGACTGGGCCACATTGGTGTAGACTGTCCATAATCCAAACTCCGAGAAGACGAGAATGTTTGCGAAGATGCAAGAGGCTTGCAGGAAAGATGTGGAGCGCGGGATTGGTGTGCTCCAAGCTCGGTGGGCAATTGTCCGTCACCCGTCAAGAACATGGTCGTTGAAGACCATGCATGAGGTGATGACATGTTGCGTGATCATGCACAACATGATCATTGAGAATGAGCGTCCTGATGGCCGCAATGAGAACCACTGGGAATTCCAATGTGAGCTGGTTGCGCCACTTCCTGGAGCTTCATCTTGGCAGGACTATCTACATAGGAATGTAGAAGTCACTGACGAGAACATCTTCAGAAAGCTGCAAACGGATCTGATTGAGCATCAATGGACATTGGCTGGCCATGTAGATCATGCCTAGAGGAGTACTATCTTATTTGCATGCAGACTTTTTAAAATTTAAATGTAATAATTATGACTTCGTTGAATATTATTTTGTTGTTTCGAAACTTCATATTTCATGCAAACGCGGAAATGTCGCGCCGCTGGAGCCACCCCAAGGTGCAAACGAACGCGCGGACAAAAACGGTCTGTCTCGCGTCCGCCGCGCGACGCAAACGAACATTTCGGACGTCCGAAATGCATCGCGCCACTGGATATGCCCTTAGCCCATATTTTGTGTGGTCCGCCTCGCCGGCCTTCTTTATTTCCATTTTTAGTGCTTTGCATCTTTTTAACGTGTTTTCTCCTCGTACTATATTTCCGATTAACCAGATTACCAGACTCAGCGGTCTTCCTCTGATATTTAAAAGACGAAAAGCAAATAGGCTGATCATGCAGCCATACACACTTCTACGACCGTCGGTCACGACTAACAAACACGATTTTTTATGTGACCACTAACTCTTGACTCCACACAATTAGGGGTGGGTAGGATCTGGTTTTAGATAGGACGATATGAGATCAATCTTTTTCCAAAACAAAAAAACATGTTCAAATATTATCAAAAAGGTCGACAGCATACTTTTGTGTTATACTATATGCAACATGTATTTTTTTCTTCGAATTCAATCTACATTTAGTCACTACAGGAATGGCTCGCTGCGCCGACAGCCGTGGCGTACGCCGACGGCCAAATGTCGGGGCCGTCGGCGTACGTCCGGTCCATGGCAGCGGCCCATCTAGACCCTCGGCGTAGACATACCCTCGGCGTAGAGACGGATACGCCGACGGCCACCCTCGGCGTACTGAAGGCCGTCGGCGTAGCACTAGCATGTGCTCCGGTCCCGCTCCGGCCGTGACGGCCCGGTCACGGCGTCAGCGAGGCGCCGAGGGCCACCCTCGGCATAGGGCATCACCCACCTATGCCGACGGCCACCCTCGGCATACACTTTTTTTTTCTTTTTTTCTTCTCGGTCATTAACTTTATATTATGTTTGTTTTATTTATGTACTAGTATGAATTATGTAAAAATAGTTACTTTTTTAAAGAAAAAAATGGTAGATGGCTTATGTAGATCCCACGAGTGACGCTCTTCGTAGACGGGTCGACGGGATCCGATGAGGCTCAACATCTGCTATCGATGTACATATGTCCTAAAACAAAGAAAAAAAGTCCATTGCTAACCCTAACTCTAACCCTAACCCTAACCCTAGGGTTAGATTTGCGGGGTCCCCGCCCCCTAGGGTTTCCCTAGATACAAACCACCGGAGCGTCCGAATCGCCTGGAAACTCCTCGCTACGGCTCATCCGGGGCCTATTTCATTCCAAACCTATGGTTTCCATGTGCATATGTCCTAAACAAAGCAAAGAAATTAAAAAAATCCATTGGTGAACCCTCGCACGAAAAAAGCTATAGGGGTAGATCCGCAAGGTCCCCGGCCTAGGGTTTCCCAAGATACGGATCACCGGAGCGTCGGAATCGCTTAAAAACTTGCATTTGTCCCTAACATATGTGTACAAGTGTGATGTAAGGTTTGTCTAACCTTGCATGTACCCGGCGTTGATGATTTCCGCATACATGGGCCCACACTTGGTAAAATCCAGGATTTGTATGTGGAAACTCCTGCTACGGCTCATCCGGGGCCTATTTCATTCCAAACCTATGGTTTCCATGTGCATATGTCCTAAACAAAGCAAAGCAAATAAAAAAAATCCATTGGTAAACCCTCGCACGGAGAAAGCTATAGGGGTAGATCTGCAGGGTCCCCGCCCTAGGGTTTCCCAAGATACAGATCACCGGAGCGTCGGAATCGCTTGAAAACTTGCATTTGTCTCTAACATATGTGTACAAGTGTGATGTAAGGTTTGTCTAACCTTGCATGTACCCGGCGTTGACGATTTCCGCATACATGGGCCCACACTTGGTAAAATCCAGGATTTGTATGTGGAAACTCCTGCTACGGCTCATCCGGGGCCTATTTCATTCCAAAAAAAGATAAATTTGGTCTCTAAATGTAGATTGAATTTTGAGCTGAATATCTTTGGAGTTGAAGATAAAGCCCATACGTACGCTGTATAAGCTTTTCTCATATTTCTTGTGCATTTTCAAAATATAATTTCGATGAGCTGATATCAAAATCTCACCTAATGAAGAGATCGTACACAAGTCTCCCCACACAATTGGTCTTTCTGCAAAAACAATGTTCTGGAGATTTGGTTTCAGGAGCAGTCCCGTGAGGAACCGCCCTACACTAGAGGTACATACACGTACATGCCAAGACGAATATCAACACCGCAAGCCAGGCCAGGGTCCATCGTCACACCATGTGGAAGCACGGATAAACAAGGGCCAAGTTGCCGATCACGTCCAACCTCTCTGGCCAATCAGCTTGCGTAAGTATTCGTCGCTAGCTTGATATATGCAATAATAGAGTTTGGAATCGACCTTGATCTTGGTGATGCTAATGCATGAACATGACGGGTGAACAAGAACAACCCAACCCATTGTCACTATGCGAACCGCTGAAGAACCTACAGACTACAGTGATGAAGCGCTGAAGAACGAAGAGCTGCAGGCGACAGATGCCCATTCGTTGTGGCGATGAAGAGGGCGATTGAGAGCTTGTGCCCGTTCGTGTCACACGTTACTGTCTCGCTTTTGGCTCTTTCGCTGTCCCGTATTGTCGTGTCGCGTGTGCACCTAAAGTTGTGGCGCCTCTCGTTTCCTTGTCCGGAATGGTTGTTGTATCGGCCTATAATAATTGCTACCTACTCCCTCCGGACGGATAAAATTGAAGCGGAGTGTTAACAGGAATTACTTGTCGATTAAACATGTCCAGAGGGAGTAGCTGAGAATTACTTGCCGATCACCAAGTTCAAAATTAACAGATTTGTATCGCGATTCCTATGTTTCAAAAGTTGCAAGTGCAGTTGTAAATATTTAGTTGTAAACAAGGTGGAAACTGAGATTTTTCATATCACAAGTTAAGTCGCAACTAAAAAAAATTAAACGCAAGTAAGTTGTTTGTATCTGAAAATTAGTTCACACAATTAAAAAAAGATTCATATAGTATAAATGGAATGGCATCGCTCGACCAGATAATTAACCACACCATCTTGGTTTCTCGTAAATAAACTGCAGCGGCATCCTGGGAAAGGTTTCAGAAAATGTACTCCACACAAGAGACTAAAACTGAAGCAAAGCGTAGCATCAGTGATATCACGACTAAAAGTGTAAAACCCTTTACTTGGCAGCAAAGAATTACGCGTGTCGCTTCCAAAGTATATCTATGGATATAAAAAGTATGACAACAAGATAAAGGTATATTGCCCTTTTCTAGCTGTCAACTACCCTAATAAATTTAAGTTGGAGACGACGTTTTCGTTGATAACGAGACATTTGTGATAAATTCGTAAACCTCAAGACCGATTGGATCAGTTTCTTAGACTATGTCTTTCAAAAATGTGCATAAAAATAAAGTATACGTCATATATTTATTAGGTAGTATATGTAGGTGTTTGCCTTTATATGTGTCTAAAAAAAGTTATCAAATGCGTACGGTGGTCCACACCAAAGAAAAAAAAACAGATCAACATGCAATCATTTTTCTTTCCTATTCCATGGGCCCAAGCCCAACTGGATTTGCACGGATGAGGTGATCCTCTGCTGTCAGATTAAAGCTTGCCCATCATCGGACCGTTCAAGATAGCTTTTTATTATTATTTCCCAAACACAATTAGTTCGATCATGGATGGCTGCAAAAAAATTGTGAAACACAATACGAACGTAGACAATCACAAGCACGTACATACACTCACCCATATGGTTGCAATTCCTACGAGCAGCACATACATGCACCAGAAGATTGCAAAGATCAGTGTATACGTCAAGGGCCCATAGACTTGAAATGAGAAAGGTTCACCTAAGGTGGCACCTTGGGAGAGCACATCCTCTTGATTTATGAAATATAATTTAAAATGCAAAAATTATAATAAAAAATCGTGCATACATCTCGATATTCTACATGTTCACAAAGTTATTTCATGAAAAAAACAATGGTTTCGATGCTATGTGTAAAATGATGAAATTTGGTACTTAAAAAATCTTTTCACACGACAACACATGCATGAAACAAAACATGTTGGATTTTTCAAGAAACTTAAGATGCACACATAGAATGTCAAGAGTACGCGTCAATTTTTTGTTTGTAACTTCTTGATTTTTTAGAGTGTTTTTTCCGGTGACATTGCATATGCATCCAAGATCAAAAGTGAATTTCATATTCTTTTAAAGGTACCGGCTATGTGGTACGAAATGTTTACACAACCGTACAAATCAAATATAATAAAAGAGACCTGTCAACAATGTTGAAAAATTCTCTCAAAATAGATTTTTGTCCCGCTTTATAAATAAACCCACAAATTGCGAACTCGTACAAGATTGACGTCTTTCCATAGGGCCTGTCTCCCAAGGTGCCACGTCTTGTCCTACGAGCACAAGCGGAGCAGCACATACCTGCACCAGAGGATATGCTCCGAATGCTCCTACAAGCTTTTGGGGTCAAGCGTTCGAGGTTCAATATTGTCTAGTAGCAATGAACATTTGATTGCTTCTTGGTCCACCATTGTCAAATGTTAAAAATCTCGTATTTGGTACCGATGAACATTTGCATGTGCTATTATGCATTTTTATGTACCATGTCCATCTTTATACGTGAAAACTTTTGTTGAGGGTTTATTTTCCCTATCTGATGTCTATGGTTAGTTGATGTGTATAAGATTTTTTTTTGTCACATTTTGGCTTGCTCAGGCTTTGAAAATCTAGGTCCGCCTATGCTCCGGTTAGCAGCTGGGGCCCTGGAGCTACGCGGGCGACAGTCCCATGCATATCGCGACTAGCTAACGACCCCACACAATTAGTCTCTCTGGAACATTGTTGACGTGAGTAGGATTCAGAAGCAGCCCAGTCCCGTGAGGAATCTCCATACACTACAGTATAGTTCCTGTATGTGCAAATGCCAAAGCGAATATGAACACTGCAGGACGGGCCGGAGCATCGTCACGTGGCCAGGGATAAACAAGGGCAAGCTGCCGATCACACTTTGAATGCATACGAAAGAGATTACGATCGATGATCTCTAGGCAGGTAGGCATGAGATCGACGGGCCCTCCCAATCCATTGCCAGTGTATGTACGTACGTGCAGATATCGCGGTCGTCTCTACAGTGGTGAGAAATGGAGAGTGGCGGCCCGGAATGGGCGAGAGACAGAAGACAGCATGGGTCGACGGCTGTAGATGAATAGGGGCGCTCCGTGCTCCTAACCGTACGTGCGGCGACTGACCCAAATTAGCATTGCTGCAACCTGCTGTAACGATGCCGAGGACGAGAAGGCTACGGGGGCAGGTCGCCTGCTTTGCTGGTGCACGTTCCTGTCGACCATTGCCGTCTTTCGTTTTCGTATGTGGTTTTCTCCGTCTTCTTCAGGACCTTGTGGAGAGGCCATAATCTGCCTTAGCTTTAAAGAACCATGATCCACTCCCTCAATATAACCTTTGTACATTCCCTTCCAAGCAAATATACAATTTTTCCATCCTCAATACATGCAACGCTTGCAACCATCCCGGGAAATCCTTTCCGCGCCGCTCGGACGCATTACTTTACGGCCTGCTGGCGCACGCGGCTAGCACGCGCTGAGCGGTGCTCAGCAACGGCACGCTCACGCGGCCCAACCAGCGGCCCAGCCAGCGACCCCCACGCGGCCCGGCCACAGTGCCGACGCGGCCCGCGTGCTGCTAGGGTTTCGATCTTGGCCGTCGGATCCATCCGACGGTCACCCTTTACTTTCGGGCCGGTATAAAAACACCCGAAACAGTCAGCCCCCAAACCCTAGCTCATTTCCTTCTTCGGCCTCTCCATGTGCCTCTCTCTGGCGGCGGCCCGAGGAGAAAATTGGACGAGCGCCGCGCCGGCACGCCGCCGGCGACGTCGAGCCCTTCCTCTACCTTTCTCTCTGGTGGCTGGGAGGCGGCCGCTCATGCGTGCTCACAGCAGATGGCCGGGGACGCGCCCCTCCCCTTGCCCTTTTCTATTTCCTCCACCACCAGAAACCGGCGCGACGGCCAAAAACGGATGCAGTACATGGCGCCCCCTCGGTTTTCTTGCCGGTGAGTGCATTCTCCCGTGGGTGAGCGCATTGCCGTCAAGATGACCGGAGGTGGTGCCCTTTTCATGGTCGGCGAGCAGCAACAGTTGCAGCACGGTGAGCTCTGGTGAGGTTTTCTTTGCACTTTTCTTTGCCCCTGTCTCGAACAGCCGCAGCAGCAGCGCGTGAGAGGAGGTTGTTCTTCTTCCCGGTGCCTCGACTTGCCGATGCGCATCGGAATTGAGAGGAACGGCGCGGCCTTGCGGCGGCGCGAACTTTGCCGGCGAGCCCGAGGGCCCTTGCCGGTTACCTTTCTTTTTCCTTTCGCAAAATAGGGTTTCTATCTGGTGGAGATGAACTAGGGTTTGATCTTTGATTTCTTTTCTAACCGAAACAAAAGATCTACAAAACTAGACTGCTCTGATACCAATGTAAAAACCTTAGGATCAACCAGTGTAGATCTAATGGCGGGATCATACTATCTCTGTAAAGAACTTGAACTTGTACTGTGCGTGGGAGAGATAGAACGAGAGGGAGAGACAGTGTACCTTCTCCCTTCGAGGAGGAACCTCCGGACGTCGACATGGTGGCGGCGGACATTGTGAGAGGCAGCGGTGGTGGTGCTTCCCGTGAGCACTGCGCGAACCCTAGATCGGTTGGGGATATCGGTGGGGTGACTGGTGGCACGGTGAACCTCGTACTGCGAGCCCGGCCCCCATCTCTTTATATAGCGCAGATCACAGGGGCCCACCAACCATAAGAGGGTTGGACGCCCCCGATCAGGGCGCGAGTCAAAGGGCCCATCGAGCCATTGGGCTCGATCGGGTGGAGATTGATACGTCCAATTTGCATCACTATTTTATATCATAATTTGCTGTTATTCATTGATATATTTCATATTGGGACACAATACTTATGTTATTTCATCTATTTTGCATGTTTCATGATTATTTGGAGATCGCGCACCGGAGCCAGGATTCTGCTGGAAAAAGCACCGTGAGGATGCAATATTTCGGAAGATCAACTGTGGAAGGAAATTTCACCAAAAATCCTATTTTTCCAGATGACGAAGGAAGCCGTAAGGGGGAGCCAGCCGGACCCAAGGTGGGCCCGGACCATAGGGCGGCGCGGCCCATGGCCCGGCCGCGCCACCTTGTGGTGTGGGGGCCCCACAGCCCCTTTCGCCTCCTTTTCTTCGCGAAACCCTTCGTCCCGAAAACCTAAGCTCCGGAGGGTAGGTCGCGAAGGGTCACAGCCGCCTCTGCGGGCGGAGAACACCGAGAGAGAAAGAGCTCTCCGGCGGGCAGGAATCCGCCGGGGAAATTCCCTCCCGGAGGGGGAAATCGACGCCATCGTCACCGCCATCGAGCTGGACATCATCTCCATCACCATCATCTTCATCATCATCACCGCCATCTCCACCGCTGGACATCGTCACCGCCGTAGCAATTTGGGTTTGATCTTGATTGTTCGATAGGGGAAACTCTCCCGGTATTGATTTCTACTTGTTATTGATGCTATTGAGTGAAACCATTGAACCAAGGTTTATGTTCAGATTGTTATTCATCATCATATCACCTCTGATCATGTTCCATATGATGTCTCGTGAGTAGTTCGTTTAGTTCTTGAGGACATGGGTGAAGTCTAAATGTTAGTAGTGAATTATGGTTGAGTAATATTCAATGTTATGATATTTAAGTTGTGGTGTCATTCTTCTAGTGGTGTCGTGTGAACGTCGACTACATGACACTTCACCATTTATGGGCCTAGGGGAATGCATCTTGTACTCGTTTGCCAATTGCGGGGTTGCCGGAGTGACAGAAACCTAAACCCCCGTTGGTATATCGATGCGAGGAGGGATCGCAGGATCTCGAGTTTAAGGCTGTGGTTAGATTTATCTTAATTACTTTCTTGTAGTTGCGGATGCTTGCAAGGGGTATAATCACAAGTATGTATTAGTCCTAGGAAGGGCGGTACATTAGCATAGGTTCACCCACACAACACTTATCAAAACAATGAAGATTAATCAGCTGTATGTAGCGAAAGCACTAGACTAAAATCCCGTGTGTCCTCGAGAACGTTTGGTCATTATAAGTAAACAAACCGGCTTGTCCTTTGTGCTAAAAAGGATTGGGCCACTCGCTGCAATTATTTCTCTCGCATTTTACTTACTTGTACTTTATTCTCTGTTACATCAAAACCCCCTGAATACTTGTCTCTGAGCATTTACAGTGAATCCTTCATCGAAACTGCTTGTCAACACCTTCTGCTCCTCGTTGGGTTCGACACTCTTATTTATCGAAAGTACTACGATACACCCCCTATACTTGTGGGTCATCAAGACTATTTTCCAGGCGCCGTTGCCGGGAGTGAAGCGCTATTGGTAAGTGGAATTGGTAAGAAAAACCTTTACTTGTTTGTGCTGATTTTATTTCGCACTGTCTGCTATAAGTCATTATGGAGAGATCTTCTCTTCAATTTCTATTTGGGAAATCTACTACTACTGCAACGGTAGTGGATGAGGCGCCCAGTGAGGAAGTAATACCATATAAAATACCTATGAAAATTATTGAACGTGTTATGGATAACCGCTATGAAGGGGATGGAACTGTCCATCCTGGTGATCATTTACTGTTTTTGCATGAATTATGCGGGTTATTCAAATGTGCAGGTATTGCTATGAATGAAGTTAGAAAGAAACTATTCTCTATATCGTTGTCCGGTAAAGCGGCGCATTGGTATAAATTCGTTGAAGAATGGTGATTCTCTTGATTGGGAGGACATTATGCCTTTATTTTATTCCAAATTTTATCCTCCAAGTGAAATTCACAAAGATCGGAACCGCATATATAATTTCTGGCCTCATGATGGAGAGAGTATTGCCCAAGCTTGGGGGAGATTGAAGTCTTTAATGCTCAAATGCCCCATTCATGAGCTTCCTAGTAATGTTATTATTGATAATTTCTATGCAAGACTTTCTTTTCAAGACAAGACCTTGCTTGGATACTTCTTGTTCTGGATCATTTACACGCAACAAAGAAGAGTTTAAAAGGGACCTTCTTGATCGGATCCAAGAAAATACCGAAGGTTGGGAGAACGACAAGGATAGAGAATCAGGTATAATTTATGATTATAAATGCATTGAAGCTTTTATGGATACTGATAAATTTCGTAATATGAGTGCTACATATGGTCTTGATTCTCAAGTTGCTGCAAATCTGTATAAAGCTTTTGCCTCTCATTATGAATTGCCTAAGAAGAATTTTGACAAGTATCACGAACCGTATAAAAATAAAATTGACTCATCTATTAATAAATGTGTTGTAGTTGAAACTGCTGATCATGTTATTCCTGAAGCTTATATTGAAAAAGCTCCTTTTCCTGCTAAAATGAAGGGGTACTCTGTTATAAATAGTGCGGTTCATAAAAGTGAAAAGAAACCTATAGAACTCGAAGAACAAATAAAAGTTGAACCTCGTTGTTGCAATAGTTAAAGATCTTGTGATCTGAAAATGTGGAGGATGGTCATATTATTTTACGTGAAGATGCTTCTAATATTGTTTCGCATTCTAATAAACCCAAACAAGTTAGTGTTCCTATGCTATCTGTTAGAATTGGTGATCATTGCTATTATGGTTTATGTGATATTGGTGCAAGTGTTAGTGCTATACCTTATGAGCTTTACACGGAGATTATGCACGAAATTGATTCTTGTGAACTTGAAGATATTGATGTGGTTATTCAGCTGGCTAATAGAGAAACTATTTCTCCTATTGGTATTGTTCGAGATGTGGAAGTTCTATGTGGTAAGATTAAATATCCTGCCGACTTTTTGGTACTTGGTTCTCGTTGCTAGTGATTATTGTCCTATCATTTTTGGTAGACCTTTTCTAAATACTTGTGGAGCTATTATAGATTGCAAGAAAGAGAAAATTTTGACTAAATTTGCTGGTGAATCTTATGAGTTTAACTTCTCTAAATTTACCAAAACTCCTTATAAAGCTGATTTGCCTAGTAATGATTTTAAAATGGAGCAAGTGTGCATCTATTGTTCTTGTTCCTAATAATCCTTTGCGAGCAACATTTGGAGAATAGCGAGAGTGAAGTTTTTAGGAAAGAAAGAGATGAGCTTGAGGAGATTTTTCTTCGCCAACCTATTCTCAAGCATGATTTACCGGTGGAAGATTTGGGTACAACACCGCCACCAAAGGAAGATCCCGTTTTTGATTTAAAGCCTTTGCATGATAATCTTAAATATGCTCATATTGATGATAAGAAAATATATCCTGTTATTATTAGTTCTAAGCTTACAGAGTGTGAAGAAGAAAGATTATTGCAAATATTGAAGAAACACCGAGGTGCTATTGGCTATACTCTTGATGACTTGAAGGGGATTTCTCCCTCTATTTGCCAACACGCCATTAGTATGGAAGATGATGCGAAGCCTGTTGTTGAACCTCAGCGTCGTCTAATTCCTAAGATGAAGGATGTGGTAAGAAATGAGGTATTACGACTTCTTGAAGCTGGTATTATATATCCTATTGCCGATAGTAGATGGGTTAGTCCTGTGCATTGCGTTCCTAAGAAAGGAGGAATGACTGTTGTGCCTAGTGATAATGATGAGCTCATACCTCAAAGAGTAGTTGTAGGGTATAGAATGTGCATTGATTATCGAAAAGTTAATAAGGTTACTAAAAAAGATCATTACCCTTTACCATTTATTGATCAAATTCTAGAAAGATTGTCTAAAAATACTCTTTTTTTCTTTCTTGATGGTTATTCTGGGTTTTCACAAATTGCTGTTAAAACTAAAGATCAAGAGAAAACCACTTTTACTTGTCCCTATGGAACTTATGCTTATAGGCGTATGCCTTTTGGTTTATGTAATGCTCCTGCTACTTTTCAAAGATGCATGTCTGCTATTTTTCATGGCTTTTGTGAGAGTATTGTGGAAGTATTCATGGATGATTTTTCTGTCTACGGGAATTCTTTTGATAGTTGCTTGCGAAACCTTGATAAAGTTTTGCGGAGATGTGAAGAAACTAACCTTGTTCTTAATTGGGAGAAATGCCACTTTATGGTTAATGAAGGAATTGTATTGGGACATAAAATTTCGAGAGAGGTATCGAAGTTGATAGAGCTAAAGTTGAAGCAATTGAGAAGATGCCCTATCCGAGGGATGTTAAAGGTATTCGTAGTGTTCTTGGTCATGCTTGGGTTTTATAGGAGATTTATTAAAGATTTCTCCAAGATTTCAAAGCCTCTTACTAATCTTCTTCAAAAAGATGTACCTTTTGTTTTTGATGATGATTGTAAGGAAGCTTTTGAAACTCTAAAGAAAGCCTTAACAACTTGCTCCTATAGTTGAACCTCCCGATTGGAATTTACCTTTTGAAATTATGTGTGATGCTAGTGATTTTGTTTGTAGGCGCTTGTTCTTGGACAACGAGTAGATAAAAAATTAAATGTTATTCATTATGCTAGTAAAACTCTTGATGCTGCTCAAAGAAATTATGCTACTACTGAAAAAGAATTGTTAGATGTAGTCTTTGCTTGTGACAAATTTAGATCTTATATTGTTGATTCAAAAGTTACGATTCATACTGATCACGCTGCAATTAGATATCTTATGACAAAGAAAGATGCTAAGCCAAGGCTTATTAGATGGGTACTTCTTTTGCAAGAATTTGATTTACATATTGTAGATAGGAAAGGTGCTGATAATCCTGTTGCTGATAATTTGTCTAGATTGGAAAATATTGCTTATGATCTTGTTCCTGTTAATGATAGTTTTTCAAATGAACAATTGGCTGTAATAAAGGTGAGCTCGCGAGACAGTCCTTGGTATGCTGATTATGCTAACTTTATTGTTTCCAAGTACTTGCCTCCAACCTTTTCAACTCAGCAGAGGAGGAAATTCTTTTATGACTTGAGGCATTATTTCGGGATGACCCACACTTATATAAAGAAGGAGTGGATGGTATTCTGCGAAGGTGTGTTCCCGAATATGAACAACAAGAGATATTGAGTAAATGTCATGGTAGTGCTTATGGAGGACATCACGCCGGAGATAGAACCGCGCAAAAGGTTCTACAATCAGGTTTTTATTGGCCAACTCTCTTCAAAGATGCAAGGAAGTTTATTTTATCTTGTGATGAATCTCAAAGGGTTGGTAATATCTCCAGATGCAACGAAATGCCTATGAATTATACCCTTGTTATTGAACCGTTTGATTGTTGGGGATTTGACTTCATGGGACCTTTCCCCTCTTCAGAAGGTAACACTCATATACTTGTTGCTGTTGATTATGTTACTAAATGGGTGGAAGCCATACCTACAAAGAGTGCTGACGGTGAGACCTCTTTAAAAATGCTTTTAGATATTATTTTTCCTAGATTTGGAGTACCTAGATATATTATGACTGATGGAGGTTCTCATTTTATTCATGGAGGTTTTAGAAAAACTCTTGCTAGGTATGGTATTAATCATAGAATTGCTTCCGCTTATCACCCTCAAACTAGTGGTCAAGTAGAATTATCAAATAGGGAGATTAAGTCTATTTTGGGAAAGACCGTTAATAAATCTAGAAAGAATTGGGCTAGTAAATTGAAAGAAGCACTATGGGCTTATAGAACTGCTTATAAAAACCCCATGGTAATGTCACCTTATAAAATGGTTTACGGAAAAGCTTGTCATTTACCTTTAGAACTAGAACACAAAGCTTATTGGGCTGTTAGAGAATTAAATAAAGATCCTAAACTTGCCGGTAATAAGAGGTTGCTACAATTAAGTTCTCTAGATGAATGGAGAAGTGAAGCTTATGAAAATGCTAAACTCTTTAAAGAGAAAGTTAAGAAATGGCATGATAGAAGGATCATCAAAAGAGAGTTTAATATTGGGGATAAAGTCCTATTGTATCGGTCTCGTCTCAGACTCTTTGCAGGGAAATTACTCTCGAAATGGGAAGGACCATATGTTGTTGAGGAGGTGTATCGTTCGGGAGCAATTAAAATTAGCTCTCTCCAAGGCAATGCTACGCAAGTGGTGAATGGACAAAGACTCAAGCATTATATCTCGGGTGATTCTTATAATGTTGATGTTGATATTATTCAAGTGGAAACACCGGAGGCTTTCCTCAAAGGACAAATTGACAGTCCGCCAGAACTCGACTTTGAATAGGTAACAGTACTGGTAATGAAAAGTTCGCGATTTACTTTCCGAACAATGTTTTTGCTGTTTTTGGAAAATATGAAAAATTACGCGATCGAAACGGAGTGGAAAGGACGCACGAGGGCGTGCCACCATAGGCCGGCGCGGCTCGGCTCGGGCCCGCGCCGCCCTATGAGGGCACCGCCTCGTCGCCCCTTTCCGACTCGGTTCGACCTGGTACTTTCCGTTTGTTCCGAAATTTTTTATTATATAATCCCCGGACCCATGGAGGTCCGTATATCGTTTTCTCGACGTGTTTTGTTTCAAGTCTGTTTCGCCGGGATTTGTTTCGGATCTAGAGCCATCATGTCTTCGTCGGGAACTCCGAAGGACAGCTCCTGCAAGGATGTTGGCAACTTGTACATGGAGGAGCTGAGGATGCACCCAAAGGAGTTGATGCTCGTCGAGGGAAAACTGCAGATCAAAGATGTTCAGGGTCCCAAAGGAGAAGGAAGCTTGGAAGACAGGATGGAGAAGCTAGAACAAGAGGTCTTCAATTACAAGAAGATGGCCGAGCGTGAAGTGGATATCTTTCACAAGATTGTGTCTGAACTCATTGCTGAACACGAGAAGGAAACTGCAAAGCTATGGGGCGACATCCTCTCACTTCACGACACCACCAACAAACTCCAAGCTCAACTCTATGACGTTCATAATCAGAACTGTGAGTATGAAAATAGGTTTAAACACATAAGCCGTGCTGCTAGTTTCAGGATTCCCGAGACCAAGATGTCATTTGTTGATGGAGAGCCTCTATCTTGGAAGTCTGAAGACGGGAATTCATCACCACCATCGCCAAAGGAGTAACTCATCATCGGTATTTGTTATCACCAGAATTTGACCGGATCAGAGGTGGGCCATGATTGGAGATAAGCTTGAAGAATATGTATAGAAGAAATGCATGAATCGGCCTTGTGTACCAAGTTTGGGCTAATTGCCCGTGTATCTGTACCATAGTAGGATACGTGTCGGTTAGAAGTTAGAGTTTTACCCGTGCACGGTTAGGTGCACGCCTGAATTAGTAAGTCCCCCGGACTATAAATATGTATCTAGGGTTTATGAAATAGACAACAACCAACGTTCACCACAAACCAATCTCGGCGCATCGCCAACTCCCCCGTCTCGAGGGTTTCTTCCGGGTAAGCACCATGCTGCCTAGATCGCATCTTGCGATCTAGGCAGCACTACGTTTATTCGTCTTCCATGCGTTGCTCGTATCGAAGCCTTTTTTATGGCGAGCAACGTAGTTATCATAGGTGTTTTTAGGGTTAGCATTGTTCTTCGTATCATATGCTATCGTCGTGCAACCCTTAGGCATCTAGCCGCCCTTACGCCTGTCACGGGTGTAAGGGCGGCACCCCGCTTGATCATTGTTTAGTAGATCCGATCCGTTATGATTGCTCCTTGTTCTTCAAGGATTAGTTTAATATCTGCATCGTTAGGCCTTACAAAGGGTTGGAGGATCCAGCGGCGTGTAGGGTGCCGTTTGCTAGCCCTAGACAGGATGTTCCGGGGATCAACCTCGTGTTGGTTTTTAGGCCCTGTCTAGGATCGGCTTACGATCACCGTGCGCGAGCGCGAGGCCCAATCACGAGTAGGATGTTCCGATTATGCGGTGAAAACCCCAAATCGTAGTAGGTCGCTTCAGCTTTATCTTGATCAAGCAGGACCACCATCTGATCGTACACCTCGTACGCATCATGGGTGGATCGGCTCTTTGAGCCGATTCACAGGACAACCTCGAGAGCCGATCGAGGCTCGTATTTAACGTTTACGTGTATGCCATGCAGGAAACTAAGCGAGGCATCATCCAACACCTTCCCCGACCAGGTATAGGTCAGGTGGCACGCCCTTGCGACAGCATCGGACGTGTGTGCAGAAGGCTTTGCGGGCCGTCGCTCGGAGGGACTAGGGCCAACCGCAGTCCTGGGAGATTCCCGGCTCTACGGTGTTGCCCGTCGCTGCCCGCCGGTGGGTTTCTGACCGCAACACATTCTGGCACGCCCGGTGGGACAATCCTCGACATCCACCGCATCGCCATCTACATCTGAGATGGCGGAAGGCACTCCGGTCAAGTACGAGGATCTGACTGACGAGCTCAAGAAGAAGCATGACGAGATCAAGGCAGTCCTTGAAGCCGACCTCATCGGCTCTTTTCACGGAACCCGCTCACATGGCATCGGGTGGAAAGGGTTCTCACCTGAGCGCGCTCGATGGAGTGGACCTGTCCACCCCGTCGGAAGAACGCACCGAGTCGCCGCGTCGAGAGATAAACTTCATGGTGGCTCATTCGCTGCACCGCCACTCGAGAGCCTCGGTGAACACTTTGGAGCATGTCGCTCGCGCGTGATCCAGGAAATCATGAGCCATCGGCACTCTCCATCGGGACCGGCTCGGGGACTTACCAAGGAGAGATGCCACTCCAGTCCCGTCCACCGCTGCCGTTCGCGTTGGCGGCACCAGAAGTGCCGAACTCATCGGCATACGTCGTCTACAAGATTGGTGGTGACCCTAGTGACTACCAATTCCTACATGAGGCGCCCAAGGAGATCCCGCACGGATACGCGTGCGCATACGTGCCGGACTGCAATGAATCGGGCACTCTCGAACCAGGCTGCAACAGCAGGGACTTCTGGAACAGCAGGAGAAACGTCGGGAGCAGATATTGAGAAGCAGACGTGGCTAGCTAAGTATGCCACTATGACAAACCTCCAGAGCTCAGCTCCTGCAGTTGGCTCAGAGCTGGAAAAGCAAGCATGGCTGGCTAAGTATGCCACCCCGGCGAATCTTCAGAGTTCGACGCCTGCAGCCATCACCGCGGATCAGATTTGTACAATCTCGAAAGATCAGCTCGGCATGATGCCGAAAAGGAGGACAATCGGCTATTCCAAGCCGTACCCTAATGAGTACGAATTGATCCCACTACCACCCAAATATCGGCTCCCTGATTTCACCAAGTTTAATGGATCGGATGGTTCCAGCTCCATCGAGCATGTGAGCTGATATTTGGCACAGTCGGGCACGATCTCAGCATCGGACGAGCTGCGTGTGAGGTTCTTCGCACGATCCCTCACGGGATCGGCTTTCGGGTGGTACACATCGCTGCCACCGAACTCAATCCGGACTTGGAAGCAGCTTGGAAGAGCAGTTCCACATACAGCATCACTCGCGAGGCTTCCGAGGCTGGTATTGCCGATCTAGCACAAGTACGACGAAGCGCGGGGAAACAGTGTCGGAATACATCCAGCGCTTCGAGACCTTTAGGAACCGATGCTATTCGGTTCACGTGAGTGAAAAAGAAGCGATCGAGTTGGCGGTGGTGGGTCTCTCATCATCGATCAAGGACGTGGCCTCCCAAGCGTACTACCCTTCATTGGCGCACATGGTGCGGAAGCTGTCAGCATATGAACAGCGCCACCCAGATGTTTACCAGGACAAATTCAAGCGTGCGGTGGTCCTAGTTGAGGCGTACGAGGATGAAGGTGCTGCGGGAGATCAAGAGGTAGCAGTGGCTGAATGGACTCGGGCGGCAAGCCCCGTGTCCCGTAAGTGGGTTAGGCCACAAGGTCCTCCAAAAGGGTTCGACTTCGACGTGACCAAAGCTGAGCAGATTTTCGACCTCTTACTCAAGGAGAAGCGACTAAAGGTACCCGAAGGCCACAAGATCCCCACGGTGCAGGAGCTGAACGGAAAGCCATACCGCAAGTGGCATAACACGTTCACCCACGCCACTAACGACCGCAGGGTGTGGCGTCAGCAGGTCCAAATGGCGATAGAACAAGGGCGGCTAATTTTCAACCAGTACGCCATGAAGGTCGACACACACCCCTTCCCCGCCGTTAACATGGTGGAGTATACTTACCATGGAGGGTGCCAGCCAGATTTCTCGTGCAATATCAACATGGTGGGACCCGGGCACCACTCGGTAAGGACGGAGATGAGGGCAGCCTGCTCTCATAGCAAAGACACGGAGGAAGCCGCTCCACGCGATCGGCTCCGCCATGATGGCAAGCGCTACATCACGAGAGGGAGAAGTGAGGAACGTGAGATATCGGCGACCTCTCTCTGATCACCTCCTCAACAAGTATGTGGGTCAATACGACCAACGCCGGCGATACAACGACGATGATGAAAAAGATCGTCTGGCTAGGGACGACAGGAGACGTCGCCGGCATGATCGCGACGAGGAGCGATATGAGCGCCACGCCAAGGAAAATTCGAGAGAGCAAGACAACGTGGATAGGCACTGGGACTGCCCCTTCTTCAGACACTGCTGGGATTCAGGAATGAGCCGATTGCCTACAATCGGCAACTGCCCAGAATGTAAACAAAGGAAGAAGGATGCAGCTAACGTGTCCGTGTTCAAACGTCTAGGGCCTCTCCCGCCTCGGAACAAGCATGCTGAGTCCGCTCGGGTGGAAGATCTCGAGGAACTAGAGGACGATGATGAAGAAGAAGACAAGTATCATCGGCCAAGGTGGTGCCCCGATGGGCTCGGCCGTTCCCAAAAGCGAAGGGTTCAACGACTACGTGGGTTGGAGGAAGCCGAAAGGTTATACCCGCACACGTTGAGGAAGGCGCGGCCTGATCCGGCCGCCAAAATTCAGCGAACCCTGGACGAAGAAGGTCGGCCACAAAGAAAAGAGTGGCGCCCCAGGCAAAAGAAAGCCGATGATGAGACATCGGCTGGCACAAACATGGTGTTCATCCTTCCAACGGAGTTTAGTGCTCCAGGATTAGACGAAGCACCTGTGGCACAACTTGACTGCGGCCCACGGCCGGTCATCTTCGAGAAGCCACGAGAAAGAAGCTACAGGCATCTGAAGGCCCTGTACTTGCGAGGTTACATCAATGGGCAGCCTGTCAACAAGATGTTGGTGGACACCGGAGCGGCAGTTAACATTATGCCATACTCCATGCTACGTCGGTTGGGACGCTCCAGCTCGGATCTGATCAGGACCAATGTGACATTGAGAGATTTCAACGGCCAAGCATCTGACGCACAAGGTGTTCTGAACGTGGATCTGACCGTAGGAAGGAAAACTGTCCCTACGACGTTCTTTATTGTTGACAGCAAGAGCTCCTATGCTGTCCTACTAGGGAGAGATTGGATCCACGCCAATCGTTGCATTCCATCCACGATGCACCAATGCCTAATACAGTGGGATGGAGATGAAGTAGAAGTCGTCCACGCAGATGATTCAGCCGAGATTTCAACGGCCGGCATGAACGTTTGGGAGACATCAGGCCAAGAGCCACTCTCAGGCATCAATTTGGATGACTGCGAGCGCATCGACGTGACAAAGGACGGGGTGAGGCTGGTTTTATCCACCGGCCTGACCGTGTAACAAAAGCAACATCGATGAACGAACGTGGCGATGCCGATCCAGGAGATCGGCCCCAAGGATCTATGGAGGAACGTTACAAAACCTTCATTGAGCAAACAACATGGAGGCCGATTCCAGCGATCGGCCAAAATTATCCTCACCATACATTTTGCCTGGGTTCAATGACGATCTAAGGGGCAATGGGTTTACGTCGGCTGATGAGCTGGAAGAAGTCCACACTGGTCCTAACAGAGCCGACGTTCACATAGAGTGCCTTGGCTAATCACAGAGCCGATTTCAGCAGTTACCTGGAAGAATCGGCTCGGGGGGGCACCTAATCAGATGAACATGTGTGATACATGTGCAGTGAAACATTGGGGGCCGATAGAAAAATCGGCCCGTAAAAAAAAATTTCTCACGCAGCTGAGGAACAAAGCCGATGCATAGCCATCGACTCTAGCAAAATGACACAGGAGCTACCCGCTGCGATGCTGTCAGAGGAGTTAAGCCGTTGGTGATTATCTACATATCGGCTTTCAACGGAAGGAAAGTGATCGGCTCTGGCTGGCTCAGCATGGTAGCTCTCTCAGACATGATCGAGCCTGGGTCTGTTTGTCTGAATTGCGTGTCCTCGTCTCTGTTTCGCCTTGACTGAGACTCGGGGGGCAGCTGGCCTGGTGGATGCTCTGTTTTTGAAAGCCGATTGGGTGGCCATCGGCTAGTCCTCGCGTCGTGATTTTCGTCAAGGGTGGTGATCCAAGCAGAACTCAAACTCATTGATCGAAAAGGTGAAGGATAGTTCATGAGGGCTTGATGCGCTGACATCGGCTTATTGAGCTTTGACCAAGATTGCAATCACCCCGTGGACGAAGAGATGAAGGGCGGATTATGAGAGACCGATGCGTTGCCATCGGCTCATTGAGAATCGGCTTAAAAGAAATCGGCAAAATCAAATTGGGGAAATTTCTTCATTAATGAACAGGATTTCTTACAAAGAAAGAGCCGATTGCTCAAAGAAGGAAGAACAAAAGAAGGGTCTGCTGACCAAACTGCTATTACTAGACCTACACTAGTAGATCCTATCTACGGGCCGTCACTGCCCTCGTCGTCGTCGTCCTCGGAGCTCTCATCGGCACTACTGCCGATGGGCTCCTCGTCGCTGCTCCCGTAGCCCTCTACGGGAGCTTCATCCTCTTCTTCATCGTCGCTGCTGTCGTCGTCCCACCACATGTGGAGGCGTTTCGCCGGCGGGTAGCCCTCGAGGGAGTCGTCGTCATCGTCTTCCTCTTCCTCTTCTTCAGAGGAGGGGCAGCCGTCCCAGGGGAACAGGTCATCCTCGCTTTCCGATTCCAGTTCCCCATCGGCGAGGAATTGGAGATCTTTATCTCCGCTGGTCAAGGACTGCTCGTCCTCGGACCAGATGGAGGAGGCGTGGTCTTCCTGGTCCCATTATTCTGGTGCGCGGATGTCCTCCGGCGTCTCGCGGGAGGAGGAAGACCCGTAGGAAAGACCGGAAGAGGAGGAGGAGGAAGAAGACATGGTGGCACAGGAGGGTTTTTTGGGTGCTAATGCGAGGAGGATGAAGGAGAAGCAAACTGTTTGGAACAGTTAAATAAAAGGGGATATGGTAGAATGCCACAGCAGTTTCCGAGGAAGTGGTGCCCAACAAAAAAAAACAGTTCGCAGGCCACGCGGAGAAGTGGAAGAGGCAAGGCATCGTGATGAAGGATACTGCAGCAGTTCTGCTCTGCCACGACATGACCCGACGAAAGAAAAGCGTAATGATTTTGGAAATGTCATTTCCAAAACCAGGGGGGCATGTGTTATCACCAGAATTTGACCGGATCAGAGGTGGGCCGTGATTGGAGATAAGCTTGAAGAATATGTATAGAAGAAATGCATGAATCGGCCTTGTGTACCAAGTTTGGGCTAATTGCCCGTGTATCTGTACCATAGTAGGATACGTGTCGGTTAGAAGTTAGAGTTTTACCCGTGCACGGTTAGGTGCACGCCTGAATTAGAAAGTCCCCCGGACTATAAATATGTATCTAGGGTTTATGAAATAGACAACAACCAACGTTCACCACAAACCAATCTCGGCGCATCGCCAACTCCCCGTCTCGAGGGTTTCTTCCGGGTAAGCACCATGCTGCCTAGATCGCATCTTGCGATCTAGGCAGCACACGTTTATTCGTCTTCCATGCGTTGCTCGTATCGAAGCCTTTTTGATGGCGAGCAACGTAGTTATCATAGGTGTTTTTAGGGTTAGCATTGTTCTTCGTATCATATGCTATCGTCGTGCAACCCTTAGGCATCTAGCCGCCCTTACGCCCGTCACGGGTGTAAGGGCGGCACCCCGCTTGATCATTGTTTAGTAGATCCGATCCGTTATGATTGCTCCTTGTTCTTCAAGGATTAGTTTAATATCTGCATCGTTAGGCCTTACAAAGGGTTGGAGGATCCAACGGCGTGTAGGGTGCCGTTTGCTAGCCCTAGACAGGATGTTCCGGGCATCAACCTCGTGTTGGTTTTTAGGCCCTGTCTAGGATCGGCTTACGATCACCGTGCGCGAGCGCGAGGCCCAATCACGAGTAGGATGTTCCGATTATGCGGTGAAAACCCCAAATCGTAGTAGGTCGCTTCAGCTTTATCTTGATCAAGCAGGACCACCATCTGATCGTACACCTCGTACGCATCATGGGTGGATCGGCTCTTTGAGCCGATTCACGGGACAACTCGAGAGCCGATCGAGGCTCGTATTTAACGTTTACGTGTATGCCATGCAGGAAACTAAGCGAGGCATCATCCAACACCTTCCCGACCGAGGTATAGGTCAGGTGGCACGCCCTTGCGACAGCATCGGACGTGTGTGCAGAAGGCTTTGCGGGCCGTCGCTCGGAGGGACCAGGGCCAGCCGCAGTCCTGGGAGATTCCCGGCTCTACGGTGTTGCCCGTCGCTGCCCGCCGGTGGGTTTCTGACCGCAACGGTATTGGCATCCCCTTGGTTTGTTCCAAGCTTGGGGGAGTGCCGCGGTATCACATCATCACTACCTTTTACTTTTTACTATCAAGTAGTGTCATATCATGAGTAGGGAAGTTATCGTATAAGATGGGTTGCGGTGTGGAAGTATCTCTCCTTTAGTTTGTCTATGTATCCCTTGGTGTGAGTTATCGTTATGGAATATTAATGAGAAGTCTTATCATTTACATATTGCACACCTTATTTTAGTTTGCAATTTCTACTATATGATTGATCTTGATTTTAGTATTGGTACCACTTTGGGAGCATTGAGTAAATCTATTTGGTTTTGGCAAACTTAGCAATGGTCAATAGTAACAACACTTTGAGTTCAAGAAGAATAGAGAAATACATGTAGAAGATGTTATTATCTTTCTTATCAGTCCTTAGCTTGGTATTTTGAAGTTAAAACTGTTTGTGCTTACAAGTAAGATGCATGATTGTTTCTATCACATGTATATTTGTTTGTTTCCCTCAACTCCTATGCTTGCTAATTAACCTTGCTAGCCAAAGACCTGTACTGAGAGGGAATACTTCTCGTGCATCCAAACCTTAGCCCAAACCTATGCCATTTGTGTCCACCATATCTACCTATTGCATGGTATTTTCTGCCATTCCAAGTAAATACTTCATGTGCTACCTTTAAACAATTCAAAATTTATTACTTCTTATTTGTGTCAATGTTTTATAGCTCATGAGGAAGTATGTGGTGTTTTATCTTTCAGCCTTGTTAGGCAGCCTCCACTAATGGACTAGTGGCTTCATCCACTTATCCTATAATTTTGCAATAAGAGCCGGCAACGGGGTTCCCAGCCCCAATTAATCAACTTTCATTAATAATTCTCTTCACATGTTTTGCCCCGATTCATCGTATAAGCAACTTAATTTTGCAATAGACACTACTCCATGGTATGAGATTGTTGGAAGGCACCCGAGGATTCGGTTAGCCATGGCTTGTGTAAGCAAAGGTTGGGGGGAGTGTCATCCTTAAATAAACTAAAGTACATGTGTAAACAAAAGAGAAGAGGGATGATGTACCTTGCCTGGTAGAGATAACGTCCTTCATGGGAGCCGCTCTTTGGAGGTCTCGTTTGGCAAGGGGGTTAGAGTACCCGCTACCAGTCGTTGACAACGACAAACACCTCTCAAAACTTTACTTTTATTCTCTTTATATGATTTCAAAACTGAAAAAGCTCTAGCACATGATTTAATCCATGCTTCCCTCCGCGAAGGGCCTGTCTTTTACTTTATGTTGAGTCAGTAAACCTATTTCCCTCCATCTAAAGCAAGCATTTGAGTTGTTGTGATCAAACTATTATATTGTGATTTGCTTCATCATGTCTTTACTCTTTCTTGTTTAGTACAAGTTTTACCTGAATGAAGATAGCTTTGAAAGTCATCAATGATTAATATGATTGAGTATGCAAGTTTACCATAAGCTTTTAATATGAGAGCGCTGCTCAATAGATAAGTATAATCTCGTTAACTTGTTCTCCGACCAAGAACAAAGTTTGCCATCACCAATTATGATTTCTTATGCACCTTTATTTGTGATTACCTTATACTTGTTTCAAGTTGAGTTATATGAGGAAGTTGTTTACTATAATGTCTTGTGTGAATGAATATGATGCTTCTTGTCCGTATTTTATTTATCGACTCTTCACTCCATAAACATGTGGTCCCGTTTACCGAGTTCGGTTTCGCTTGGGGACAAGCGAAGTCTAAGCTTGGGGGAGTTGATACGTCCAATTTGCATCACTATTTTATATCATAATTTGCTCGTTATTCATTGATATATTTCATATTGGGACACAATACTTATGTTATTTCATCTATTTTGCATGTTTCATGATTATTTGGAGATCGCGCACCGGAGCCGGGATTCTCGCTGGAAAAAGCACCGTCGAGATGCAATATTTCGGAAGATCAACTGTGGAAGGAAATTTCACCAAAAATCCTATTTTTCCGGATGACGAAGGAAGCCGGAAGGGGAGCCAGCTGGACCCAAGGTGGGCCCAGACCATAGGGCGGCGCGGCCCATGGCCTGGCCGCGCCACCTTGTGGTGTGGGGGCCCCACAGCCCCTTTCGCCTCCTTTTCTTCGCGAAACCCTTCGTCCCGAAAACCTAAGCTCCAGAGGGTAGGTCGCGAAGGGTCACAGCCGCCTCTGCGGGGCGGAGAACACCGAGAGAGCAAAGAGCTCTCCGGCGGGCAGGAATCCGCCGGGAAATTCCCTCCCGGAGGGGGAAATCGACGCCATCGTCACCGCCATCGAGCTGGACATCATCTCCATCGCCATCACCATCATCTTCATCATCATCACCGCCATCTCCACCGCTGGACATCGTCACCGCCGTAGCAATTTGGGTTTGATCTTGATTGTTTGATAGGGGAAACTCTCCCGGTATTGATTTCTACTTGTTATTGATGCTATTGAGTGAAACCATTGAACCAAGGTTTATGTTCAGATTGTTATTCATCATCATATCACCTCTGATCATGTTCCATATGATGTCTCGTGAGTAGTTCGTTTAGTTCTTGAGGACATGGGTGAAGTCTAAATGTTAGTAGTGAATTATGGTTGAGTAATATTCAATGTTATGATATTTAAGTTGTGGTGTCATTCTTCTAGTGGTGTCGTGTGAACGTCGACTACATGACACTTCACCATTTATGGGCCTAGGGGAATGCATCTTGTACTCGTTTGCCAATTGCGGGGTTGCCGGAGTGACAGAAACCTAAACCCCCGTTGGTATATCGATGCAGGAGGGATCGCAGGATCTCAGAGTTTAAGGTTGTGGTTAGATTTATCTTAATTACTTTCTTGTAGTTGCGGATGCTTGCAAGGGGTATAATCACAAGTATGTATTAGTCCTAGGAAGGGCGGTACATTAGCATAGGTTCACCCACACAACACTTATCAAAACAATGAAGATTAATCAGCTGTATGTAGCGAAAGCACTAGACTAAAATCCCGTGTGTCCTCGAGAACGTTTGGTCATTATAAGTAAACAAACCGGCTTGTCCTTTGTGCTAAAAAGGATTGGGCCACTCGCTGCAATTATTTCTCTCGCATTTTACTTACTTGTACTTTATTCATCCGTTACATCAAAACCCCCGAATACTTGTCTGTGAGCATTTACAGTGAATCCTTCATCGAAACTGCTTGTCAACACCTTCTGCTCCTCGTTGGGTTCGACACTCTTATTTATCGAAAGTACTACGATACACCCCCTATATTTGTGGGTCATCAGAGATCAATCTAACACCAAGATCTCAGTTGCGTCTTCTTCATTTAGCACTCTCAAATAGAATGGTCCAAACACTGCCCTGATTGCCAGGAAATACCGGGAAGTCATTATACTAGCTGACACCAATGAAAATCTTCATGAACATCTCTTTGTTCATCCTCAAGCGCTGCCAAAAGTCTTTAGATGTATGTGTTGGATTATATGAAAAATAGGCAGTCTCCCACTTCCTAGAACCTCCTCACCAAAGTGGGGTGTTAATCTTCGCTCGGAAATGAAGTAGACAATATATGATCATCAACTTCTCTTCTTTATGGATTGCAGAATCGACTTCATATGGCATCAGCGTCTCATTGTCTCTATCCATAACCAATTTATCAAACAATGAAGCAATCAAATATGGAACAATCTACCAAGAAAACAAAATCTTCCAAAACATATGTACTTAGGCACATGGTCGAACAGGTTGTGGGTGGGGTGGGGGCGAGACGTTGTTGTACGCCATCAAGTTGGAGAGATGCGTCGCGGAATTGACATCGGTCCGATGAAGGCGAGGTGAAAGGGGGTGGTCGCAGACGCGAGCGGGATGGAGAGGGAGAAGCGGCACGTACTAACTATTGGGAGTGTCTCCCTCCCCGTCGTGCGTACCAACCCTTATGAGTTTGGGTCCGGCATAGTGTTGCCGACATAGCTTAGAGCATCTCCACTCGTCTCCCCGACGAGGCCCCCGAACGACGTTTTTTCCATCCGGACAGCGAAATTCGGCCTAGTCGCGCCCCCGGTTCCTCGATTTTGTCCGGATTTGGGCCTAAATTCATCCGGCGATCCCACGCCATCCCCGACCCCCCGGGGAGCGCTCGGGGACTCCGGACGAAACAAAAGCGCGCGAAACGTCGAGTAAACTTCCCGCACATCTGGTGGCCCCAACTTGTCGGCGAGAGACACCGATCGTCGTCCTCATCGCATCGTCTTCCGCGCGTTGTAAAACCCTGCCGCCGGTCAGTATTCACCGGCCGCGTAGCTTCCACGCGGCGAGTTAATGCCGTCGCCTCGGTATCACGCGCGCCTACCTCTATTTATCGCCGAACTACCGCGTCTGCCCCGCATTCACCTCGCTCGCCTTCCACCAAATCTTCCCCGAACTCGAACGAGCAATGGCGAACGACAGTGCGGCCAACAACGGCTTCGGCTGCCGCTCTCTCCACCAATAGGAGGGACGGCTCCTCCACGCGGCGGGCTACCCGGCGCCGCCGGACTTCCGCGCACCGGGGGGGTGGAGGCTGAGCGCAGGCGGCGTGCCGATCCCGCCGCCGCCAACGGGTGGGGCCTTACTCGAAGCGGCGATCGACGAGGTGCTCGTCACTCTCAGTGACGAGCAGCGCGCGGACCCGCATTTCTTCCCCGACAACCACGAATCGTGGATCGCGTTCTTCCGGCGCAGGTATGAACGCGAACTGGCGGCCTACGACGGCCCTCCTCCTCCTCCGGCAAGGAACAACGCCGCCGGCCGCAAACGATGGTGGAGCGCGCCTGGCCGCACCCTCGAGAATGTGCTCGCGCACATCGAGGACGGAAACTCCCCCGTCCTGGGGATGCCGCCTCCGGTGGCGGCTACCGTGTCGCGCCGGCACGGTAGTTCCTGGATGCCGAGGAGGATGGCGCCATCCTCCTCCTCGTCTGGCTCACGGTCGGCATCCAGGTCCGGCGGGTCGACGCCGGCCACCGTCAAGCAGGAATGGGCGTCTCCTTCGACCGTCAATAAGGAATCGGCGTCGCCACCGCCGAGCAGACGGCGCAGCAGCGGCGCCCTCGTGATCCGCGACCAGCCTTCCTCTCCGCAAAGCGGGCGGAAGAGGAAGTCGTCGAAGAAGGAGGCCGCCGCAAACCAGCTCGCCGAGAAGGAGGCGAAGCGCGCGGAGGACGCCGCGGTGGCGGAGGCGATCGCCAGGTCGCTGAAGGACCTGGTGCCCCCTGACAACAGCCTCCCCGAGGACGCCGCACTGGAGTGGTCCAGGCGGGACTGGGAGCGCCAGGAGGCGGAGCAGCAACGGCGGCTGCTGGATCTGGCTGCCGCGCGTCAACTCGCCGCCCGCGCCGCCACACCATCCGCCGCTAGGAACGCCGCGCCCAGGGAGGTGGTCAAGCTCGAGGACAGCAGCTACGACGACATCTACCGTCCGTCGCCGCCACGCGCCGGCGACGCTGGCCAGGGCACGAGCCGCTGGTACGAGGCTCGGCCGCCCCAGGACAACGCCGGCTCGAGCGACGACGATGACGGCGGCGACTACACGTCCTTCTACCGCCATTTCGGCATGTAGTAGGCTGTTCTTTAGTTTAAAGTTTTAGTTTGCCAATCGCCGAATTCAAATATATGTACGAATTCGGCCTACTTATGTACGAACTCGCCTCTATATGTTAAATATCATTAAATTTCGCTTATGTTTGAACGAACTCGCCAATTTTGTATGAATTCGCCGAAGTACGTTACATCCATCCTGGGCTCGCGGCTGGGAAAATGGGCCTCCCCAGGCCAAATTTTCCTCCAATCCGGACGACAATATCGCCGGATTTGGGCGTGGGGAGCCCAAATGGCTGGAGATGCTCTTAGAGTCGTGCCAACAGTCAGACATTCTTTTGGGACATTGATGTGAGAGCATCTCCAGCCGCGTCCCCCAAACCGTGCCCCAAAGGGATTTGGGGCGCGCCGGACAGAAAATGCGTTCCAGCCGCGTCCCCCAAAGCCCTTTTTTGTCCGGCGCGGCCCGATACGGTGTCCGGCGCCCCGTGCCCGTCCCCGTCCCACAGGGGACGCACCGGGGACGCCGGACACAACGAAAAGCGAGGCGGGGAGTGGCGGGGCCGACGCGTCAGCGGCACAGAAGGCTAAAACCCCGTCGCCTACCTTTGGTCAAGCGACGTTAATGGCGTCCCTGTTTTCCCAGGCGACGCAGGGACGCGTCTCGTCGTGCATGGCCGCGTGGCCGTCCGCGCCGGAGTTATTGTGTGCAACCACCCGCTGCCGCCGCTGTTTTAATAAGACGCCCTGCAGTTCTCGCCGCTCATAATCCTTCTCGTCGCCGCCGCCTCCCCCTCCCAGATCTTCTCCTCGCCGCTCAAAAATGTCGAGCTCGTCCTCCCGCAAGATCGCCGCGGCGAACGGCTTCGGCCGCGGCAGCCTCACCGTGGCGGAGGCGTGGGCGCCGTACCACGCCCGGTATCCGGTCCCGCCGGACATGCGGCTGCCAAGCAGCGGCGGGCCGGAAGATGGCCGTGAACGGCATTGGCGTTCCGCCGCCGCCGAGCCGCGCACGGAGCAATGGTGGGACGCCGTCAAGGCCCGTCGGGCTCAACTCACCGCCTAGGAGCGGTTGGATCCGACGTGGGCGGTCGACAACAACGACGCCTGGTGGACGACGTACTTCAAGGCGAAGTACGACATCGAGATGCACAGCACCGACAACCTCGTCGGCGGCCCCAATAGCTGGAACAAGGACGGCCGCGCCCTGTTCTGGGACGTTCCGGGGCGCACCCTCGACAACGTCATCCGCGGCATCCGCAACGGCGCTCCAAGGCTGGAGATGCCGTCGTCGCCGCCGCCGTCTCCTCAATGGAAGCCGAGGAGGACGACGTACTCGTCCTCCTCGCACTCTTCTTCCTCGGGACCGGCGCGATCGACGCCGTCCTCGTCTTACCGATCGGCGCCGTACACCGTTCCCAAACGGGAGGTGAAGGAGGAGCCGGCGACGCCCGTCAACACGAGGCGTGGCGGTAGCGGTAGCCGGCGGCAGCAAGGGAGGCGCGACGGCGCCCTCCTCATCCCGAAGCCGGAGGTGAAGGAGGAGCCGGAGGAAGCGCCGCGAGCGGCGCTCGCCGGCGGAGTACGAGCGGCAGCAGCGGCTCATCGCCGCGCGGCGACGACCCCGAGGACTGCCCGGGGCTGCGGGCGGCGTTCTTGGCGTCCATGAACGACAAGGACGCCCGGAGGGGCGACTCGGACGCGGCGATCGCCATGTCCATCCGTGACTCCGGCAATCCGCTCGGTGGACCTCACCGACGACGGCGAGGCGAGACCAAGCGGCTTGGTGAAGGACGAGCCCGTCGACGAGCCCATCGACGAGCGCGTCAAGCAGGAGGTCGTCACCGACGACATGTACAACTTCCAGCAGTACTACGACGCCTCCGGCCGCCGCAAGTGGTTCTAGATTAGGTTTAGTTTAAAGTTACTCAAATTTCGTTCGAATCTATGTAAGTTTGGACGAATCTAATCGAATCGAGTTAAGTTTAAAATTTGCGAAATTTTGTTTGGGGACGCGACTGGGGAGCGACGTCCCCCAAACGCGGCACGAACGAAACACGTCCCCCAAACGCTCAATCCGGCGCGGTTTGGGGGACGGTTTGGGGGACGCGGCTGGAGATGCTCTGAGCCCACTATCTCTGTGGCGCCCGGAATAGCCTCTTAGGAGGCATTTGGAGTGATGGTGAGATGTTGTAAAGTACTAGCACAGTGTCGAATAAGCACATCACGAAAGTAGATATATGGTAGACACAGATATAAATGCCCCTCTCTCCCTCAAACGTACTACCTCCTTTTTTCAAAAGTCAAACGATGTAAAGTTAACCGAGTTTATTGAGAAAATTATCTATATATACAAATCAAATGTATATCATATGAATACGTCATTTCTGTCTTCATAATTGATTAAATTTTACATCATTTGACTTTTCAAAAACTTATATACACTGCATTTTGGCGGAGAGTGTACATGAGTCTCACCAATGAGCATGCAGCACACACATTGCAACGTCACTTTTTTTTTCCTATTCCGCTGGCCCCACGGCACAAGCTAGCGCATTGCACGGGTGACCGGCGACGACAGAGCACATGAAGCTTGTCCGTCGCGGCACCGTTCAAGCTAGCAATGCTGGTTTCCCATGAATGATCGCATCAGAGTCAAGGGCCCATGGATTTATCGATGAAGGTTTACCAAGCGTAGGAATTTCTCTCAAGGTACTGGCCATGTGGTACGAACTGTTTTTAACTGTTGCCATGTGGTGCAACTAATAATAGTACTATGATATTTTTCAACTGCCCCATGGAGTTTTGGCCTGCTCCCTGGCTAACAGGAAATTTGAAAAATGGAATTTAAGATATCTGATATTGAGTGTACTTGTTTTTGTTGCTATGGTCCGTGTTTGTGCCGATTTTCTTGCTAAAATCAACATGGTATGTTTTTCCTGTAAAATAATCAAAGGTCAGTGTTCTAAACAAGTAAAAAAATTGGCACTCGAACTTATCTTTAGACAAAGAAGGAAAAAACTACACACCACCCGGAGTATCGAACCAATCGATCATCTATGTGGCTCACGCGCACGGTCGCTCTCACTCTTTCTCTCTCTCTCCCTCTCATCAGAGTAGGCTCTTCTGTTGCTCGCCCCTCCCAACATATCATCGTTGTCAGCTCCCCTGCACCTCTTCCATCCCATCTACTACCCCTGCCTATCACGTCCCTTCCTCGCAGCTAGAGCCACAAAGTACGCACCGCCATGGCCATAGTTATATGGTGGAGCTTCGAACCTGAGTCTCCTCTGTGTCTAGCCTGGGGGACGCTACCCGAGTGGGCATGGGCGTGAGGTCGCCATATTTGATGCCGGGATGGCTCCGGTGAGAGGAATTCATCACCAAGGAGCTGGATCCGGGGAAGTTGGTCCTCCAGTGCAAGGTTAGTGTTTGCGGATTTTCCGGAATTGCATGAGAATTTTTTAAATAGTGACAAATCATCTTTGTGGTTTGTTGGGAACACCTAAATGAGATATTAAAATAATTTTGGGAATCTGCTACACATGTCGGTTCAATGCTGCAAATATTTTCATTAGCACCTGAAAACGTTGCCTCCCTTGTTGTATACATGTTCTGAATTTTTTAGGAATTTGTATTTTCTACGACCAGTGGGATTTGTTGTCTAGTCACTTTTTTTGCTAGATTTGGTGGTTCGAAATACTGTGATCCTATTTTAAGGTTTTGTAACTCGCCATGGACAAACATAGTACAAGGAGTCCCGACATCGGTAGAGCACCTGGTCACAAGGTCCCACCCGGGCCTACACCACGCCTACAGGTTGCTTCAGGAGAGTGCACTGCGGGTCCGCGCCTGACACGATCGCCATCTCTCCACGATGTGGCAGAGGAGCGGTGTGGACAACGGCGGTGGGGCCCAGGGCGCAAAGAAGGCGGGGCGGCGGGTGTCTTGAAGCTCCACGCCTCCACATCGTTGGCACCACACAAGAAGAGGCGTGTAGGGGAATCCTCGTCTGCCGCCTCGATGTCGTCAAAGTTGTCCCACACCAGGGATGTGACCATCGCGCGGGAGAGGGCACCGTGTGTCTGCGCCTCCTCGGAGAGGCGCCGGCGCACGCGTTCCCTCTCATCATCGGTGGGGGCTGGGGGGGCACATGTGTAGCCGAATGCCATTGCATCTTCTATTGCTCACAAAGCTATGGGAATTGCAGCAGCTCGGTCCGGGATTTGAACCCTAAAAGGGACACAATACGAGATATATATCGGCACGAGGGTGTTATATCAGGTACCCTGGATACATGTTTAAAGGCCGGGCCATTATCCAATACCTAATCGGGGCACGAAAGCATACACTGGAAAATGGCCGAACTTTTCCAGTTTAGGCCTTTTTACTAGGATCTGCTAGAGATGCTCTTATTTATACCATATGAAAATGAATGGTTGATAGTAAAGTGGAGAAGAGTCCAACTAACATATGAACTCGACATTGGTGTTGGTTGGGACGAAGACACTAAATGTAATTTGGTTATGTGACTTACGAGATCATTCACTTGTTAATTTTGGATCCACCAACACCAACAAAAGCGATCTCTCATGGACAGCATGTTGTGAATTAATCCCTCCATTAGAGCATCTCGAAGCGAGGCTAGGACTATCGAGCGGCTAATGTCTGGTTTCCTGCACCACAACAAGGTTATTGCAGTACTTAACAACATTAAATATTTATTAGAAGATAGATCCCATGGAAGTTTTGCAGGATGGTAAGTACACAACCTCGCAACTGCGTTGTCAGTTCACACCCAAACCGTTGTTTGAATATAGCCTACTCTATAGGTTGCTAGAGATTAAGTGTTATAAACCAGAGAGTTTAAAGTAGTTATGAATAAGAACAATAATAAAACAAGATGAAGTAAAGAATGCAAGTGAATTAAAAATAAAAGTGAACTTAAAGTGGTGAACAAGTGGGAGAGAACTAATGCAATTAGACACTCAAGCAACGCGGTGTACAGGTGATGCATCACTAGCAATACAGTCATAGTTTACTTTATGTTTGGCCGTCCCTCACATACCATTATCTTGTTGTATGCCACAACCAAATACAACTCAATTGTCCACTCACTTTGCTTGTACGCCACAAAACATTAGAAGAGAAGTTAAGACATAAAGATCGGACCAAATACATTTTGTTCTATGGACAACCATGCTCCTAGGGAAGATGGGCTGCTCATAAGATATCTAGACCGTCTCTAGTAAGTAAAAATGATCCGTAAAAAATATACATATCTATATCTGTCGTCGTGGTGAACGGACAGATGCCATGGGATGGATTAAGTTGGGGCCGAATGTGCGCTAGAGGATTCGGGAGAGGGTTTTGGTTACACAAGGGTGGATTTCGGGTGGAATACCGGTATCTTTATTGATGAACTTGGCCTTGGCCAGAGGTTGAAGAAGCACAGTAAAAGCTCTATCTCTCTACTGCTAGCTAATGATCCCTCTGTCGTCCGTCCCGCGTATGAGTGTGCTCCCTCTCCTTATATAGGGGAGAGGGTGGCTTACAAGGGAAGAAACCCTAATGGCATCTTTGACTAGACAAACTACTTTACAAAGCCTCTTTGGCACCAGGTGACACCGATATGCCTTTAATCAGGGACGATGACATCTTCCGGTAGGTTTTACGTCATCTTCTGCTTTGGCTTCAGAGCTTCGATTAAAGCTTATGTGCTTCCCTCATCCTTGTCCTTTAGTCCTTGAGGGAATCTTTGACCAGACTGCCGACGTGCTACAGTTTAGCCTGTGCCGGTATTCCGGTATCTTCTTAGCGTATTCCGGTATACCCCTTCTGGGATACCGGTATAGTTTCACTTAACCACGAACTTAACTCAGTTATCCGGAATAATCTTTAAACCGGTACCTCGACAGCCTAAACAAAACTAGTTTGCCATGCCTTTGGCATACCGGGATCATCCCCCCAACAATATCATTTGTGGCCTCAAGAGTTGGATGTCTCCAACTACACCAATGGATCGGTGAAAACCCCCAAGTGTAAGGGATCACCGTAGTACAGTTTGATAAGTATTTTACTGTCGAACCCACGAGGAGTTGAAGGTAAACTATTTATTCTCTAATCCCTATAAACCACTTATATGGCCTTCTATGCAAGTAAAGTAAATGATGTGAGGTGAAGTGGAGTAACTCAAGAGAGTAAGTGTTCAGGAAAATTGATATTTCATTCATGTGGTTGTCACAAATAGTGAAGCTCAGTATAGTCTTTTTAGTGTTTATTCTAAGGATGAGTCATGAATAGGTGCTGACATATAAATGAGAAAATACACCCCCAGTGATTGATCCCAAGACCAATTAAGAGCAAACAAGGTAACTATTAAGAAATTAAGTACAACCACCACATTTAGATCTATGGTCCCATGATAATACCAACATGTATCTCTAAGACTTCGGATTCGGTTTCTGTCAACTCCGGCTATCCCTCATCCTATCAATATGCAACAGTTATAACCTTGTGCATCCCCCAATATATGTGTGCACTCATATGTTAGTACAACAAGATCATCATAGAAGATAACATATACTTGTATGCAACAAACAATAAACTATATCACAATTACCAAGAAAAAATCACTACTCAAACATATGCATAGAGGTAAAAAATATCATGAGAGAGTGATAAATTACAATACATATCATGTTTGCCAAGAGATTACAAAGGGACGGATGAGGATGTTGTTGTAGGTGTTGATGAATATGTTGGTGATGGAGAGCAGCCCGTGGAGGAGATGGTGATGGGCACCGGCTTGGCGCCCTTGTGGAGGTCGGCGCCCAAGGGCGGCGGCTGCTGCCCTAGGGGCAGCGGCCCCTTGGCCCTCCTTCCTTGGCCATTATGCTGATCTTGAGGAGATTTCTCTCCCCCCCCCCCCCGGGTGGCTGTCATAGGGGAGGAAATTGGTGATAATGGCTGGCCTCCTCCAAAAGTAGAGGGTTTCCCCTCAATATATAGAGGTGGAGATGTAATCTTGGCCATATGATGGATGCCCTTTGATCCAACGGCTGGGAACCTCTAGAACCTTTCTAGGACTCCACTCTGTCCTTTATGTGTCTATAGCGTCGTAAGCTTGGTCTAATCCATCAAGTATTGCAAGAAATTGTGTCAATCACGTCACCAATTTTCGGAATCCGAAATCTGCTTTTGGACCCTTCAGTAACCTAGGAAAATCTGGGGCATACAGACTATAATTGGGGTGAATTGCAATTTACATAAGATACCCTTGCAAGGTACATCGGCATCGCGGAGACGAAGACGTAACTAAGAAAAGCCGCAGATTCTTTTATTTTTGTATCTATCTCTACTATCTATAATGTTATCTATAGACATGATGTATCACACATGTACTGGATTATAATTGAGATTGTCTACCATACTTTCATAAGTGTTAAGCTGAGCACACATCTGCTGCGGGTACTACTAATTTGTATGCGAAATAAGATAAACGTATACAACCAAGAGCACAAGACGTTTGCGATCTTACGAAAGGCACACGCTTAGAAGAGAAAAGTTGTTTGCGAAGGCCGTCATATTTCCACAAGGTTGGATCAAAACAAGCCTGTGCGTAACGATGGTCCATCTCACATGGTTAAATAAACCGTCTGCTTTCTTTTGATGCATCGTCCACCCTTGCATAGTGATGGGTATGTTTATCGTTTGCGATAGGCCATTTCAGCCGTGTGTGACGGTCTAATCTATGGGCATTAGGCTCCCAAATCGTATCCTCCGAGTATAAAATCACGATTTAGGTAGAATCTGAAAGATGCTCTTACGTGTATTATATCTTTTTTTTGTGATCCTTACGGGTATTATATCCGAAAAGTAGTTAAAATGTAGACAACGATGTAATCGCTCTCTTCTCGCTGTCACGTATGTACATCAGGATTCAGGAGGTCCACACCAAACAAAGCATAAGATAAATAGCCATGCACACACGAAGCCCGTGGCCAATTTAGTGTACAGCGAAGCTTGTCCGTTCTACTCGTACATGTACCTTTCGGGGTAGCGATCACACTACGGACAAGCGCCCCTACCGATAGTGGTTCCGATGATTGCTCGCATCAGTGCCCACGGCAGTACAGATCAACAGCCCATGGTTTTACCATGTGGACGTTGGTCAGAGATTTTTCAAGGTAGCCATCTGGTACGAACTTTTATTTAACTGTTGCAATATCATTTAATAGCAAAAGAGGTTTTTTTTGCGAAACACAGTGCAGATGTAGACGCTCACATATATACACATATACTCACCCCTATAAAAGTACGCACGCACACCAGGATGCATAATATGATCCAGTGTTGGTTTAGTCACATTTTCTTTTTTGAGGGGAATCTTATTTCCTTTTGACGTGTTTTGTCATTGAGAAACTAGCTTACACGACACCAAGAGGGGACTTGTTCTTTGGAAGAGAATCCACTTTTTTATATGGGGACCTACGCAAGTCCTTCCTTCGGATTCCAGTAACAAACACATCTATTGCTCTCTCGTCGGATATGTTTTCTACCGAATTTTTAATGATGTTTCACCTCTCGATATACATCCTCATTGGTTCATCATACTTTTGTCTAGGTTTCTTGCACGTGGACAGGAAGTTTTTCACAAATATATCCTCGACATTTTCCCAGCTATCGATGGAACCAGGAGGCAGCTTTTTTATCCATGACCGTACTGCTCCACTCAAGTGCACTTGGATGCTTTGCATGGCTGTTGCTCTAGTTCCACCCATTAGTTTCACCGTCTCCAATTAATCAATTAGCCAATCCTCGGGATCTTGCAGGTCATCGAACTTTTTATAGTTGTCGGGTAACTTGAAACCAGATGGAACCCGCGTTTTGCGAACTCTCCGTGTAAAGCAAGGAAGTCCGCACATATCCTCCTCGTCGACCTCTAGTGAGTGCCGACGATCTCTCCTTTCTTGCCGCGATCTGTCGACCCTTGCCCGTGTCGCTGTATCTCTTGCACCACTCGATCTTGGAGGGTCTTGCACTACTACTGTAGGTCGTGGACTATTTTGTCTTGCAGTGCCTTCAAGAGGCGTGCTTGTATCCGCGAACGCTGTTCCCATGGCTCCAACTCCTGCCATGGCCATGTTGTACAATGCTTCACTTGGATCTCGGGGAGGTGGCCTGGACGCCAGGATGAAAGCCTGGGTTGCCATATATCCAGCTTCTGGTGTCTTTGGAATAATATTTCCCCGCGTATCTATCGACATAAAGGACATGTCGAGGTTTTGGACTAGGTTCTCCCTCTCGGCTTCAGGTATATGCTGCAACCGAGACCTTGCCCTATTGCGAGCTGCTCTGTGACTATCTCCTCCCGAAGTACCTGATTGTCGACTCAGCTTAGCTCTTCGCCTGCTTGACTCGGAAGCTGCGACTCTTCTCCTATCAAGCTCAGCTCTCTGTTTTTCGAGTTCTCGTCCCGCACGGACGAGTCTATATTGATATGCTTGTAACTCTTCAGATGTGGCGGTCGTGGTCCATCGGTTCCGTGCCATCAATAGCTTTTGCAACTCTGTCCCAAACTGCTTGCGGAAGTTGTACCATCTGTCGTGTTGCAGGTCCGACATATTTGGTTCCCAAACCTCGCGTAAGATCAGCAGGATCGATGACGGATTTCCCGCATCATCGAAGGCCTCTGATGTCTCCTCTTGTGGGCGACTTGCTTCTCCAATCACATAGATTTGATGGTATTTTGAAGTTTGACCTTCGTCGGGATTGGTGACACCGTCATATAGATCGGCGAAGACCTTCCTAACAGAAGTAGGTTTGTCGATGAAGCCGAAGCTATCGACGTTGTCTGAATCGCTGCTTATACTGGAGTCTGCAGATGACTCGAAGGATATGCCGCCGTAGATCTTGGCGAGTTTTCGCTTGTCGCAGCCTTGATGAAGCGTGGCGGCGAGATCTCTTCGTCGCCTATCTCGAACGATGACGACGATTCCGAAAGATCGGAACCAACCGCCGATGATCCCGACGAAACCGGAACCTCGAGACGATGTGATCCCTCTTTTCCGACGCGGAAGTGGAACCTTCCGAACGTCATCTCCATAGGCTCCTCCAGATACGCATATGCATCCAAACGGGAGGGCGGGTGAGGAACAAAATCGACTAGACCAGTTTCGATCTGTTTACCTCTGTCCATCGCGTTGCTTGCCAGTGAAGATGTCGACGATGTTGAGCGTGCCATCGAGATCAGCACCTTGTCGCCTCTAATCCCCACGGTCGGCGCCAATTGACAAGGTATCGACTTGTCAATGCCTACAGATTGTAGACTAGGGTTTTCGTACGAACTAGAGGGCAAGTAGATCTCGAGGGTTCAGCCGGAAAAGTACTCGACTACTAGAAAACTAGGGTTATGTTGACAATGAAATCGATCCTCTCTTTCTCCTTCGACTCACCCTTATATAGGAGACGGAGCCGAATGTTTCGTGATGTACAAGTTACAGAAACCGGGAGACTCTTTGAGTTCGTCCCGTAATAGTTACAAGTCTTATTCCTAATACAACTCTATCTTTCCAAAACTATCGCTTAATTGGGCTTCCGGGCTTCATAAACTTCGGGTCGTGGGCCTCCAGTAAACCCCAGGTACTATCCTCGGCAGGTCCATTGGGGATGCCTATGTCACCCGGTGGATCGACGGGGCCATCTTCCCCGTCCTTCAATAGAGTGTGGAGGAGGTCATCCATTTCTTGCAACCTTGGAGGTTGTTGTAGCAATGCATGAAGGGGAAATCTTTGTCCTCGTGTTGGTGCTTGTGCATGTCGAGAGCTTGGAGCATCTTGCAATATGTAACAACAAGGATCATCAAGTCCTATGTAAGAAGATAGTTCATCAATTCATATGTGATCGATCATCAATTCATATGTAAGAAGATAGGCGTAGATCATACCCAATCCACCATCGTCTTGCCGCTTGATACGTCTTCGACGTATCGATAATTTCTTATGTTCCATGCCACATTATTGATGATATCTACATGTTTTATACACATTATATGTCGTATTTATGCATTTTCCGGCACTAACCTATTAACGAGATGCCGAAGAGCCAGTTGTTGTTTTCTCGCTGTTTTTGGTTTCGAAATCCTACAAAGGAAATATTCTCGGAATTGGACGAAATCAACGCCCAGGGGCCTATTTTGCCACGAAGCTTCCAGAAGACCGAAGACGTAACGAAGTGGGGCGACGAGGCGGCGACACGCCAGGGCGGTGCGGCCCGGGCCCAGGCCGCGCGGCCCTATCGTGTGGGCCCTCGCGTCGCCCCTTTACCTGCCCTTCCGCCTACAAATAGCCTTCATCGCGAAACCCCCGCACGCGAGAGCCACGATACGGAAAACCTTACCGAGACACCGCCGCCGCCAATCCCATCTCGGGGATTCGGAGATCACCTCCGGCACCCTGCCGGAGAGGGGATTCATCTCCCGGAGGACTCTTCACCGCCATGGTCGCCTCCGGAGTGATGAGTGAGTAGTTCACCCCCGGACTATGGGTCCATAGCGGTAGCTAGATGGTTGTCTTCTCCTCATGTGCTTCATTGTCGGATCTTGTGAGCTGCCTAACATGATCAAGATCATCTATCTCTAATTCTATATGTTGTGTTTGTCGGGATCCGATGGATAGAGAATACTATGTTATGTTTATTATCAATCTATTACCAATGTGTTGTTTATGATCTTGCATGCTCTCCGTTATTAGTAGAGGCTCTGGCCAAGTTTTTGCTCTTAACTCCAAGAGGGAGTATTTATGCTCGATAGTGGGTTCATGCCTCCATTAAATCTGGGACAGTGACAGTAAAGTTCTAAGGTTGTGGATGTGCTTGTTGCCACTAGGGATAAAACATTGATGCTATGTCCGAGGATGTAGTTATTGATTACATTACGCACCATACTTAATGCAATTGTCTGTTGTTTTACAACTTAATACCGGAAGGGGTTCGGATGATAACTCGAAGGTGAACTTTTTAGGCATAGATGCATGTCGGATAGCGGTCTATGTACTTTGTCGTAATGCCCAATTAAATCTCACAATATTCATCATATCATGTATGTGCATTGTTATGCCCTCTCTATTTTTCAATTGCCCGACTGTAATTTGTTCACCCAACATGCTATTTATCTTATGGGAGAGACACCTCTAGTGAACTGTGGACCCCGGTCCATTCTTTTACATCTGAAATACGAATCTGCTGCTATTGTTCTTTACTGTTCTCTGCAAACAATCATCATCCACACTATACATCTAATCCTTTGTTACAGCAAGCCGGTGAGATTGACAACCTCACTCGTTTCGTTGGGGCAAAGTACTTTGGTTGTGTTGTGAAGGTTCCACGTTGGCGCCGGAATCCCCGGTGTTGCGCCGCACTACATCCCGCTGCCATCAACCTTCAACGTGCTTCTTGGCTCCTCCTGGTTCGATAAACCTTGGTTTCTTTCTGAGGGAAAACTTGCTGCTGTGCGCATCATACCTTCCTCTTGGGGTTCCCAACGAACGTGTGAGTTACACACCATCAAGCATATTTTCTGGCGCCGTTGCCGGGAAACTGAAGAAAAGCTACACCACAAAGATTTCTAACTCCCACGTCAACTACACGCCAGCATATTTTCTGGCGCCGTTGCCGGGGAGATCAAGACACGCTGCAAGGGGAGTCTCCACAATCCAATCTCTTTACTTTGTTTTTGTCTTGCTCTATTTTATTTACTACTTTGTTTGCTGCATTATATCAAAACACAAAAAAATTAGTTGCTAGTTTTACTTTATTTACTGTCTTGCACTCTATATCAAAAACACAAAAAAATTAGTTACTTGCATTTACTTTATCTAGTTTGCTTCATTTACTACTGTTAAAATGGCCACTCCTGAAAATACTAAGTTGTGTGATTTCACAACCACAAATAATAATGATTTCTTATGCACACCTATTGCTCCACCTGCTACTACAGTAGAATTCTTTGAAATTAAACCTGCTTTACTGAATCTTGTTATGAGAGAGCAATTTTCTGGGTGTTAGTTCCGATGATGCTCGTTGCCCATCTCAATAACTTTGTTGAATTGTGTGAAATGCAAAAGTATAAAGATGTAGATGGTGACATTATAAAATTAAAATTGTTTCCTTTCCATTAAGAGGAAGAGCTAAAGATTGGTTGCTATCTCTGCCTAAGAATAGTATTGATTCATGGACTAAATGCAAGGATGCTTTTATTGGTAGATATTATCCCCCTTCTAAAATTATATCTTTGAGAAGTAGCATTATGAATTTCAAGAAATTATATAATGAACATGTTGCTCAAGCTTGGGAAAGAATGAAATCTTTGGTTAAAAATTGCCCAACCCATGGACTGACTACTTGGATGATCATCCAAACCTTTTATGCAGGACTGAACTTTTCTTCGCGGAACCTATTGGATTCAGCTGCTGGAGGTACCTTTATGTCCATCACTCTTGGTGAAGCAACAAAGCTCCTTGATAATATGATGATTAATTACTCTGAATGGCACACGGAAAGAGCTCCACAAGGTAAGAAGGTAAATTTTGTTGAAGAAACCTCTTCCTTGAGTGATAAGATTGATGCTATTATGTCTATGCTTGTGAATGATAGGACTAATGTTGATCCTAATAATATTCCGTTAGCTTCATTGGTTGCCCAAGAAGAACATGTTGATGTAAACTTCATTAAAAATAACAATTTCAACAACAATGCTTATCGGAACAATTCTAGTAATAACTATAGGCCATATCCTTATAATAATGGTAACGGTTATGTTAATTCTTATGGGAATTCTTACAACAATAATAGGAACACACCCCCTGGACTTGAAGCTATGCTTAAAGAATTTATTAGTACACAAACTGCCTTTAACAAATCTGTTGAGGAAAAGCTCAATAAAATTGATATTCTCGCTTCTAAGGTTGATAGTCTTGCCTCCGATGTTGATCTTTTGAAATCGAAAGTTATGCCTAATAAGGATATTGAAAATAAAATTGTTACTACAGCAAATGCCATCCAAGTTAGAATTAATGAGAATATAAGATTGATGGCCGAATTGCATGCTAGGTGGGAAAGAGAAGAAGATGAAAAACTAGCTAAAAAGAATAATGCAGCTAAAGTTTGGACTATTAACACCACTAGTAATGTTAATGATTCACATGTTGCTGCACCTCCTACTATTAATGGTAAAATAATTGGTGTTGGCAATGTTTCTACTCCAAGTGCAAAGCGTGCAAAATTGCCTGAAACTGCTAAAACTGCTGAAACTGCCTGTGATAAAACTGCTGAAATTTTTTCCAACATTAGGGATGATGATCCCATTGCTTTAGATTGTAATGGTTTGGATTTTGATGATTGCCACATCTCTGAAGTTATAAAGTTCTTACAAAAATTTGCTAAGAGTCCCAATGCTAGTGCTATAAATTTAGCCTTTACAAAACATATTACAAATGCTCTCATAAAAGCTAGAGAGGAGAAACTAAAACTTGAAACTTCTATTCCTAGAAAGTTAGAAGATGGTTGGGAGCCCATCATTAAGATGAAGGTCAATAACTTTAATTGTAATGCTTTATGTGATCTTGGTGCAAGTATTTCCGTTATGCCTAAGAAAATTTATAATATGCTTGACTTGCCACCATTGAAAAATTGTTATTTGGATGTTAATCTCGCTGATAATGCTAAAAAGAAACCTTTGGGGAAAGTTGATAATGTTCATATTATGGTTAACAATAACCTTGTCCCCGTTGATTTTGTTGTCTTGGATATTGAATGCAATGCATCTTGCCCCGTTATATTGGGAAGACCTTTTCTTCGAACCGTTCGTGCTACTATTGATATGAAGGAAGGTAATATTAAATATCAATTTCCTCTCAAGAAAGGTATGGAACACTTCCGTAGAAAGAGAATGAAGTTACCTTATGATTCTATTATTAGAACAAATTATGATGTTGATGCTTCGTCTCTCGATGTTACTTGAGTTACACTTTCGCGCCTAGCCGAAAGGCGTTAAAGAAAAGCGCTTATGGGAGACAACCCATATTTTTACTCCAGTATTTTTGTTTTATATTTGAGTCTTGGAAGTTGTTTACTACTGTAGCAACCTCTCCTTATCTTAGTTTTGTGCATTGTTGTGCCAAGTAAAGTCTTTGATAGTAACGTTCATACTAGATTTGGATTACTGCGCAGAAACAGATTTCTTTGCTGTCACGAATTTCGACCTGTCTCTCTGTAGGTAGCTCAGAAAAATATGCCAATTTACGTGCGTGATCCTCAGATATGTACGCAACTTTCATTCAATTTGGGAATTTTCATTTGAGCAAGTCTGGTGCCTCAATAAAATCCATCTTTACGGATCTGTTCTGTTTTGACAGATTCTGCCTTTTATTTCACATTGCCTCTTTTGCTATGTTGGATGAATTTCTTTGATCCATTAATGTCCAGTAGCTTTATGCAATGTCCAGAAGTGTTAAGAATGATTGTGTCACCTCTGAACATGTTAATTTTTATTGTACACTAACCCTCTAATGAGTTGTTTCGAGTTTGGTGTGGAGGAAGTTTTCAAGGATCAAGAGAGGGAAATGATGCAATATGATCAAGGAGAGTGAAAGCTCTAAGCTTGGGGATGCCCCGGTGGTTCATCCTGCATATTTTAAGAAGACTCAAGCGTCTAAGCTTGGGGATGCCCAAGGCATCCCCTTCTTCATCGACAACATTATCAGGTTCCTCTCCTGAAACTATATTTTTATTTCATCACATCTTATGTGCTTTGCTTGGAGCATCGGTTTGTTTTTGTTTTTGTTTGAATAAAATGGATCCTAGCATTCATTGTGTGGGAGAGAGACACGCTCCGCTGTTGCATATGGACAAATATGTCCTTAGGCTTTACTCATAGTATTCGTGGCGAAGGTTGAATCTTCTTCGTTAAATTGTTATATGGTTGGAATCGGGAAATGCTACATGTAGTAATTCTAAAATGTCTTGAATAATTTGATACTTTTCAATTGTTGTGCTCATGTTTAAGCTCTTGCATCATATACTTTGCACCCATTAATGAAGAAACACCTAGAGCTTGCTAAATTTGGTTTGCATATTTGGTCTCTCTAAAGTCTAGATAATTTCTAGTATTGAGTTTTGAACAACAAGGAAGACGGTGTAGAGTCTTATAATGTTTACAATATGTCTTTTATGTGAGTTTTGCTGCACCGGTTCATCCTTGTGTTTGTTTCAAATAACCTTGCTAGCCTAAACCTTGTATCGAGAGGGAATACTTCTCATGCATCCAAATCCTTGAGCCAACCACTATGCCATTTGTGTCCACCATATCTACCTACTACATGGTATTTCTCCGCCATTCCAAAGTAAATTGCTTGAGTGCTACCTTTAAAATTTCTATTCTCTACCTTTACAATATATAGCTCATGGGACAAATAGCTTAAAAACTATTGTGGTATTGAATATGTACTTATGCACTTTATCTCTTATTAATTTGCTTGTTGTGCGATAACCATGTTTCTAGGGACGCCATCAACTACTCATGTGAGTTGCTATGCATGTCCGTCTTGTCTGAAGTAAGGGAGATCTACCACTTTAATGGTTAGAGCATGCATATTGTTAGAGAAGAACATTGGGCCGCTAACTAAAGCCATGAATCATGGTGGAAGTTTCAGTTTTGGACATATATCCTCAATCTCATATGAGAACACTAATTGTTGCTACATGCTTATGCATTAAAGAGGAGTCCATTATCTGTTGTCCATGTTGTCCCGGTATGGATGTCTAAGTTGAGAATAATCAAAAGCGAGAAATCCAAAATGCGAGCTTTCTCCTTAGACCTTTGTACAGAGCGGCATGGAGGTACCCCTTTGTGACACTTGGTTAAAACATGTGTATTGCGATGATCCCGGTAGTCCAAGCTAATTAGGACAAGGTGCGGGCACTATTAGTATACTATGCATGAGGCTTGCAACTTGTAAGATATAATTTACATGATACATATGCTTTATTACTACCGTTGACAAAATTGTTTCTTGTTTTCAAAATAAAAGCTCTAGCACAAATATAGCAATCGATGCTTTCCTCTTTGAAGGACCTTTCTTTTACTTTTATGTTGAGTCGGTTCACCTATTTCTCTCCACCTCAAGAAGCAAACACTTGTGTGAACTCGTGCATTGATTCCTACATACTTGCATATTGCACTTGTTATATTACTCTATGTTGACAATTATCCATGAGATATACATGTTATAAGTTGAAAGCAACCGCTGAAACTTAATCTTCCTTTGTGTTGCTTCAATACCTTTACTTTGAATTTATTGCTTTATGAGTTAACTCTTATGCAAGACTTATTGATGCTTGTCTTTAAGTACTATTCATGAAAAGTCTTTGCTTTATGATTCATTTGTTTACTCATGTCATTACCATTGTTTTGATCGCTGCATTCATTACATATGTTTACAATAGTATGATCAAGGTTATGATGGCATGTCACTCCAGAAATTATCTTTGTTATCGTTTACTGCTCGGGACGAGCAGAGAACTAAGCTTGGGGATGCTGATACGTCTCCGACGTATCGATAATTTCTTATGTTCCATGCCACATTATTGATGATATCTACATGTTTTATACACATTATATGTCGTATTTATGCATTTTTTGGCACTAACCTATTAACGAGATGCCAAGAGCCAGTTGCTGTTTTCTGCTGTTTTTGGTTTCAGAAATCCTACAAAGGAAATATTCTCGGAATTGGACGAAATCAACGCCCAGGGTCCTATTTTGCCACGAAGCTTCCAGAAGACCAAAGACGTAACGAAGTGGGGCGACGAGGCGGCGACACGCCAGGGCGGCGCGGCCTAGGCCCTGGCCGCGCGGCACTGTCGTGTGGGCCCCTCGCGTCGCCCCTTTACCTGCCCTTCCGCCTACAAATAGCCTTCGACGCGAAACCCCCAGTACCGAGAGCCACGATACGGAAAACCTTCATCGAGACGCCGCCGCCGCCAATCCCATCTCGGGGGATTCTCGGAGATCACCTCCGGCACCCTGCCGGAGAGGGATTCATCTCCCGGAGGACTCTTCACCGCCATGGTCGCCTCCGGAGTGATGAGTGAGTAGTTCACCCCTGGACTATGGGTCCATAGCAGTAGCTAGATGGTTGTCTTCTCCTCATGTGCTTCATTGTCGGATCTTGTGAGCTGCCTAACATGATCAAGATCATCTATCTCTAATTCTATATGTTGTGTTTGTCGGGATCCGATGGATAGAGAATACTATGTTATGTTGATTATCAATCTATTACCTATGTGTTGTTTATGATCTTGCATGCTCTCCGTTATTAGTAGAGGCTCTGGCCAAGTTTTTGCTCTTAACTCCAAGAGGGAGTATTTATGCTCGATAGTGGGTTCATGCCTCCATTAAATCTGGGACAGTGACAGAAAGTTCTAAGGTTGTGGATGTGCTGTTGCCACTAGGGATAAAACATTGATGCTATGTCCGAGGATGTAGTTATTGATTACATTACGCACCATACTTAATGCAATTGTCTGTTGTTTTACAACTTAATACTGGAAGGGGTTTGGATGATAACCTGAAGGTGGACTTTTTAGGCATAGATGCATGCTGGATAGCGGTCTCTGTACTTTGTCGTAATGCCCAATTAAATCTCACAATATTCATCATATCATGTATGTGCATTGTTATGCCCTCTCTATTTGTCAATTGCCCGACTGTAATTTGTTCACCCAACATGCTATTTATCTTATGGGAGAGACACCTCTAGTGAACTGTGGACCCCGGTCCATTCTTTTACATCTGAAATACAAATCTGTTGCTATTGTTCTTTACTGTTCTCTGCAAACAATCATCATCCACACTATACATCTAATCCTTTGTTACAGCAAGCCGGTGAGATTGACAACCTCACTGTTTCTTTGGGGCAAAGTACTTTGGTTGTGTTGTGCAGGTTCCACGTTGGCGCCGAAATCCCTGGTGTTGCACCGCACTACATCCCGCTGCCATCAACCTTCAACGTGCTTCTTGGCTCCTCCTAGTTCGATAAACCTTGGTTTCTTTCTGAGGGAAAACTTGCTGTTGTGCGCATCATACCTTCCTCTTGGGGTTCCCAACGAACGTGTGAGTTACACGCCATCACCGCTCTCCTTCCGTGCCTTGATCTTCTCATAGTATCCATGGAACTTGCTACACGACCCCTTGATCAAGTTCCAACGGTAAGAGAGGGCGCCCTCGTTCCGGTTCATCTCTATGGTGGAGAAATCACCATAGTTCTTCTTCTCGTTGAAGCAATTGAGAATGCGCTTGTAGTACTTGTCCCCGGTTTGGTTTGCGCCGATGATGGGGCAAAAGCTCACTTGCTTCCACGCCTCGATGAGGCATTCATCCTCCAAGGACCTCCACCTCGGACCACGAGTGCCGGTGGAAGCCCTGAGCATCCTCATCACGCTCGCGCCGATCTCGGCGTCGATCAGCTCCTCCTGGACTTCCTCCTCACCTTCGTCCTCGTTGGCCTCTTCTTCGTAGTCGTCGACCGGCGGTTCGTAGGCATGGCCGCGTATGATGTCGTTCAGGATCTCCTCCTCGCCGGCAATCTACACATAAAGTTACAAACTTTCAGTCGTCGTCGGTGTCTACGATGCACACAACACATAGAAAGTAAGGAAA
>NC_061513.1:286801891-287084583 GCF_022539505.1 Lolium rigidum
AACGTGCTTCTTGGCTCCTCCCGGTTCGATAAACCTTGGTTTCTTTCTGAGGGAAAACTTGCTGCTGTGCTCATCATACCTTCCTCTTGGGGTTGCCCAACGAACGTGTGAAATACACGCCATCAAGCATATTTTCTAGCGCCGTTGCCGGGGAACTGAAGAAAGGCTACACCACAAAGATTTCTAACTCCCACGTCAACTACGCACCAGCATATTTTCTGGCGCCGTTGCCGGGGAGATCAAGACACGCTGCAAGGGGAGTCTCCACTTCTCAATCTCTTTACTTTGTTTTTGTCTTGCTTTATTTTATTTACTACTTTGTTTGCTGCACTAAATCAAAATACAAAAAAATTAGTTGCTAGTTTTACTTTATTTGCTATCTTGTTTGCTATATCGAAAACACAAAAAAATTAGTTTACTAGCATTTACTTTACTTATTTCATCATGTTTCCTTTTAATTTTACCACAAAGAACATACCGGTAGGACGTGGGTCTATAGTTGGGAGAAATAACATAGAAGAATTCTTCAACCATGTTAGTACCATTGAAAATTTTGAAGATAGACACTTGGTAGACCTTGCGCCTACTTATGAAATTGCTGCTGCGCATTTAGTCCGCTTGTTGGAAACTAAATTTGTTAATCTTAATCCTATAATCCAACACATGTTTTTCACACTTGGTGATATGGAAGAGGGGGAAAATAAAGATTTTGTTTTAGAAACCCTTCTTAGAGAATTTGGTGGTCTAGCAAGAGAAGCTAGAAAGGTCTTTGCTAAATTTAATATGCTTGGTTCTCCTACTAATTTTGCTAGTCTCCTTGAAAAGATGGATATGGATAGAATAAGATACACTAATAATATTGATGATGGTGGGGAGATCAAAGCACCAATACCATGCAAGCTCCTAGCTATGAATGATGCACTAGAAAATAATTATGCTTGGCTTGTTCCTGAAAATTTGTTTGATGAGAGTAGCACGCCTAAGACTAATGAAAAGGGAGATGCTAAAACTTATGTATCTAATATAATATGCCTGGTTGAGAAGAGCCCACACCCCGCTGTAGAAGTACCACCCTTTGATAATACTTGATACACACTTTCTGCGCCTAGCTGAAAGGCGTTAAAGAAAAGCGCTTATGGGAGACAACCCATGTTTTTACCTACAGTACTTTGTTTTTATTTTGTGTCTTGGAAGTTGTTTACTACTGTAGCAACCTCTCCTTATCTTAGTTTTGAGTTTTGTTGTGCCAAGTTAAGCCGTTGATAGAAAAGTAAGTACTAGATTTGGATTACTGCGCAGTTCCAGATTTCTTTGCTGTCACGAATCTGGGTCCACCTCCCTGTAGGTAGCTCAGAAAATTACGCCAATTTACGAGCATGATCCTCAGATATGTACGCAACTTTCATTCAATTTGAGCATTTTCATTTGAGCAAGTCTGGTGCCATTTTAAAATTCGTCAATACGAACTGTTCTGTTTTGACAGGTTCTGCCTTTTATTTCGCATTGCCTCTTTCGCTATGTTGGATGAATTTCTTTGATCCACTAATGTCCAGTAGCATTATGCAATGTCCAGAAGTGTTAAGAATGATTGTGTCACCTCTGAATATGTCAATTTATATTGTGCACTAACCCTCTAATGAGTTGTTTCGAGTTTGGTGTGGAGGAAGTTTTCAAGGATCAAGAGAGGAGTATGATGCAACATGATCAAGGAGAGTGAAAGCTCTAAGCTTGGGGATGCACCCGGTGGTTCACCCCTGCATATATCAAGAAGACTCAAGCGTCTAAGCTTGGGGATGCCCAAGGCATCCCCTTCTTCATCGACAAATTATCGAGTTCCTCCCCGAAACTATATTTTTATTCGGCCACATCTTATGTGCTTTTTCTTGGAGCGTCGGTTTGTTTTTGTTTTTGTTTTGTTTTAATAAAATGGATCCTAGCATTCACTTTATGGGAGAGATACACGCTCCGCTGTAGCATATGGACAAATATGTCCTTGGTTTCTACTCATAGTATTCATGACGAAGTTTCTCCTTCGTTAAATTGTTATATGGTTGGAATTGGAAAATGATACATGTAGTAATTGCTATAAATGTCTTGGGTAATGTGATACTTGGCAATTGTTGTGCTCATGTTTAAGCTCTTGCATCATATGCTTTGCACCCATTAATGAAGAAATACATAGAGCATGCTAAAATTTGGTTTGCATATTTGGTTTCTCTAAGGTCTAGATAATTTCTAGTATTGAGTTTGAACAACAAGGAAGACGGTGTAGAGTCTTATAATGTTTACAATATGTCTTTTATGTGAGTTTTGCTGCACCGGTTTATCCTTGTGTTTGTTTCAAATAAGCCTTGCTAGCCTAAACCTTGTATCGAGAGGGAATACTTCTCATGCATCCAAAATACTTGAGCCAACCACTATGCCATTTGTGTCCACCATACCTACCTATACTACATGGTATTTTTCCGCCATTCCAAAGTAAATTGCTTGAGTGCTACCTTTAAAATTCTATCATTTACCTTTGCAATATATAGCTCATGGGACAAATAGCTTAAAAACTATTGTGGTATTGAATATGTAATTATGCACTTTATCTCTTATTAAGTTGCTTGTTGTGCGATAACCATGTTTATCGGGGAACGCCATCAACTCATTGTTGGATTTCATGTGAGTTGCTATGCATGTTCGTCTTGTCTCGAAGTAAGGGCGATCTACACTGAGTTGAATGGTTTGAGCATGCATATTGTGAGAGAAGAACATTGGGCCGCTAACTAAAGCCATGATTCATGGTGGAAGTTTCAGTTTTGGACAAATATCCTCAAATCTCTAATGAGAAAAGAATTAATTGTTGTCAAATGCTTAAAGCATTAAAAGAGGAGTCCATTATCTGTTGTCTATGTTGTCCCGGTATGGATGTCTGAGTTGAGAATTAATCAAAAGCGAGAAATCCAAATGCGAGCTTTCTCCTTAGACCTTTGTACAGGCGGCATAGAGGTACCCCTTTGTGAAACTTGGTTAAAGCATATGTATTGCGGTGATAATCCAGGTAGTCCAAGCTAATTAGGACAAGGTGCGGGCACTATTGGTACACTATGCATGAGGCTTGCAACTTATAAGATATAATTTACATGATGCATATGCTTTATTACTACCGTTGACAAAATTGTTTCATGTTTTCAAAATCAAAGCTCTAGCACAAATATAGCAATCGATGCTTTTCCTCTATGAGGACCATTCTTTTACTTTCAATGTTGAGTCAGTTCACCTATTTCTCTCCACCTCAAGAAGCAAACACTTGTGTGAACTGTGCATTGATTCCTACATACTTGCTTATTGCACTTATTATATTACTCTATGTTGACAATATCCATGAGATATACATGTTACAAGTTGAAAGCAACCGCTGAAACTTAATCTTCTTTTGTGTTGCTTCAATACCTTTACTTTGAATTATTGCTTTATGAGTTAACTCTTATGCAAGACTTATTGATGCTTGTCTTGAAGTGCTATTCATGAAAAGTCTTTGCTTTATGATTCACTTGTTTACTCATGTCATACACATTGTTTTGATCGCTGTATTCACTACATATGCTTTACAAATAGTATGATCAAGTTTATGATGGCATGTCACTCCAGAAATTATCTTTGTTATCGTTTTACCTGCTCGGGACGAGCAGAACTAAGCTTGGGGATGCTGATACGTCTCCAACGTATCGATAATTTCTTGTGTTCCATGCCACATTATTGATGTTATCTACATGTTTTATGCACACTTTATGTCATATTCGTGCATTTTCCGGAACTAACCTATTAACAAGATGCCGAAGTGCCGATTGTCGTTTTCTGCTGTTTTTGGTTTCGGAAATCCTAGTAAAGAAATATTCTCGGAATTGGACGAAATAAAAGCCCGGAGGCCTATTTTCTCACGAAGCTTCCGAAGTCCGAAGACGAAAGGAAGTGGGGCCACGGGGAGCCAAACCCTAGGGCGGCGCGGCCCCCCTTGGCCGCGCCGCCCTGTCATCCGGGGCCCCCGTGCCCCCTCTCGACTTGCCCTTCCGCCTACTTAAAGCCTCCGTGACGAAACTTCCAGTACCGAGAGCCACGATACGGAAAACCTTACTGAGACGCCGTCGCCGCCGATCCCATCTCGGGGGATCCCGGAGATCGCCTCCGGCACCCTGCCGGAGAGGGGAATCATCTCCCGGAGGACTCTACACCGCCATGGTCGCCTCCGGAGTGATGAGTGAGTAGTCTACCCCTGGACTATGGGTCCATAGCAGTAGCTAGATGGTTGTCTTCTCCCCATTGTGCTATCATTGTCGGATCTTGTGAGCTGCCTATCATGATCAAGATCATCTATATGTAATTCTATATGTTGCGTTTGTTGGGATCCGATGAATAGAGAATACTTGTTATGTTGATTATCAAAGTTATGCTTATGTGTTGTTTATGATCTTGCATGCTCTCCGTTACTAGTAGATGCTCTGGCCAAGTAGATGCTTTTAACTCCAAGAGGGAGTACTTATGCTCGATAGTGGGTTCATGCCCGCATTGACACCGGGACAGATGACGAGAAAGTTCTAAGGTTGTGTTGTGCTTGTTGCCACTAGGGATAAAACATTGATGCTATGTCTAAGGATGTAGTTGTTGATTACATTACGCACCATACTTAATGCAATTGTCTGTTGCTTGCAACTTAATACTGGAGGGGTTCGGATGATAACTCTGAAGGTGGACTTTTTAGGCATAGATGCGGTTGGATGGCGGTCTATGTACTTTGTCGTAATGCCCAATTAAATCTCACTATACTCATCATGATATGTATGTGCATTGTCATGCTCTCTTTATTTGTCAATTGCCTAACCGTAATTTGTTCACCCAACATGCTCGTTCGTCTTATGGGAGAGACACCTCTAGTGAACTGTGGACCCCGGTCCAATTCTCTTTACTTGAAATACAATCTACTGCAATACTTGTTTTTACTGTTTTCTCTCGCAAACAATCATCTTCCACACAATACGGTTAATCCTTTGTTACGGCAAGCCGGTGAGATTGACAACCTCACCGTTTCGTTGGGGCAAAGTACTTTGGTTGTGTTGTGCAGGTTCCACGTTGGCGCCGGAATCTGCGGTGTTGCGCCGCACTACATCCCGCCGCCATCAACCTTCAACGTGCTTCTTGGCTCCTCCTGGTTCGATAAACCTTGGTTTCTTTCCGAGGGAAAACTTGCTGCTGTGCTCATCATACCTTCCTCTTGGGGTTGCCCAACGAACGTGTGAAATACACGCCATCGGCGGTAACCATGTTTACGGGGACGCCATCAACTATTCCTTGTTGGATATCATGTGAGTTGCTATGCATGTCCGTCTTGTCCGAAGCAAGAGAGATCTACCACCTTCATGGTTGGAGCATGCATGTTGTTAGAGAAGAACTTTGGGCCGCTAACTAAAGCCATGATTCATGGTGGAAGTTTCAGTTTGGACACATATCCTCAATCTCATATGAGAATAATAATTGTTGCCACATGCTTATGCATAAAAGAGGAGTCCATTATCTCGTTGTCCATGTTGTCCCGGTATGGATGTCTAAGTTGAGAATAATCAAAAGCGAGAAATCCAAAATGCGAGCTTTCTCCTTAGACCTTTGTACAGGCGGCATGGAGGTACCCCATTGTGACACTTGGTCAAAACATGCGCATTGCAAAGATCCGGTAGTCCAAGTTAATTAGGACAAGGTGCGGGCACTATTAGTACACTATGCATGAGACTTGCGACTTGTAAGATATAATGTACATAACTCATATGCTTTACTACTACCGTTGACAAAATTGTTTCATGTTTTCAAAATAAAAGCTCTAGCACAAATATAGCAATCGATGCTTTCCTCTTTGAAGGACCATTCTCTTTACTTTTATGTTGAGTCGGTTCACCTATCTCTCTCCACCTCAAGAAGCAAACACTTGTGTGAACTGCGCATTGATTCTTACATACTTGCATATTGTACTTGTTATATTACTCTATGTTGACTATTATCCATGAGATATACATGTTACAAGTTGAAAGCAACCGCTGAAACTTAATCTTCCTTTGTGTTGCTTCAATACCTTTACTTTGATTTATTGCTTTATGAGTTAACTCTTATGCAGGACTTATTAATACTTGTCTTGAAGTACTATTCATGAAAAGTCTTTGCTATATGATTCACCTGTTTACTCATGTCATCACCATTGTTATGATCGTTGCATCCACTACATATGTTTACAAATAGTATGATCAAGGTTATGATGGCATATCACTTCAGAAATTATCTTTGTTATCGTTTTACCTCGCTCGGGACGAGCAGAACTAAGCTTGGGGATGCTTGATACGTCTTCGACGTATCGATAATTTCTTATGTTCTATGCCATATTATTGATGATACCTACATGTTTTATGCACACTTTATGTCATATTCGTGCATTTTACGGAACTAACCTATTAACAAGATGCCGAAGTGCCGCTTGTCGTTTTCTGCTGTTTTTGGTTTCGAAATCCTAGTAACGAAATATTCTCGGAATTGGACGAAATCAAAGCCTAGGGGCCTATTTTCTCACGAAGCTTCCAGAAGTCCGAAGGAGAGACGAAGAGGGGCCACGGAGGGGCCACACTATAGGGCGGCGCGGCCCCCCCTTGGCCGCGCGGCCCCGTGGTGTGGGGCCCCCGTGCCGCCTCTTGACCTACCCTTCCGCCTACAAATAGCCTCCGTGACGAAACCCCCGGTACCGAGAGCCACGATACGGAAAACCTTACCGAGACGCCGTCGCCGCCGATCCCATCTCGGGGGATCCGAGGAGATCGCCTCCGGCACCCTGCCGGAGAGGGGAATCATCTCCCGGAGGACTCTACACCGCCATGGTCACCTCCGGAGTGATGAGTGAGTAGTCTACCCCTGGACTATGGGTCCATAGCAGTAGCTAGATGGTTGTCTTCTCCTCATTGTGCTTCATTGTTAGATCTTGTGAGCTGCCTAACATGATCAAGATCATCTATATGTAATTCTATATGTTGTGTTTGTCGGGATCCGATGGATAGAGAATACTATGTCATGTTAATTATCAAGTTATTATACATGTGTTGTTTATGATCTTGCATGCTCTCCGTTTCTAGTAGAGGCTCTGGCCAAGTTTTTACTTTTAACTCCAAGAGGGAGTACTTATGCTCGATAGTGGGTTCATGCCTGCATTGACACCTGGGACAGAGTGACGTAAAGTTCTAAGGTTGTGTTGTGCTTGTTGCCACTAGGGATAAAACATTGACGCTATGTCCGAGGATGTAGTTGTTGATTACATTACGCACCATACTTAATGCAATTGTCCGTTGTTTAGCAACTTAATACCGGAGGGGTTCGGATGATAACCTCGAAGGTGGACTTTTTAGGCATAGATGCGGTTGGATGGCGGTCTATGTACTTTGTCGTAATGCCCAATTAAATCTCACTATACTTATCATGTCATGTATGTGCATTGTTATGCCCTCTCTATTTGTCAATTGCCCGACTGTAATTTGTTCACCCAACATGCTTTTATCTTATGGGAGAGACACCTCTAGTGAACTGTGGACCCCGGTCCATTCTTTTAATACTGAAATACAAATCTGCTGCAATCCCTACTTGTTTTTACTGTTTTCTCTGCAAACAATCATCTTCCACACAATACGGTTAATCCTTTGTTACAGCAAGCCGGTGAGATTGACAACCTCACTGTTTCGTTGGGGCAAAGTACTTTGGTTGTGTTGTGCGGGTTCCACGTTGGCGCCGGAATCTCCGGTGTTGCGCCGCACTACATCCCGCCGCCATCAACCTTCAACGTGCTTCTTGGCTCCTCCTGGTTCGATAAACCTTGGTTTCTTTCTGAGGGAAAACTTGCTGCTGTGCGCATCATACCTTCCTCTTGGGGTTGCCCAACGAACGTGTGAAATACACGCCATCAGCGTGTGGCGACAGACGGCTCCCACGCCCAAAATTTTCAGCCTCGAGAGGCGCCGACGCGCCCGATTCACGCCCTTAGCGAAGGGGCCGACACGGGGTTGCCGGCGCTTCTATTGGGCTCGAAAAAATGCCGGCGCCGTTTGGGGCGTGCCGGTGCGAGCCCATTTTCGCTCCCGGCCCTCAAATTGGCGGCGCCGGTGTGAGCTCATTTTCACTTCCGGCCCCAAAATTTCTATCGAAGGCCGCTATTCGAGGGCGTCGGTGGAAATGCTCTAAGAGCATCTCCAACAGGCGCTGTAAAATCTAGCGCTGTAAACCAGCGATTCGGCGCGCTGTATACCGCTAGCGTGCGTGTTAGCGAATTCGCCCGCGGCAGAGGATCTATTTTGCAGCGCGCGTTGCTGTGCGAAAAATGCACCTCCGGCAGAGGCTCTATTTTGCAGCGCGCACGACACAAACTGCTAATCCGAACGTTTTTTGAAAATTTAAATCAAACAAACTATGAAAATTTGATCGAAAATACGAATATATTTTAAAAGTTCAACGATACAATGCGACATATAGAACTGCTAACTACTCGTCCGACTCCCAATCGAAGTCCGAGCTGCTCGGAGTCGTCTCCGACACCGGCGTCGTCGTCCACTCGAAGGAGGAGAAGGAGGAGAGGACGATGGTCGACGGCCCTGCGCCGTTCTTCTTTTCCTCCTCCTTCCTCACCGCCTTCGCAGCCCTCGCCGCGGACTCGGCGCGACGCTTGTCGCGGCTAGCTTTTTTTCTTCGCCTTCGCCGCCGCCTTCTCCTCCTCCTTCTGCTCCTTCTGCGCGTAGAAGGCACGGCGACGTCCTCGGGAAGCGGCGCGCCCATTCAAGGCGAAGCGCCTCGTCGCGCTCGGCGATGAGAAGGCGCTGCTCCAGCTCCCGCGTGATCACCGGCGGCGGCGGCCCGAGCATCTCCGCCTGCTCCCGCGTCTACACGTCGTGGAAGTTCATTGCGCGGCTGGAGCGGCCCAGCCGCCACGCGACGGCGTCGTACGCCCGCGCCGCCTCGTGCGCCGTGTCGAACATGCCGAGGCGGATCCGCTCCTCGCCGGAACGGATTTCCGCGTCGAATCAGCCGCTCGGCCGCGCCCGAACGCCGTGGTAGCCGGAGGCGGGGCGGCGGGGCGGAGGCATCTTCGCGCGGGGGCGGAGGGGACGACGGCGGAGTCGCGTGGAGGCGGAACGGCCGGAGGCGGAGCGGCGCGGGAGGGAGAGAGGCGGGGAGTGAGACGGACGGAGGCGGAGACGCGTGGGAGGGATGGCAGTTGACCGCTTTCGCGCGTGGTGTGTTTGTAGCGCGCGCGGTAGCGCACGCGGCAGATATCTCGCGCGGGATAGCGCGAAAGCGCGCGGACGGCAATTTTTTTAGCGCGCGCCGTTTTCCCGCCTCCGCTGGAGCAGCGCGGCAGCGCCCACGCGCAGCACACCGGCGGTTTTGGAGATGCTCTAACAAACTTTCCAAAACGATGCTCTTGGCATAAATCCAACAAACCCCGGTTGCCGGCGCTCCGGTCACGCTCTTGTTTCGGCAATATACGGTGCCGAAATACTCGAAAGAGGAAAACAAAAACTCGGCCGTCACCTCCACCACCTGGCACATGTGCCCCAGCGCACCGCATCCGCATCCATTGACAGACAGATCGCACCACCCTTTCTTTCCCTGCCCTTTTAAAAACCCCACCTTCACCGCCGCCGCTCTCTCCCCACTATCCCCCCCTCCCCCTCCCCCAGCACTACCCACCGCTGCCGGCAATGGCGGCGGCGCACGGCGTTGGCCCGAACCTCTTCGTGCAGGAGACGGACTGGTACAACGAGATCCTCCTCGGCGCGGTGGTCCCGGGCGACTGGTGGCGCGGGATGCCGCACCCGATGCGTTCTTGGCTGCGCAACACCGTCGGCGGCTTCCTCCTCTACTTCCTCACCGGCTTCCTCTGGTGCTTCGTCATCTACTACTGGAAGCGCCACGCCTACATCCCCAAAGGTCTACCTTCCCTCCCCTTCCCCCCAATGCTGTCTCCGTTCTCTTCTCCCCGAGAATTTAGCTTGTGGGATTTGGCCGGGTGCTTGAACTAGCACCTGTTTACCAGATCAGTACAGTAGTAGAGCCCGAACAGTCAGCCGAGGATCTTGCTGGTAGATTTCGCAAGAGAGATTTGGTGGTCCTGCCGTGCGTGCTGTGGTGGAGAATAGCTTTCAGAGCCTAATTCGCCGCCACCTTCCCCAGCCCAGTTCCCGAGATTTCGTGGAGGGCATTGTTCGTCCGGTGCGCCGCCTCTTACCTATCAGCTTGGTTTTACCGACAACCTGCTGGTTTGGCTGGGAGATGTGGCTGATTGGGGGGATTCAGTTTTCAGTTCGTTTTCAGGCTCGTTGATGGTCAGAAAGATCACCTGAATAACACCCAGAGGCACACTATGGGGGAAATCTATGGACTAGTGTAGTTTGCACATGCATGACAAGATTGCATCCTGCTAGCAAATCACCTACCAGCTCCTTGCTTATCGAGACTGGTTGTTGAGGTGTGCAAATCAAGCCGTCCTAAAAGTTCTGCCTTTGAGCTGGTGGCCTTTTCAATACTATTATCTTCTGTTTTGTCCGCCTCTTCACGTTCTTGGCAAGATCGCCACGCAGGTTAGATTAGATGAACAGAAGAAAAAACAGAACTTGCACGTTACTCCTGTACTTAGTCGTCCACTAACAGTTCCGGGGGACTTTTTCTAATGCCCTGCCAGGTAAGGTTGCGTCATCTAATCCATTATTTTGCCGGCTTCTTAGCTCATTCACAGATGGACGTGTCTGCAACTTGTCGACATTCATTTTTGCTGGTGCTCAGATAGTGCAGGTCCTGCTTGTTGTTTATTGCTTGTCCTGGGTATTTTCTAAAATGCCCAGGATCTTGCAATTTCGATATATTGATGCTGCACAACTTTTTGTCTAGGAAATAGGAGTTGATAGGGGACCTGTGTGGTAGATATCGACTCAAAGGTCTGTGTCTGTATCACAGTCTGCATGATATTTCGATTTCGCTCGCATTCTGGACCACTTCACTATATTGCTATCATTGAATTCACAACTAGAAAAAGGTAGGCTGCTCTTCTAAGAAAACATTCCATAATTCATAGTATAGCTAGGGCAAGCCTGTCTTCTCTAGTGTATATATACTTGTGGCTGGTGAGAGCTTGCATTTCCTGTGGAACCAAGACAACTGGAACAGAACTTTTCCTGCTGGATTTCTTGATTCTTTGGAAATTGAACTCCATGTTGCTGCATGATACTTATCCTGTGCAAACCAATTTGTTTGACCGTCATCTCTGTTGTTTATTTTGTATTTGACATGATTCGGTGTGATGTGCTCTGAAAGTAAAAAAAAATAGTTTAGATTGCCAGCTCAATATTTTCCACTGTCGGCATCTTTTTGGTTGTAGGACATTTTCCCGAACCAAAATGATCATGTCAATCTGCTATACATATCGTTTTAAATGTTTTCAGCATACATATCATTTATGAAAATTGCATCTTTATTCATACTTTTGTGACTCTTTAGCCTTGGAATTGCTGGCAGCTAGTCTAAATAGATAGCAATGCTATTTATTGTTTCTTCCCTCAAATATAAGTTGCTTTTTACCTTTAATATTCTCCAATGCAAGATTGACTATGATTGTTAATCATAATATTCTAGCAAAAACTATATTATGAAAATAGATTGCAAGATGAACTATTTTCATAATGGCCACTTTTTTATACTCCCTCCGATTCATATTAGTTGATGCTAATATAGTTATATCTAGACACATTTTAGTTGTAGATACATCCATTTTAGCATCAAGTAATATGGATCGTACTTAGCATGTCCGAATCACCAATAGGTAGAGCTTTCAACCTGAATGCCATATTATTTAAAATGCAATTCTACAAACTTGTGTACCTAGGTAATATTTGACAAGACTTTATAGAAGATTATGCTGAAACCTTATGGCTGTTGATGCAGATTCTATTCCTTCAATAGAAGCTATGAAGAAGCAAATAATTGTTGCATCAAAGGCTATGGTTGTCTACTGTGCTCTGCCAGTTGTATCTGAGCACATGATTGAGAGTGGATGGACACGGTGTTATTTCCATATAAGTGAAGTTGGTTGGCCAATGTATTTTGTCTATATGGCTTTGTATCTCATCTTCGTGGAGTTCTTTATTTACTGGATGCACAGAGAGTTGCATGACATAAAACCATTATACAAGTACCTACATGCAACCCACCACATTTACAACAAGGAGAATACCTTATCACCATTTGCGGGTAAGGTCTTATTTAAGCGTTGAGTCTTGAAATATTGCGGATATGTCTTTTATTTGCTTAACATGGTAGATGTAAAGCTTCACTGTAGCAGTGATGAGCAAGAATTGTTATTAAATGGCACAACTGATGTTGGTGTTTATCGATTTTTCTTGTTGATGTGAAAATTTTCAAGCATTCAATTCCTCTAATTTATGCATTATGTTTTTTTCCAGGTCTAGCATTCCATCCAATTGATGGGGTTTTACAAGCTGCACCGCACGTGTTTGCGCTCTTCTTTGTCCCTGCACACTTCAGGACCCACACTGCTCTCATGTTCTTAGAAGTCATCTGGACGAGTAACATCCATGACTGCATCCACGGCAAGGTTTGGCCGGTGATGGGTGCTGGTTACCACACCATTCACCATACAACGTACCGCCACAACTATGGTCATTACACCGTCTGGATGGACTGGATGTTTGGCACCCTCCGCGAGCCAGAAGATATCCTCAAGAAGGACTGAGTTTGCTCGGACCTGTGTATACTTTCCTGTCTCCAGTAGCGCTGTCAAGGTGTAATAGTTTTAACCCATATGTTTATTCTGCTCAAAGCTGTTTGCTGCCTTTCGAGTAGTCATTTGTTGCTTCAGTCTGTTAGGTGGTAATAATATGGTTCATATGTTAGCTTTGTTCCTTGGGTATGCAGCGAGATGGGAAGATATGTTGGACACCTGTGGTGTTTGTACCATTTCCGGCACCATGATGTATTGTTATACATAGGTTTTCATGCTGTTTGTCCAGCAGCGTTCATCGTCTTTTCCCACCGTTATCTTGTTCTGATGAAGTAGTGTGTCATGATCTTGGATCACTTGCATTGTTGCTGTTGTCTAAAAGACTTGAACATGTGAGAGTTGTTTTCCTAGTAAGAGCATGCTGAATGGTTGCTGGGAGCTCTTGTAAAGAAGTGCATGTTACCTGATACAGCAATGCTGGGGCGTTATAGAACATGATGGATAACTATGATGTGTTGTTATACAACTTGTCCCTGCTCTGATTGTGCGGAACGCTGGTGGTAAGCCTAAGGCACTTGTTTTTCCTGATAGAACTTCTAATGAGCATGAAAATCCACCTTGTCCCTGCTTTGATTTTGTTGAACGCTGGTGGTCAGCTACTTCAGCGGCTCTGGCTCTTGTTTTTTTTGTGTGATATTGTAATGAAATTAATAATTCAGTGTTGTCCCTGTTCCCTTAAACAGTTCACGATGGCAAAAATTCACTTCATCACCATTTTTATCCTTCACCAGGTGTGTATGCATTACATGGAATTTTTGTGTGCAAATTTCAAATTGTATAATTCCTTGGTGCAACACACGCAAACCAGTCTAGTAACAAACGAGACCAGATATGGTAAAGGCATGCCCAAACTGCAAACTATTGGTTTCAACAAAAAGAAGAGCAGCCGGATAAGAGGTGCCCATACAGCATCAAATTTATTCTTCTCAAATGTTCTGCAGAGCATGCAACAGCCAGACTACATGGAGATACAAAATATTCAGGTTCATGGAAGGAAGGACTTAGGCGGCGGGCAGTTCAGCCTGCAGTCAATGTCAGTTGCATAGCACACATCCTTGTTGGGACCATACAGGCAGCAGTAACACAAGTCGCCGCATGGTCGCAGAATCTGCCTCTCGCAGGAGAATATATCCGGTCCATGCCCTTGACCTGCAAAATAGTTTCAAGACTAAAAGCATCAGCATACAGTACATGTCTGCAAGCTTAGTAGATATTCAGAGAAAAGTTACAAACTTACTCTTAGCCTGTGACGCGAAGCATCCAAGAAGAACAAAGAAAAGCACCAGAGCATAGGCGGCCTGCTTCATGTAGTTCGCCATTCGCGGGTGGTTCAAGGTCTCTGAATAGTAACAAAGATGGTACTAACAACAGAATGATTTCCTCCATGGTTGATGTCTATATATAGGAGTACATACACATATGCAGTAGCATAAATTGGTTTTACCTTCCACGATTTAATTCATTACGTACAGCCGGATTATCAAAATCTCTATCTAGCGTAATACCTTATAGCAAAAGGATTATTAAGGGAGGAAATTAATACACCTTAATTTGTAGTAATTTGTTTCTCCTTTTATACTGCTCCTGTATATTTCCTATCTGGACAAAAACTGGCAGGAGATTAAGACCTATTTCCTTCTCAATAAAAGTTTTCCTATTTTATATGGATCCTGTGTGGGCTGGCTGATACGAGTAATAGTGCTGTCATAATTGTTGGGAAACCGCCGGCCCACCTAGACGGTGTGGCCCCACCCTTTCTTATAGGGTGTAAGTTTCCCTACCTTTGGTCCACATCCACCTACCATTTTTTTAAAGCATTTTCAGCGGCTCGATGTAAACGGACGTAAATTGATTTACTTTTTTTTTTATCAAATCGTATCTCCCTTGAGCCCGCCGGCAACGACCCTGCCCGCTCCGTCTTTTGCGCACCAGTGTAGGCGGTGTCGCTTTGGCAGTATGTGCCTTGTTAATGGCGCTAGCTCGCCTTCCGCGCGTGGCGAAGGTGATGAGCCAGAAGATGAGGTCGTGTTTGCGTCCTTTTTAAAGTGAGCAGGCCACGACCATTTCCCCCACATCCAGTGCCATATCATTGCCACTTCTCTCCAAGCTTCCTGCTGATCTCAATCACATCGAAGACATGTGCAAGGGGTGGCCGTTCCGCAGGTGGAAGCACGACCATGAGGCCGGCTCATCTCGCGGTGGAAAGAAGAAGGAGCCCTAGTGCCACTACGTGTCGGTCAACCTCGCGTGGCAGCTATTCAAGGAGAATTGGACTACGCCCTGGAGGGATATGATCCAACCGTCCGGTTGGCTTCTCAACTCCCACCGCGTGCTAGTGCTTCCGGTGTCGTGCGAGGGCCGCGTTCGCCGTGACGAGGTGAGGCGCCTCGGGATCATCCTACCACCGAATCTGCGCGATGATATGGCTTTCACCCTTTGTACTTGAGGCACGCAGGGACTTAGAGGATGCAAGAGGAACATCATAGGCAATATGGTGGGGTTAAGCGGCAGCGCGCAAGCACGAAAATCCTATAGAGACACTCTCAACTTACAGGTACTAGAATAGATAATAGAGCACACTAACAGTTCTATACTCTGCAGACATAACCCAGCCGATGTGTTTCCCCTTCGCAAAGGAAGAAGTAGTAACAAGGGCAATCACACGGTTGAAACGTTTTATTAGGTAACGTTGTAGTGATGCTAAATTACTACTCAAATTATTAACAAATTATTAGCAGCAACATAAGGTGTAAGTTGTTCTATGATCAAGCTATACATCTCCAAGTCATCCATAACCACTGACACGGCTTATCGATAAGATGTACACCCTGCAGGGGTTGCCCAAATATAACCATACGCATGCTCGACCCCACTTACTACATGTGGAGTCTCACAACAAGACCGTTCCCAATGCAAGAGAAAGTCTAATGGGAGCCACCGAACTAAGCTACCCGTGAAGAATTTGCGTTAACGGCTAGGCGTGCATACCACACGCTTCGCTAAATGTTCCGCGGGGTACAGTACAAAATATAAACCACCTGAAGGCAACAGAATGTAAACACCCGAAGGCAACAGAATGTAAACACCAAAGGCAAAAGTAAGTAAAGCATGACATACATGGCATATGCAAATAAAACCAAAGTGGCTCTCAATAAACAGACTCGAGGAAAGGTAATGGTGAGGGGATCCGATAATTGTCCACACGTACGAGTAGAGCGCTCAATCTCGAAACAGATAACAAGAACTCGGGTCCTAGGAGACATTAGCGAGACAAAGATCCGATGCCACTGCTTACAATTTTAGTTGTTAACAGTTAAGTAGGGCATGATTATCTCCAACAACTGATGTAGCATGTGATAATCTCCCAACAAACCTAACATATAAAGAGATAACAACAGATTCCTAAGCATGTGCTACGACTCGTAAGGCAAACCCGATAACCAAACAACAAATATAGGAGGGTGGTGGAAGCAGTATGGGCTGCGTTGAGGTAACATATGGATGAGACACGTGTCAAGAATGTAACTCAAGGCTAGCATAAGGGAGAAGGAAAAATAAAATAGGTAAGATACTCCTGCAGAGACAGGAGTGTGGAAATGATTGTCTGTTAAAGATTGCCGAGGGACATCCGGATGACTTGTCATATCTCACCGCACTACTTCACAATCCAATCCGGTAAGAAGCAAATGCTACAGCAAACATCGGATGCAAAACTTACAACTACAGAAGAAGAACCGGCATGATCAAAATGATATGCATGACATGTCAGATATGATGCGATGTAACTTATCCAATTTAAACGGAATCGGAATCCACACACACAAATTATCAGGTTCAAGTTATTTTTCTACCCCACATATTAAATGTTATTAGCATGGCATATAGCATGGCATGAGTGAGCTACACAAAATTAAACGGAGCGAGGAACCGTAGCGATGCGGGATGCAAACAATTATATGGATGGCACATTCAGATTTCTTGCATTTTTCTGATGGAAAAGCATATAAAATCTGTTTTATTCTGAGTTACACGCGCTGGCGCTAGCAAGGATGAAGGGCTTGGGTAAGGTGATTCTCGAAACTGATTGCCTGGGTGCTGTGGAAAAAATCCGAAGCTGCGATATTGACAGGTCTGTTCATGGGCCGTTAGTCGAAGAAATAAAGTCGATGCTGAAGGGTTTTGCTGATCACTCGATAAGGCATGTGCGCCGTACTGGTAACAAAGTAGCGCATGAACTAGCTCGTTATGGCTGCGAAAATAAGTGTAATGTGGTATGGGAGACTGACCCTCCAGACTTCCTTGTATCTGTACTTGCACCTGAGTGTGCCGTTTAATTGATCGCAGCATTTCATCTCAAAAAAAAAAAAAAGAGTTACAGATTGTGAGATATGATTTTAGCAAAGATTCAAACATTTTCTGAAATTTTCCCGAAAACAGATTAGGTTCCTCACCGAGGGGTAGCTAGCCACAGTCGTTGACGGAGGGACCCGGGAATTGAACTTGGAATCTCACGATTGGGTTGGATGGGACTCACCAGTTAGGCTGCAAGGGATGTTTTTTTTTTTGAGTAACTGCAAGGGATGTTGATCAAAGGCGCCCGCGATGTTTCTTGAGTCCGTGCATTGTGGGGTCACGGTATCCGGCCAGCGAGTGTTGGCGCGGATCCGGGCATCCGGCTGCCATTGACAAAGAGAAAACAAGCAGCGAAAGATCAGGCATCTACTTTGGACAAAAATTCGAAGAGGATCTTCACTGGACATGCGTCGGTTGGTTATAAGGAGGAGGGGAGCTCGTACGGCAGCTCATCGATCGAGCGAAGCTGAGTTCGAATGGACGGTGCCTACCTGGTTCGTACAGACATGACGTAGGTAGAAGAAGGGAATGGGTTTTCAGTGTGGATGTTGGGCTGCAACGTGAGATGGACCAAGATATGGAGCTGAGCTGGCATGCTTCCTCCCCCTTTCTATTTCTTCTGATCTGATTGCACCACCGGACTTCGAGGAAAGAAAAAAAAAGATACGGGAGGGTTGACAAGATTTTTTTTAAAGCGGCAGCATTTGACATTTTGAAAAATGATTTTATTTGGTCATATTTAAAATAGGAACAAGGGTGTAAGGTTTTATAAAACCTTAGAATTATTTTGCAAACAACTTAGGGTTTTAATCAAATAATTTTTTTCTTGGGAGTTTTATCAAAATAATTGTAAGGTGTATGATGCATGATGCTGATGAACTTGGATCGACACGGAAAAACAAGCGGAGAAAAAATCTAATATTGGGTTTTTCTGGGTCGTTACAACTAGTCACATGCTTGCAAGTTAATTTGATGTCATTCCACCGAGAGAGCCTAGATTATATCTATCCATCATTTGGATGGACAAATCACACTCTTGATCCATACGCTTCAACTCATACTTTCAGAATGCCAAATACCACCTTTATAACCACCCAATTACGAAGTGATGTTTGATTTCATCAAAGTATTCCTCCGGTGTGGCTCTTGTCATGCACCATACCCCACACTCGTTTGCCCATGTCGAAGGCACATGTCCCCTTCTACTCCTCCTCATGCTGGTGTTGCTGCTTATAATAGACGAAGAGCAGGATGTGGGAGTCGATGACGGCGTACGCAGCGACGCGGATGTCGGGCGGGTTGAGGTACTCGAGCGGGTTGATGCATTAGGGGCAGATGGGGGCGGCAGGAGCTTACGGGAGGGAAAACAACCCATCTCAGGAGCGCAGGCGTCCCTGAAGATTATCCCCTCGAACCAGTGCAGGAAATCGGCACATTCATCGATTTTGGGACGACTGGAGAGGATGTAGAGCATGTCGCGGTGCGGAATGAGGATGGGGTTCACCTTGTTCTTGTACATCCAAGCCCCCTCGACTCCGTGGAGGTGGACACATCGTAGATAGTGAAGTGGCAACGGTAGTCTCCGCCGACGCCGACGATCCACCGGGAGTCCACCACCGAGAAGGACATTCCACACTTGGCGTGGCGCAGGGGAATCATCATCGGCGCCGTCGTTGTGCTCCTTCCAGCAATGACGATGGAGTGGGAGGGTTGCTCGACCTGGTGCTGCACCACAAGGTACACCGTCTTGAGTCATCTCGACCTTGTGCAGCGGGGGTTGGAAACCCTAGCAACTTTCGGGGGCGTGTGATGATAAGGGAGCAGCTACCTTAAGTATGATGATCAGACTGGCCGGATCAGTTGGGCCTGCAAAGACGAAGTTGAACTTGAGGAGAATATTTACCGACCCACACAGAAGATCAGATCAGAAAGAAACATCCAAACCAAACCCTAACTTGAGATCGGCGCCAAAGCACCCAACAACCGAGATGCCGCGCCGGATGATCAAGAAGCCAAAGCTGGAGGAGACGGCAGGACAAGGAGATCTAGTGCCGCCGGTGTACATGCTGGTAGGCCACGGCAGCGTGCGCCCTGCCTACTCCGTCTTCAAGGTGGACCCTTACGCCGGCGGCGCCAAAGGATCCCCCGGCCGCCTCCTCGCGCGCCTCAAGTGCAAGCACAGCAAGTCTTTCCTCCCCGTCAGATCCAAGCACGGGTCGTGGATCGTCGGCAGCTCAACCAAGAGCCGCTACGGCGCGGAGGAGACCATCATCTTCGACAACGAGTCGCATGAGGTGATCACGGGACCCAATCCCGGGTCGACCAAGCCCAATCCTGTCCTGCTAGCCGTCGGGGAAAGGATCTACGCCATGGCCCAATGCCCCTCCATCAATGGCAGGGTCGACGACGCCTTCGACGGGCGTATCAACTTCCTTCCCTGGTTCGAGGTCCTTGATCTGTCCCAGGCAAAAGTGGTCGGTGGTTGCTTGACGGGCTGCGGATGGAAGGCCCTGCCGAGTCCTGCACCAGTCTTCCCCTGGGGCTAAAACCTGCACCAGTACATCAGCCGCAGGACGAGCGATCTCGCAGTCAGGTCGTACGCCTCCGTCGGTTGCTACGTACTTGTCTCCGTCTCTGGACAGCCGGGCTCGTACGCGTTCGACACGGAGACGGAGCAGTGGACGACCGTGGATGAGAAGAATGATCTGCCATTCATCCAGCTCGCCATCCCGCACGGCCCAGAGCTCTTCCTCGGCATGTCAAGGGCCACTCGCGCCATTACGGCATACAAGATCACTGTTGTCGCTGGTGTGTCGCTGGCCATCATGGAGATCTCGGTCTTGTCTGACCTGCCAGGTGATGAGGAGGTAATGACCACCCATAACTTCTTGTCCCTGGGAATCCACCGTGGTTTTTGTTCAGTGACTAGCTGGAGGGTTGACGAATCATGGGATCCTCCCTACTTGCGTGCGCACATCAAGATGGTAGTTTATGGAACGGAGGATTTCGAGGGGAGATGTATAGCCGTGTCCAAGCGCTGGAAGCAGCTTTTCAAGATTCATGATCCAGTGTGAACGCTAGATTCGCCTTGTGTGGCTGGCGTGTTCTCCATATGACAGTTAAGTACATTAATTTTGCACAGCCTGTAGCCATCTCCATGTACTTAAGCGCGCAGCACGCTGTACGCATCCATGCATCTGCATATCTGCACACTCTACATTGTTTTAAATGTTTGTAACTTCCCGCATGGCCATAGTGAGGTATCCCTTCTCCTCATCATGGATTGTTATAATGTTTTTGTTTCAGCACATAGTACAATCTTTGGTTCGTTGGGTCTGAGTGCTAGGTTGTTAATTATTAAGGGTAGTGTGGACACTAATGATAAATATCACAACTGCAAGTTTTCCTAAGCTGACAGCAGTGACCCAAAATTGTTCTCTTTTGTCAACATACAGATAGCTCTTGATATGTTGGTCCCATCAGATGATTTAATGTTGGTTTTTGCATGTTTAGCAGAAAACTGGAAACAATAAAAATGCCAACAAGAATCAGAAGCTACAAAACATGATACTAGCTAAGATCATCTCCAACAGTCCACATAGGCTGTTACTGATTATTTGTGTAATGTGGAGAAAAAACGGGGCTAGCAAGGGTTAAGCCATTTCAATGGAGAACTACTTCTACGCATATCAATGCCCGATAAATCATTAAAAAAGTTCTGCTTGGCGATTAGTCGTTACTTACGCCATCATTTGTTAAATTTAGTGGTTAGGGTATAAATACAAGATGTTTTGTAAGAGATATATTTGATATATGCTAATTAATAGCTCTGTGACTCGAACGCACCAAATGGAAAAGTATTTGTTATGACCGGTTTGGTCTACCGCCGGAGGAGGCCCACCGGCCAGGCTTAGTTAGGGGCTTAGCCCAATTAGCAGATTAGGGGCTTAGCCCAATTAGCAAATTTCTCTTATATAAGCAAGTTGTAATCGACCAGAATCATTAAGCAATAAACATATATTTGTTGCCGACTCCTCAAGGAGTCGGACTCCCAACCCTAGCCGCCGCCTCTGCCTAGCGCCGCCGCCTCCCTCCAGCCCGCGCGACGGCGCCCTGCCGCTGGCGCCCTCGCCTCCGCACGCACACCGCCCCTTCCTTCCCCTATAACCTCCGCCCTAGACCGGGTAGACTAGCTGGTTCTACCAGTATTGAACTACTATTAATTTTTTTGTGGACTGTTCAAACCCTGAACATTCATTCTGGCTCAAGCCAGAAGAAAACCATTTTTTGTACTATCTTTGTCACATTGAAGTTGCCGTTCACCCGCCATAACCGAGCTTTCTGATTCTGTGGAATATTAGTCCATGTCCCCTCTTAGTTGTGCATTCATAGGCCACAAAGGTGAAGTCCACCTTAGGTAAATCAATTACACATACAACAATTTAATAGCTCTGAGGGATCTTAGTAATAAGTTGAGAAACCAACTATGATAGAGCTCGTACTTTGTATAACAGCATGAGGTTGTGCATTTGTTCTCCTCTTAGTAACATGCCAAGTTGTAGCTTTTTGGAGATGCTCCACTGTCAAAATCTGAATTATCAACCCTCCTAAAATAGAAGTGTAAAATCTACTGCTCCTGCCCTTTTCAAAACCTGGTAAAGTAGCTTTGCCCACTGGAGTGACCACATCAACCGCACTTCCTTCCTTCGCCATTCTTTATATAGCAGAGTTTATTTGGGGACTTATATTTTTCTTCTTTAAAAGATTAATAAAAAAATTGCCGTTTGTGACAGTATTCCTTGCTTCCCTTAAGGATAATGTTTCTTTATTCTTGTTTGCTGGTATTGGCATTGATCTTTTGGATATCAACATGCATATGAGGCTTTTCCACACTTTTGGAAGAGACTGTTCATTTTTTTCTGATGATTTAGATCTTACAGTTCATCTTGTGGTATTGTGACTGGAGCTTGAATCCCCAAACCTGATGGTTCAGTTTCCTGGTAGTTTGTCCGGAGCTCAAATCCTCAAACATTAGTTCTAGGGCACTCTTTTTGAACTGCATAAGCAACTGAATTTGTTGGAATAGTTTCTTGTGTGATCTTTGCATCCTTGCAGGTTCATTTTTTTATTATTATATTCTTTGCGTGTAAAGATGTTTCATTAAACCATACCCTCAGAGAAATACTTAATAGCCTATAATTAAGTACGACAAAGTTCCAGTTTATGTTTTGAAGCTAAAATTCAATTGCAGACTGAAGACTGTCATTTATCTATTTATGTTGAAAAATATTGGCAAATATTGTTCTTTCGAGTATGCTGCTAAAGGCTATGGTGTATAACTTAGCTTTCACATCTTAGTGCTAGGACAGTGCCAGCCCGTGTAGATTGAGAAAATGGTGTAGGGTCGCTGCAACAGTTGTGGCTAGGAGCAATAAGTTGAGCCAGGGACACTTGTTGAATGCAGCAACTAAGTGGTACTAACACATGGGCGACCTTTCAAATACATGGAAGTTATTATCAATGGGATAAATTTCTACTTTAACACGCAGATGATTTCTGCAATAGTAATGCCCCTTTAAGCAGAGACGGCGAGCAGAACGTTAAAATAAACTGCAAGCATGATGTAACTTCTGCTGCCCTGGGTCTAACTTGAGTACTGCAACTTGGCTCGCTAGTACAAGGAAAGTAGGACAGTTGCTTAAGCCAGTAATATGTTTTTGATGGAGTGACTAACAATGTTATAATAGCCAGTAATAATATTCCATTCTTTCTGTCCGTTGCAAAATAGATACTCGGCAATCCTTAAAACATTGTACGGAGTACTTAGCTTTGTTAATTACAGAAATTTAGTACTGACACAATTGATCATTTATCTGTAACTTGCTGTTTTGAAAACCTTAAACAGTTGGTTCATGAAGGGCAACCTTGCTCTTATGTAGACCTACCAGTGCCGTTCTTTTTGATAAGTATTCCATAGACCTTGTATTAAGAGTATTTCCAGTCTTTCAATTTCTTACCATTTCACTGATGATTCGTACCTGCAATTTGTAATTTGCATCACTCTCTGTTACTTGTATTTCACCTACTGATGCCGGAAAGGGTCCTGACTGCATTTAGTCAATCCAGTTTCGATGCATGGTGCTGTTAGCTAGTTCATTGTATGTAAGGGACATGTTCTGCTTTTGTTGAGTGAGCTGTTTATGTCGCCAAATTCACATTTTAATTTTCGATTAGCAGCTCTGAACTTGGTATGTTATGTTAACGCAGGTACATGGCCCAGCATGATTGATAACTTAGGTGGAGTTCATCGTGGGATTTGGAATCTTGGAATATAGTCAAATCCTGCGCAGTTTTCAACTGGCAACCTGCGCTCACTGTCCATCCAATCAGTTAGCTCTGCATTTATCTGTCTATAACCTTTTGAACTCAATTGTGCGATCAAATGCTTGATATGTTCTGTGCAATCATCTATTGAATATCAACAAAATATACCTGATACCACATAGATGTTCAATATATTCAAGCAGATACTGAACTTACTCTTCTAGCATACAGGCAGTTCATTATGTTGCATAAGTTCCCTAATTTGGCAGTATACTGTGGTTGTTCTGTTTGTGAGCAACGTCCATGTTTTTAATCACATGTGTACGGTTGCTGCGCTGCTCAGCGAATCCTCGTGGCCGTCTGGTCGGTACCGTCACTCTCCCTGCCTCTCCTCCATCTCTTATATACTGTAATCCATGGATCCGAGACTCTTGTGTGTCGTGTTAGAATTCATAGGGCTCCGCGATGGAGCCTATGAAACCGAATCGTGTTAGACCAGCTTCATGTTCAGATTTTGAAGTCGGAGTATGGTGAATGGTTGGGGCTTCTGGTAGGATTCCTGTAGTAGCTACCAAATTCCTTCACATAACATCACCTGCAGTCTTAAATTACATATTTCTTATGTTGCCATTCGCTAGTGTCATGTAAAAAAAAGTTGAATTCATAATAATTTCATAATGTCCAGTTTTTGGTTTATTTCTCATGAAAGAGCTTATGTTACAGGCAAGGAATCCTTGCCCAAGCCTATGTAGTCAAACATGAGAAGCTCAGACATTGCCATGAGGGCGTAAACCACAGTATGACGAGATGTGTGCTTTTTTTCGAAAATGGGCATTTTATTACTTGCGCAATATACCCGGCCTCTGCATAACTAAGATGCACACAGCCGCACAAAGATTCGTTACAAATCCACAAATGGTGTTCAAAGATATAACAGAGTTCATAGAGCAATAAAAAGACTAGCTAGGAGGATCTAGCCGGAAGTCACGCTGCCACCCATGTTGGGAGAAAATATCCCTCGCCGTATCCTCCAATCGTGAAGACACCTCCGTAAAGAGGTCCCGGTGCTCCGGTCGCTGCAGAGGTATCCATGAACGAAGCATAGCAGTGCACCGGTAGATGACCTGTAGAAAAGAAGAAGAGATGTTATTGAAAATCTTGTCATTTCTACACAGCCATAGCGACCAAATTATTGCAATCGCTCCCATCCTAATAAGACGTTTAAACCTAACATCCACGCCATTGAGCCAGTTACCAAATAAATTGGCAACATTACGAGGTGGGTATAAGGTAGACCCTATTTGGACAGCTGACCATATAGACCTAGCAAACTTACATTGGAAGAATAAGTGTTTAATAGTCTCGTCCTGAACTTAATATAATCTTGTGCTGAACTTTTTGTACTGACTAATTACGGTTCTGTTTGGAACCTCCGTTTCGCCAAAACCAAAGTATATCAATACAACAGTATTTCAGTGCCTGGCAAACCAATGCTTCAATTTTTATCCTTTAGAAAAAAAGAGGGTGCACTACTTTTTCCAACACTTCAGAAAAGCAGCAGTTTTGAGGATACTACAATTTACATAACTGTGCCAAACACCACGAAGTATGTTAAACTGTAGTATTTTAATACTCCCTCCGTTCATAGATATAGGGTGTATAGTTTTTGGCACTGAAATTAAGAAACGCACATTAAGGGCAAGTTACACGAGTTTTGAGCAATATTACCCCTGAATTATTGCTTTGAGAAAATAGAGGAGTTTGCATAAGCTAAGAAAATGAGATCGAATCCGTAAAAAAATGTTCAAATGAGTGGTTCTACGCAATACACCTTATATTTTGGAGCTTTTTTCAGAAAAACTATACACCTTATATCAAGGAATGGAGGGAGTAAACCATAGTATTCATAGAGAACTTCAAAAATACTCTGCTTCCTACATGTTTATAATCTATGAAGTTTCAGATTACAGGATTGCGGCAGATTTCAATAACACCAAAAGCACATTGCAGCTCACAAAAATAAGACTCAGTGGTATATCACGTTGCTGCAGCTGACAACAGAGACCATTATTATATACATGTTTTATAAGAGAAGGAGACAATAATTAATAAGTAAACTACATCAAAATATAAGTTGATACTTATTGTTGGTAATGGAATCTCTCGTGGAATGCCTTATGCCTCTTCTTACATGGAGTACCTCTCGGTTTTATCGGTAACCGATTCAGGAATTTACAAGTAAAAGCTAGGCAAAGGAGCAAATGTAATCGCCGCAATATGCTCGCCATTTTCGCTGACTTCATCATTGTCGCCCGTCTCAGCGTCGTCATTAGGAATAGTCTTAAAAAAATCTATCACTCTTTGTGATTCCTCCGTGCTCATTGAAGCTCTATTAGTCATTGTAACGCGGACATGAACGGAGTCAAGGGGGGACGAGGGGGGGCACGCCCCCCCTATGTTCATGATTTTTCTTTGAACACAAGCCATGTCAGCTCCTTATTTGTGTGATTTTAGCTAATTCTGCCCTCCTTATACTAAGATTGCCCCCTTATACTTCAATCCTGGCTCCGTCCTTGAACGCGGAGAAACTCGTCACGCTCCTGCAAGCTAGCGCCTTCACCATCCATGTCTGAAAATTGATCAGATTAAGACTCATGTTAGTAGTCAAGTAAATCATTTCTAAAAGGTCTTGATTGTTTCGAATAAAGATGGCATTGCCTGCATGAAAGCCGCTATCACTTCTGCTATTGGAATATTACATGAGGTTCTGTATTTAGGGTGTATGTATCAATCCTTTAATGGCCCTTCAATTGGGTAAAACAGACTGAAGAATGAAAACTTTATTAGTCATTGTATTGGTTTTGACAACAAATTAAACTTCCTAGTTCTGTAGGAAGTATGAATGCTCAAGTACAATGACAAATATTTCAGCACAAAGTTTCCTAGATGAGTAGTCAACCGTGATGCAAGAACAAAATGCATGTATTATATCCATATAAGAGCTTTTTCCCATTCAAGCTTCAGAAAAGCCTGGCATATTTAGTCAACATATCTTGGAATATACGTATCAAACAAAAAGTGCTTCAATTACATTTCTGGAACAGCCAAAAGACGATGGAAAATTTGTGTAATAAAGAAATTAAACAGAGCTAGTTTATTCATGCCATACAAGAGTAATAATAAAGTTTAGGTAGGTGTAGCCTAACATTGATAGACTAAGCATCATAACACATGATGGGTACCGAAGAACATTGTCACATAATCAGCCATTTGTAAGAGCCGTGCATATACAATTAATGACCAGATCTAAGTGAAGAGAACTAAGCCAGTTTTCATTTGGATGGCCAGAACTTAGATTGCGCCGGCACAGATCGGATGCCTGATGGCTTCCTTAACGGCGGGAGGTGTAACTTGTTACCGATTTGCTGCTCAATCAACTTTCTGTGATTTTTTTTATATGTTGGTAGAAATTATTCACCACCCAAAACATGACGTTATCCTTTACCTTTCTAGAATTGAACACCCTAATATTGCTTAGAAGAGTACGGTTCAGTTATATTGTGCATCAGCAAAGATAAAATTTCGGTCTCGTCTAGACTACAAATAAGCATTAAAAAATATTCTCTTGTAATCTCCAATTTCTTAGTTCTTTACCTGAACACTACAGAAACTTCCTTTAGACCATGTTTCTGCTCACCGAGTACCCATTGATTGAAGATCGATGTTTCTGACCATGCATGGACATGACCAGATGGCGCTGCGCCGGACGGTGGTTCAGAACCGTGATTGGCAGCCGTGGGTTGAGCTGCTGCTGCCAAACCCAGCGTTTGTAAGAGAGGACGACTGTGCTACAATGTGAGGAAGTACATGGACTTGTTTGTATATATATTTCATAGGAGGAGCAGTCAGTGCAGTTCCGTCCGATCCTGTCCATTGAATAAAAATGAGCAGTCCAGATCCTACTGGAATCAAGTAGCACACAAGTGCATTGTTATACTAGATATTCTCTCTATCTTGTAGCTCGGGCATGGGAAGGTTATGTACGTTCGACATTCAGCTCAACGATCCAGCGGACCATGGCGCCGCTAGAGAAGGCGAAGCACTAGGTTACTATATACTTGAAAGCTAATAGTAAAATGAACTTAAAGACTTGATCTTATGCTATGCTTAGTTTGAGTGTGTGTCCATCATATCATTCTGCCAATGATATTATCTTGCTACTAGCAACATTCAATGTTCATGATCAGAAAATCTTGATCATCTCACTACGGGAAAAATAGGCTTCGCCGTGCAGGCTTTCTTTGCCGTGTGTTCCCGCACGGCAAAGATTTCTTTGTCGTGTGCACAGATAAAAACGCACGGCAAAGATCTTGGTCACGGGAAAGATAGACACGAGCGCACAGCAAAGATATGATTCACGGCAACGACGGAAGAGGCCGCACGGCAAAGAAAGGTGCACGGCAATGGCCCAACACACCGCACGGCAAAGATTCGGTGCACGGCAAAGACGTTAGGCATTGCCGTGCAACGTTGGCGCACGACAAAGCAGCCTTTGCCTAGTGTTTTTAACAAACGCACGGCAAAGAAGGCTTTGCCTAGTGTAAGCGCACGGCAAAGATGTAAAAACTGAATTTCTTCTCATCTCAAAAGGTGTGGCGTGGTATAGTTATCAACAAACAAACATTTAGTCTAGTGGCAAGGTCGCATGCTTTCCCTACTCTGCGTCCTAGGTTCGATTCCTAGACCAGCCGACATTTTTTTAGATAAAACATGTTTGGCACACGGCAAAGAAGCGACCTTTGTCGTGCGGTGTCACACGGCAAAGCCTTTGCCGTGCAACATTAGCGAGTCACACGGCAAAGAAGCCTTTGCCGTCAATGGCATTGCCGTGCGACCTTTGCCGTGCGGAGTCGCACGGCAAAGGCTTTGCTGTGCATATAGGGCCCTTTGCCGTGCAAATAGTTCCACGGCAAAGACATATTTTCCCGTAGTGTCTATTAATCAACAAGCTAGTTAAACGAGAGTCTTATTAGGGACTCTGATTTATTTATAAAACACATATGTATCAATATTTTTATTTAATACAATTATAGCATGAGATGTAAAAATTTATCATAAACACTAAAAAATAATAATAATCATTTTATTATTGCCTTTCGGTCATATCTCCAACACCTTGACGTTATCAATCACGCCATCTAGATGAGGTTGAAAGAAGGTACCCTTATTTGATGCAATGTAGGCACCACCATGTAAATGGTGCCACCGTGATACCAAATGGTATTCCTAACTATAATTTTAACTCGTAAGCTAAAAGGTCTCCCCAACTTCCCACTTACCGAGTAGATGAGAGGTTCAGGACAAATAGGCAATGCTAGTACTAGGTATATGTGCTCAATTTGTAATTTTTGTGCCGTGTAAAAAATCCTAAGCAAGAAAATATAGAAACATGTTATTCACATTTATTTTGATGGTCAGAGCCAACTTGAAAGCTAAGCAGTGGTAATTAATACCCCGGGAAAAAATAGGGATGTTTCCAAGTATCGACGTAATTTCATAGAGTCATTCGACTTGAATGATACATGAAGAACATAAACCATAAATAGCTGCTTGAAAAAAAGGACATACAAACACTACTGGAGAACGGGCCAATTGTCCCGGCCCGTAAGAGGCTTTTGTCTCGGTTCGACAACCGGAACAACGAAGGCGAGACAAAATGTCCAACCTTTTGTCCCGACCTGCTTACCAGTCGGGACATATAGTCCACCATCTGGCTGCGATGCAGAGGTTTGGGCTGAAGTACCTTTTGTCCCGGCTCGTAAGCCCAACCAGCCAACCAGGACAAAAGGTTTTATTTTTATTTTTTTATTTATCTTTTTTCATTTTCATTTTTCATTTTTCATTTTTTTATTTTTCATTTTTTTGACTCGTTACTCTCTCACTTGAACCATTATTAACACTAATTACATTTAATCTATACTTAAATTCTAGATTTGGTCACTTACCGATCAATCACCCATCTTCGCACTACTCCATTCTCAGCACGCTTAACTACTATAACTATTAGAAAAATGTGAGAAATTTTAATATAAAATAATTTTGTTTATATTCATTTATAAATATTATTATCAAATAATATATGCATTATTCAAATAACATGGCCAAATAATTAATATATCTTTAAATCTTTAAACCGCAAGTGGACAAATAATATATGCATAACTATTAGAAAAATGTGAGGAATTTGAATATGAAATAATTTTTTTATTCATTTATTAATATTATTATCAAATAATATATGTATTATTCAAATAATATGGCCAAATAATTAATATATTTTAATTGGGCTTTATGTCTCGGCTCGTGTCTCCAGCTAGGACAATGGTCCAAGTGAATAGGGGCCAGCCAGCGGTGATCAATTCCCGTAGTTGGCCACGCCGGTGGATCAGATTCCGGTGACCCGAATTATGTGCCAGTAATGGCAATGACCGATCGGGCTCCGCGCGGGAACGAATGGTTGGACTTTATATCCCGGCTCGTGTCTCCAGTCGAGACAAAAGGGCTGCCAGTAGGCCGCAAAAGGCGTCAGACCCTTTTATCCCGGTTAGAGCCTCAAACCGGGACAAAAGGCCTTATAGAACCGCGCCAAAAGGTCCGTAGCTTCTTGGTGATTTCGGGGCGACGTGACCGGCCTATTTATTCCGGCTCTAAACTGGACCGAGACAAAAGACCTGGACGAAAATGCCAGTTTTTTTTTGAGCGTAGAAAATGTCAGTTTTCTATTAGTTTTTTTTTGAGATAAAACAATGCTTTATTAAAGCATCACGAGCCGCCTCATTAAAAACCTTCCAGTCCCCTTCGGTACCCTGGTAAGGAAAAGAGTGCGTCAGAAACTCGCTGCTCAGTGATTACAGGTTCATTACAATCAGCAAGAATATTACTCCTAAGACCCTCTGACGGTCCTGTAAACCAGACATGCCGGCCCAAAGCTCTAGACACTGAGCCTCTCGCCAGACAATGTGCGTCGCCATTTGACCTCCTCCCTTCATGAACAAACTGACAAACCTGGAAGTCACTTCTCCTAGCCCACAACTCCCGGACTACATGTCCATACAAGCCTTTACCTTCTCCCTGCAATGCTACGGATGACATTCGGACGAGTCCGACGCCACTCGGATACGTTGTACCAGGAGATCAGCTGCTAACGCCAGCCCCTCCCTGCATGCCATTGCCTCCAAGCTCCCAGGATCCGACACCCCCTGTAGGACCACAACGGAGGCGCCCAAAAACTGCCCCCCTTCATCACGAGCAACGGCCGATATCGCCGCCGCTGGGAAATTCTTCGAGACTGCCGCATCAACATTCACCTTGACATGGCCAGGGGGCGGGGGTAGCCACTTTGGCCCGCTGATTGGCCCCGCCGGCAAGGTCCTCGGAACGAGGCTCCGCGATCCGAAGCTCCGCTTTGAACCTCTCAATGAAACAATGCGTCGAGAACGGGCTGCGAAGCGCCGCTTCGTGAATAATTTTACGCCTAGCGTGCCACGAGCCCACGGCGTGATCACGACCCCGGTCGACTCCTCGTGAGAAAGATCTTTCATCATCGCTTGTAACCATCCGCGCGCGTGTGGCTCATACAGGTGTTGCACATAATCGCTGATCTCCACCGGCGCTAAACCCCACACACTTCTTGCATGGTGGCACTCAATGAGGGAGTGTCGCCACGAATCTGTCTCGCCACACACCACACAGGCATTCTGTGGCGCCATGTTACGATGCTGGAGGACATCAGCTGTCGGGAGAGACTGCCTGGCCAGCCTCCATAGAAATACTCTCAGCTTTGACGGAACCTTCATTTTCCATAGTGATGTCCACGCCTTCTCCTGGTCTTTGGTGTTGGAAGCAGCCGGTTGCTCATCTAGCCAAGCCAGCCTCCTCTCCCTAGTGTCCACTAGCATTCTGTATGCCGAGCGCACTGTAAAAACCCCGTTGCGCTCATAATGCCAGGCCCAAAAATCAGTTTGTCGTCTCGTGCTGAGTGGTATACTAACAATCACCTGGGCATCCATAGGAAGGAACACCGACTGGATTAGCTCGATATTCCAAGTCATTGTCGCTTGATTCATCAAATCACCCACTAGTTGCGGAAACCCCTGGGAGCTTGCACTAGGGACAATAGTAACCGGGCGCAGCATGCCATCTCTTGGGATTCAGTTCGTGTCAGTTTTCTATTAGTGAAACATCTCATGCGACGGCCAGACCAAGACCAGCCCAGGAAGTTCAGGCCCAGGACGTAAGGAACTAGCCGAATAGGCCAGAGCGTTGTTGATCCGACTTGTAATAACAAGGTCAGGTGGACAACGTTTCATCAGCTCAATGTTCAATGACAAATCACCAGTTCAAAAAAAAAATGACAAATCACGTTATTAGCTGTTCAGCTGTTGATCGAAGTGTTGGCAAATCACATCCCAAAATGCTACATGCACTAGGTACGTAGTGATCTGTCAGCAGAATGGAAAAGATTAATCCATCTCTATAAGCGTATATAGCTAGGGGTAGCTAGTGGAACATGGCTGTAGATTACATCCGTTTATTTAAAACTTGAAAAAATACCATTAAAAAATTATAAAAAATTAAAATAAATTTTGCATGTACATATTATCTTGATACTTAATCGTGTCAATTCTCAAGGAAAAATACAATTGCATGTGATCTACATAAAAATGGTAAAATATGCAAATAACACTATAATGTTTGGATTTGTAAAGAAATATATATTTCAATTTTTTCGTGTAGGCCATGTATGGTCGTATTTTCATTTGAGAATTGACATTAATAATTATCAAGACAATATGTACATGCAATACAAGTTTTACAGCGATTGGTATTTTTAATAACCGTTCATTCACCATGATCTGACGGTGGTAAGAAGACGGAACCAAATTAACGGAACCAAAATTGTGGGACCGGAACCAAAATCTGTGGGACCGGAACCTCTAAAATATTTTACGAATATTATAGAAAACAAGCGTCCTTTTTATCGGCTAAAACATCCAATAAAACTACACAAATCTTAAAGCAATAAACAATTAACATATATGCACATATCTTAAATCACCGAAATATCTCTCTTCTACTCCGTATCTCTCTCGTCTCTCACCATTCATCCTCTCTTTGCTCTCTCTCTGATCTGCGGCGGCTGGAGCACCGAGGGCGGCCTAGGCGGATGGAATCGAAGACGGCAAGGGGGAGATGGGGCGGCGTCTCTCCCCGGTGATCCCTAGGCGACGGCGGCTGGAGCACCGAGGGCAGCGGATGCGGACGGGATCGAGAGCGGCGAGGAGGAGACTGTTCAGCGACGGAGTTAGGCGAGGCAGGAGCGGGCGGGACGGCGTCATGATGCATTATCTGGACATACTTCTGGCAGAACGGAGAGAACGAACAGCAGCCGGCGGGCGCCCAGGTCTCCTCTTTCTTGTTGGTTTGATTTGCTATGTTTTCCTCCCGTTTCCTTGAATACATGGGATAGGCATCAAAAGGCAGTAGTAGGATCAGTACACCTTGTTAATTAGTTTCTTAATCTGCAGTATGATTTTTCTAACTGGATTGAGAGAGCTGATTGATTAATCCGTAGATTGAGGTTTGGCTTTGGGTTAATCTGCAGTAGGATGAACCACTACAACTACTATCTCAGATGGTCAAAACTTGCTTGACGGTAATGCTATCTAGGTTCTGCACTACAACTACAACTACTAGCTCTGTTGGTTGTGTAATGTTATCTAGGTCTTGGACTTCAGTTTTTTGTACGCCATAAACATTGCCTATTCCGGTGGTCACAAGTTTATTGTTCTTTTTATTAGTGTTGACTGCTGTTGGAGCCTATTTTTTTTCATACTACTTCTAAATTTACTGTGAGCAAGTTTCATGTTCATTTGTACATGATTATTTAGATAGTATCTTCTGAAGATTTTATATTTGTTTCTAAATGAATTTTGTTGTTATGACTTTATTCCTTTGCTTTTGTTTCTCTGCTTCATTAACTGCATGTCGTCTTATAGTCAGCATGAATAGACAACTCTATTTCTTTGTATTTTTTCAAATAAAATTACTAGTCATCTAACCTCACCTTCTGGAGTAGACCAGCATCTCTATTTATCTGCTCGTGGGATTTACTCGTTGTTTTAGGTAAGCAATGTTGTCGCAGTTATTTGCAAGCTATAGAGTACTTGCTAAACATGAGGCTACCCTACCCCTTCTCAATTAATTGTTCAGATATTTGTGATGGTTCTGCTGCTAGATCGTTTCACCTAGCTAACACATTCTATTTACCATTGTTTTCAGGGGTATGGGACACTCCTGATGGAAGAAGCAGAAAGAATTGCTCGTAAAGAGCATGGGTGGAGGAAACTGGTTGTCACATCAGGATCAGGAGTTGGGAACCGCCACTACTACTGCAAGCTGGGTTACCAGCTGGAGGGACCTTACATGCTCAAATGCCTGACTTAGTTTAGTTCAATATCCAATGGTGCTTGTATTGCAAATACACAAATCAGTGTACTCATGCTGTCAGTGTAATGTATCTGTAACATTGTTAGTTTTTGTGTGTGTGTTTGACATCCTTAGTATGGATTAATATGTCAGCATATTATATCTCCTAGTAGAATTGGAATTATTTCATCTATGCAATGAAGCTGCTTTACAAGATAGCCTCTTTAGAACTCCTATCCAAAAAATGAACTATTTAGAACACACATGGTGACTTATTTATTTCAAAAGAAGGGGTGCCCATTTGTTTCACATTGCATCGCAGGTTGTTGTACCTAGTGAAATGGTGAATCCTGAAACCCTCTACTTGGGTGATATGTATGCACTGAACTGGTGTCCAGTTTGTTGAGTTCTCATGAAATTATTAGTGGTCACTCAGCGCTTGATTACAGCTATTGTCCCATCTACCATCTACTATAAATAGTGTTGGCAACTTCCAAACATAAAAATAGATGAATCTACAAAGAGCTAAAACATCTTATATTAGTGAACTGAGAGAGTACAATCCACCCCTCATTTCAAGCTTCTCATCTGATACTAGACAAGAAAGAAAACCTTTGTTAGCAACCCAGTTCTAATCCACTGAATTATATAGAGATCGCAAGTTTGGATACAAGCAGCAAGAAGGTGGTCCAAGAGAGAGAGAGAGCCGGAAGCGTGTGAGAGGAGGCCGTCGTTTCGTTTGGTGTTGTGTCCTCCCATGTACTTGTAGGCTTCAGGTCCAGATCAACACAACGGCCATTCCACAACCCCACTTCAAAAGAAATCCAAGTAGATACGAAACTGTACCACTGTGGCCACAGATCATTCGCCCTCGGCACTGCAACAGTCTGCATTTTTATTACCTTAGAAGATATATCAGTTTAGCTTATCCATTGAGAAACATGGCCATGTTACCAGAACGTCGAGAATCCCGAATTCCAGCCTACTGAGATGATCCATAAGAAGGCCATGAGTGACGCCGGGCAGTTTGGCTGGTTGGACCTCGTGAAGGATATCTGAATCATGCAGATTACAGTTCCAACAGTGCTCAGACTCCTGAAGTTTGCCAAATGATCTTGCTCTCGCCAACTGAGAGGCACACATTAGTATACCGTACGGTTCTCATGTCCACTCAAGAAATTTCGCCAATGTGGAAATGGCTGAAGAACCACCAAGAAATAGTTGCCAAATTAAACATTCAAAAGTAACTTGCATATGTCCTTCGGTGATCAAATATCGAGGCCCATAAGAAGCATTCTGATAGAATGGCTGCACATATTAACTATCTGACCTTCCTAACCTCTCAATCCAAGGCACAATACCAAAGTATCCCAACACACTAGGAATGCACATGTCGTGAATAATGATGGAACCAGTAGGGATCGAGATATTACCATAGATGGCTTGGATTTGTAACCCAATATCAACACATGTTCTTGAAGAGGAACTACCAGAACTGCACTATCAAGACGCCTCACTTGGAAATCCACAATCTTTAATCTCCATGAACGACTGCATGTCAACGGTGCAACAAGGATGTTGTGGGTGTCAAGGCCGTACTCGGACAAAGTCGATGAAGAGGATATGTCCAAGACCCGGATGGCCATTGCCAGTTGGGTAGGCAATCCATCGAACAGGTCATGGGCGTTGTCCTGATGAAGCCTATATCTTCCGCTGGGTGCACATCGAGATTCTCCTGGTCGACGATGGTTGGTGATGAGGAGCTCTGGTGCCTCGCACGAGTGAGGAAGAGCTCCATAGACTCCTTCCAGTGGCAACGCCACTGTGGTGACACTCGCGGTCATGAAGTGGCTGTGTTGCTCAGGCGTCGAGCATGCAGTTGTGGTCACCTTCGCGACTATAGAGGACGATGCTCCATCGACGAGGACGACGTTGCTGGTTGCTGGGGGCGCCGTCGACGCTGCTCTGAGGTGAGCGCATGCCTTGGTCCTTCCGCCGAACACCTAGTGTGCATCGAAGCCGTAGAGACGGTGGGTGCTGGTGTCGCGTCAGGGCCGGCTGAAGATGAGCCAGGCGTGGCGGACGGTGCTGAGATGACGATGGTCGCCATAGGCACGCCGATCTGGACGGGCTGTGGCTTGGTTATGGTGCATACGGTGCTGCCATACGTGGAGCATCCTGTGGCCTGTGGGGATCTTTTTTTAATCCGATTCTAATTTGATGAGTCAACTCCTAAAACGTCCATTTAAAATAGTTATAGCATTATAGCAGTTACACAAAATTTATCACCAGTTTAATCAACGGTCACGAAAAATTATATTAGACGGAACCAAAATTTGATAAGACGGAACCTAGGTTCCGTGCCAATCACCGTAAAAGAGCTCGTACATGCAATCATGTATTTCAATTTTTTCTAAAATTTCCAAATGCTATTATTTTGAATAATTTAAAAACAGGGTTCATCTACACCCATAGGTGCATCTAAATCCGTGTAGGGGGTCGCGATCCGTACGCTGCTGTTTGAGGCAGAAAATTCAACTCGGTACCGCGTGACGATGTGGACGCTTCTGTATCTGTCAATGCATGGATTTTTGGCATAAACCGTTGATCGTCAATTAATGGATCTTTAAACGTCTCTAGTTTTGTTCCCTGCCTGATGGCGTGTCAGTGTCAGCCGGAGGAAGTCTACAAGTGGCCGGTCATCATCGCAAGATCGAAAGGCGCTGTCTGGTGACGAGTGGAGAAGATAGCTGCATGCCTCCTGGTCAGGTCCTTTTGGTCTTGTTCTGACAAAGGATATGGCAAGGATGAAATTTTCTTTTAGAGCAGCCACCTATTTGATTAATAGAAATCAAGTTAACGTGAGTAAATAAATGTAGGAACTAACATATACCAAGAGAAAACAGATGTCCTGAAAATTTTATAGAAATAATTTTAAATGAAGGACAGAAAAGTACAAAACTATCCCTAGGTTTTTTCCCACATGCCGAAACTAGCGGCCGCACCCAAACTCCAACGCCGCCAAGATGTTTGTTGGAAGAGACAACGAGCCTCCACCAGCCAGATTCAAAAGACATCATCACCAATGAGACTTTGTGATTTGATACATACATGTGTCTGTGCCTGTTCTGAACCGAAGAAACAAGATATGAGAACGCCATATGGATAGGTTTCTGGATGCATGGATATTACTTGGCATGAATAATGACTTGGGGTAGTCGACGTCGACCTGCCGGTGGATCAATCAGTTGTAGGTACGAGGCGTGTACACGTACAGTTGACACGGCTAGATACTCGCTAGTTCAATTATGGCTGGTGTACAGTGGTAGTATATCAATGTTTACTATCTAGGTTTCTCTAGTCGTTTTTCCTCCATGGAGTCTGGCTATATGCCCTTGTTGAGCAGTTCTTCATCGTCTTCAAGCAGAAGGTGGAGAAACCTCCTTATGCTGCTATGCTGCTGTCCATGGTGGATGGGGGAAGGTTGCAATGGATTTGTAGAAGGTGCTCTAACAAATAATCTGGTAGATCCCCCAAATGAGGAGTTGTTGTGGTGGAGTTTGGGATTCCGGTGCTTTCCCTTGATCTCGCTACCGCGGTGGCCGTAGGTGGAGAGATGTGATCGGATCTGAAGCTCCGTGGCGTTTTCTTGCTGCAGGTTGGTGATCACCACATAACGGCCATGGGTTGCCGCCATGACTTTTGGCTGAGAAGTCTGCGTCTCCAGCTGGCAGCTGCCAAAGACGGCGTCAACTCAACCTCTAAGACGGAGGCCCTCTCTGAGGGATTCCTGGCGTCACACATCCCCCTTTCTCTCCCAAGTGGTTTCATCCCCAGCTAGAAGAAGGACTGCCGGCGGTGGAGTCCTTGTTCGGTTGCTCCTGTGGTGGAGAAGGACTCGATTGTTATTTTGTTCTATGTCTTAGGGTTCTTTATGCTAAATTTTAGAACTGTTGTATTTTTAGTTTCATTTATGATCCTGTCTGTACTTCGTAATCCACCGAGAATGACTGTATTGCTGCACCAGGCCCTTTTGGGCATTTCCATATTTTAAAAAACATTGTACCTACAGAATATCGATCACCATGGGTCGACCGTCAAGACGAGGGGCCAGTCCCATGATGCCAAGAAATTTAATACTCCCTTTTGGTCGTACATACGTGAGTGGAGTTTGGTCGTACAAGACTTGCATATCACGGCTACTCGTACATACGTACGTGGCCAGAGCCGTCATTGGGAGACGAGGTTGCTTACAGCGATCGAGGTATCGCCGTCGATCCTACACATGATGGTGACTAAAAGATGGAATGCCACGTCCTTTTGGTCGAGCAAGTCCAAATAATCATAGTTTTTTACTCCTCCTTGTCGTTGACAGTGTACTGCTCGCGAGCGTACATGTGTGTACTTGCCGGCCGCCGTTGCTCCTTCGGTGCAAATTGGAACGAACCTACCTGACAACTGCTACTCCTCATGTTCTTAACTAAGTTGACAAAACAAAAGCTCTGCTGGATCTTCTTAAAATAAAAGCAAGTGATACTGACTGCCACTTAGCCTCACTACGGTGACAATTGGTTTGATTGCAACCCTCACGAGTCACGGCTGGCAGGTTGTTCTATGCACGGTGACATGTTGATTTTGATGTTACCGATGGTCGCATGTCGGTTCCTACCGCGAGAACTCTTGTTCTATGCACTGTGACAGGTTGTTCTATGTTGACTTGTAGTCGTAGTACGTCTTGTTTTCGATGGTTAATTCTTGTATCAATCGATCGGTCATGCGTGAGTTATAAACAATACTTTTTAGAACCATTTCTTAATAAATAGTCGTGTGCATCGTCATGATGCAGAAACCGGTGTACATCCCCATTTCGAAAAAAAAACTGATTGAGAAGCTTCACTGTAATACAGTATTCAGCATCAATTCTACCGAACAAGGTCCTCAGAAAGTGAAACTCGTGACCAGCACGGTACAGCTAGCTAAGATGCCTCAAGTTTTGGACGTGCGTGAAACTGTAGAAGGATAAAGAGGGAGAGAGATTGACGAAATATGATGGATGTTGTATTGAGCCTCTCGGACGAGTATATATAGAGGTACAAGTCTTGGGAGCCAAGAAGGCTATCCTAGAGATAAGGCAGGAGATGATTACAAATCATATACTACCAATTATACCTATACCAAATATATCTCTAACACTCCCCCGCAGTCGTAGCGGTAGTGACGTGAACAACGGTAGCGTCGCGGACGGTCGGACCGGAGAGAAGCCGAAGGTAGGAACCAACGGGCCGACACTCCCCGCAGTCGTAGCGTGAGCGTCGTGGACGATGTCGCGTCGCGGATGCTTGGACTGTAGAAGAAGCCGAGGTGCTCATGCGAGGTGATAGCCCTTGTGCCGATGTCGAGGTAGCTGAGAGCGTGGGTGCTGCAACCTTGGTCGAGGGAGCCGCGCGAGGGATTGCCGTGGTCGATGTCGTGGTCGGGTGCCGGTGTCGAGGTAGCCGCACATGAAGCCGCAAGCGCATAGTGCGCGAGGAGAGTGACGGAGATGCGTCGAGGCAGTCGTGGAGGTTGTCGATGCCGAAGTCGATGCAGTCCGAGCCGTCGAGGACGAGGTGCTACCCTAGTTTTGCCAGAACTAGGCGCACATCGGGAACGAAGGCATACCCCGGTTTTGCCAGAACCGAGTACGCAAGACGAATTCGAGGAAGGCGAGGCGCCGATCCGAGCTTGCCAGGCCCGGGGACGCATCGAGGACGAAGGCACGCGGCGGTGTTGCCAGCACCGTGCATGCGTAGGACGGGACCAGTACAAATGGCGCGCCATGTCGGAGTAGACTTAGCAGAGGAAGACTCAACGACGGTTGTTGGAGTAGAGTAGCAGGTGTCATAGTCGGGGAAGATGCGAGGACGCTGGCGGCGGAGATGTAGTGGACGAAGACGTAGAAGACGGGCGTTGCGGTGGTCGGCGAGCCTAGCGCGACCTGGAGTGGTTGGCGAGCCCAGCAGCGACCTGGGGTGGAGGCGCGGCGGCGGTATACGAGGTTGGCGAGGAAGACTCGGCGGCGTGATGAAGACCATGCGCAGACGGAGGCGACCCGCGCCGAAGGGGCGACGCTGTGGTGGCCTCGGACGTCGATGCGCGGGGGGACGGCGAAGGTGACCGCGTGCAGCGATGCCACGGCCCGAGGGGCCGGCGTAGCTGCAGGGCGCGAGTCGGTGCAGCGGCGGGAGACCACCAGCGACGTACACGCCTCGGAAGGCGTGTCGGAGGCCGGTAGCATGGACCAAAGGCGGCAGCGCTGCGACCCGAAGGGGCGACGCAGTGGCACCCCGATGCTCGATCGGTGGTAGGCGCGTGCTCGGGGACGTGCTTGGCGTAGACGTGCGCGAGGTCGGTTGATCAGACCGACGGTGGCGCGATACGCGCCATGGCGTGGACGACGCGCAGGTCGGAGCCGATGGCGACGTTGTCGACGATGTCCCGGGCGATGACGGTGGAGACGAGCCGGCGATGGAGACCGTGTGAGCGAGACAGCCTGCTGCGTCGCACGTAGGGGCGCCCCGTGTGCAGCACGTCCGGCTGTGCCGTGCGGTTGATGGCTGTGGTGACCCAGCGTACCACTGCATGGTGTAGTACACAAGTCGTTGACATAACACAAGTGAAACACCGTTCCACTCATATTACATCCCTCAGAGTGGTACAACAGAAACATATGCGAGTCCAAGGTATGTCTATAGAAGGATACACAAGCTCGTTTACGTGAAGATCAACACAACCTCCTACTTTACGGTGAGGTAAAACTTCAAATAAAGCTCCGGAAGAATGACTCGTCATCTAACTTATTGCTAACACTATCTCCGGAGATACTCGGGCTTGCTATAGAATTCTAGCTACTTAGGTGCTAAGATTAGGGAAAGGCTCCCTTCTATTACTAGTCTAAGTTTCCACTTAAGTTGCTGCAGCGAGTTGACTTCATTGACTTCTTTGCTTGGATTCTCCATCTTGTTGCGAGTTGACTCCTTTGTCTTCGAGTTCCACGGTAGTTCATCCTCCGGTGCCTCCATAGCTAAGCAGGGGATTTAAGAGTGGGATGAGTACGAGCGTACTCAGCAAGTTCATATTAGGGAATAGGTGTATCATGCACTAGCTACAGCCACAGACCAGAAAGTCATAGGCGAATGCAAGTTTTCATAATCATTTCTTCAAAAGGTTTATTTTATTCGAAAACTATGCCCGTCGGTCTTCACGGAGTTGACTAGAACTTCATGGAGTTCCTTTCCTGCTGCGTTCGCAGTTCCCTTCCCGAACGAGGAGTGACAGATCACAATTCGGTATCCTCTCGCAGAGGTGCGTTACTTTTCCCATAAGAGAACTTATCCTTGATACCTTACCGAGACGCGTTCTCGTCCACACTTCCTTGGTGTGGGGCCAGGTGTAAGATCCAAGCCAATCATCGCCTTCTCCGCGACCTCGCGGACCCACCCTTTTGTAAGTCTGTCCTCTCCTATATCTATGGGTAGACTAACACGGGCACTTGTTCTCTTCTATATCTAATGGTAGACCGTGCAGGACCACATGTCCCCACCTTTACCAAAGATAGACTGATCCGAACAACTTATGTGCCCTGTTCTATACACCATAGATAGACTGATCCGGACAACCCTTACAATCCTTCATAGACCGATAATAAGTCTACCCTCTCCTATATCTAATGGTAGACTGTGCAGGACCACATGTCCCCACCTTTACCAAAGATAGACCGATACGGGCAACCCTTATTACCAGTCCGTTGGCATGCGAGAGGGAAAAGATACAGCTGACTTCCCCAGAGCCATTATAGATCTTATGGTCAACGCGGTATGTACGGCGCTAGAATCACCTGGACGGCATTGGTACTTAGTCCTAGATGAATAGTACCCGTGCAATGGAACCTCCACCAATCAACACATACCATGGTTCCATTGCCCACCACATAGTCATATTCATAATTGTAAAATAATATTTGCTTTTCAATGCAAGAGTGATAAGTATAGTACTTTGCATATAATTTGATAAAAATAATCAAATGACATGAGCAAGCGATGAACTTGCCTTTCTTGACTGCAAGATTATGCGGGCAAAAGCTTCGATACGTGAGAACTCCAAATTCTGAAATACCATCATTGTCCGGTAAGGACAATGTTTAAAGAATTGGCAAATATGCTATAATGCATAGTATGAGATGCAATCGTCCCGAGCGTAACCTAACCTCGATGATTTAGGATGAATGAGTTGTAAAGATTTCTTTAGTGTGTGTTGCACTTTTAGGATGGTTCTCAAACAAGGTTCTTATTAGGGTTGGTGATATTAATAGCATAAACAAGTGATATAATGCATCATAACAATCCTACACATAAAGAATAGTGGTGGAACAATATGTAAAGAACAGTTGTCAATTTTTAAGTTCTATGATGTATGGTTGAGGATTATATGTATTATACTTTAAAAGAATAACTTTTGAAGAACATGTTGATTAAGAAATAATAAGTATTTCAAATAAGAACTATGGCTTCTATGGTTTGATTGACATCCGTACTTCAAAAGAATAACTTTCGAAGAACATGTTAAATAAGAACAAGAATTACTACGAATAGGAGCTATGGCTTCTAGGGATTACTAATGGGTTTATTTAGTTTACTAATAGGAACTAGTTGGTTCTTAACTTGGAATGGGTTTATATGTAGCAAATATTGGTAGGGTTATTATTATGGTTTCCCATATACATCATATCAAAGGATGGTTATTAAGATGGTTCCATAGGTTTGTTATTAGGTTTACTATGGTTTCACAACTGCTTCATTAAGTGATCACTAATTGCTTCTAAACTAAATGGTTTATAATTTCTTTAATAGGTTTAGTTGGATAGGAGCATGTAATGTGAATTACTACACAAGGTTGATACTAGGGTTCATCATTATAGTTCTACTAAGTTTTGATGGTTGAGATTGATCCTAATGGTATGATCTATAGGATAGTGGTCAATGGTACTAATTCAATGAACAAGTTAGGGTTTATACCTAGGTGGCACTAGTGGGTCATATAGGTTTTAAATAGGGACATGAAATGATAATCTCATGTGACTTGGTTTTATGCTAGTGGATCATAAGCATGCATTCAATTGTTGCTTATTCAGGTTCTATATGCATAGATGAATCTTACATGATCACATGTGACACATAACTAGGGTTTTAGAATTACTACTAAAGTGGAATGATCACAAGGTTAAATTTTTAGGGTTTTTAGAATTGAAACTATTTGAGATGAGCACATGAAATAATGGAATCCAGATTCTAACTTATATTGAAATTAGGGTTTCTAAATTATGATACAATTCTTAAAATAATAGTTGGTACTAGAATTAATGTGATTAAGTAATTTTAACAAAATTAATATTAGCCTTAGCATTTAATTATTTCAAAAGGTTTAGAAATTAAGACATATATTATTAGGGTTTAATTTCCAGAGTTAGGGTTTTATAATTATGATTAGGTTTTAGAAATAATAATTTGCTAATTAAAAATGTTTGAGTTCACAATATTTAAGCTACCAAATTAATATTGGTTTTTAATATTTTCTTGATTTATTATTATAGAAATTTAGAATTTTCAAATTAGGGTTTATGAATTACCACTAATAATTAAGTTAATGCAAATATGATAAATAAAATTAATCTTAACATTTTACTTAGTTACTGAATAGTTAAAATTTAATTTTTAAACTTAACTATTTATTGAATTCAAATTGTATTTTAAATATTTGAAATGGCATAATTAATAAAGAAGCTAAAAATAAATGAATTTTTATTTTGACACACATTTTTGTTTTATATTTTATTTGAATAGAGTTTATTTTTGTGAGCATTTTGATATATTATTTATATTTTTCTGAGTTGAAATGAATTTTCTATGATTTTGCAAAGTTTCAAGCAATTTACTCGGTTTTTAAATTAAACAACAAATACTAAACATACCGATTCAGATCTAGCCCTAGACACTGACTGGTGGGGCCTGTGTCCACGTCGGCTGCCACACAAGCAAGGACCGGTCAAAGTTGACTAGGACCTTTGACCTCACCGGCGGTTAAACGCCGGCGGTCAGCTGATGGTGGCGCCGCCGATTTACGGCCTCCCGGGATGCGCGGCTAGGCTCTATCGAACGAGTACAACGAGACGAAGCGACTGGTGGTGTTGGTTTGGCAAGGGGATCACCGGAGCTTCGCCGGCGATGGGTACTGCGGCGGTGCTACTCCGGCCAACATGCGAATTAGGGCTACAGGCGATGCCAGGAAGCGAGAGTAGGTGCGATAGATGCGTATGCTCACCCTGAAGCTCAAGGTGTGGTCGGCTCCGGCGATGGTTGACGGAGACGACAGCGATTGGAGCTTTCCCGGCGATGTGCTGCAGAAGGGAACGCCGAAATTGAGCCGCTTCCTTGCCCCCCCTTGATGCTCTGCTCCTCCAGGGTGCTCCTTGAGTCCAGGCGCTCCTCCTGGACCACACGCCGGAGGCTGGGGTGGCCTCCTCCGCCGTGTTCTTGATCAACGCCGGTGACAGAGAGTGGATGAGCATGATAGATAGAGAGGTTCCGGGAAGAAATGGATGGGCGGTGAGGTGCTAGGGTTTCGGTGCGGAGCTCCCGGTGGTTTTATAGTGCTCGAGGTGGTCCGGTTCGTCGGCTCGCCGGCGGTGCGGCCGAGATGCAATGGCGACGGTGAGTTGCATACGGGCGTGAATCTTGACGTCTTCGGATAGACTCGGACGCGAGGAGTATAGGGACAGGTTCTGGAAGCTTCGGTGGCGTCCGGGGCATCCTTATCGGCTTCGAGGACGTGGCCGCCGTTCCTCGCTGCGCTGTCGACGCCGTGGAGGAAGACGACGCCCTCGTCTTGTTTTGTGCCAGCGACGAAACGGTAAGTGGCCAGGTGGGTTGGTGTTGGGCTGAGGTTGGGCCAAGGCTGGGCTGTGTTGGCCTGCTTCGGCTGGTGCGGTGCTGGTTTGCTGCGGCCTGCTTCGGTGGACAGGTAAGGCTTTCCCTCTCTTTTTCCTTTTTAAATTTTCTGTTTTTTTTATTTTCTGGTTTGAATTTGGTATTTGAATTCTGTTTTGTTTTATAGCTTCTAAAATATTGGAATATCAACATAAATTGATACTAATGATTACTGTATCATTATTTTGTTTAAATAAACTTTGAAATTTTGGATTAGATTGATATATTGTGAGATTTAATTATCATAGAAATGGGTTTTGATATCAATCTCAATCTCTTTTTAATTTAAGAACAAAATCTGTTTAAATAATTTGAAGTTTAGAACATGTGAATGGTAAAAATATTATTAGGTTTAACTAGTGTGCTTAACAATATTGATTATTCACTATACTAATTTAATTATGATTGAATGTTTAAATTAAATAGTAATGAGAATGGAATTGAGTTTATGATTTCATGTGAATGATAGTTTCTCGAGGGTTTAAGAAGATGGTTGGATAAACTCTATATTTAATAATCTTGCTTAGCAACTTCTAGCTTGGATTATTTAAGATAAATCCTAAGCTCATCATTGGTTAACTCACTTGTTTAAGGTGATGGTTCTAACTTTATAAAATACTATTTCATTTGGTTCACTAAACAAGGTACTTGGGATAGTCAAAGTAGAATTGGATATTGGTTTTACTCTACTCACTAAATGGCATTTAGTTCTAAAGTATATAGGGCTTGGTTTATTACTTGTGATCCATGATACACAAGTTAGAGCATAATATTTTATGTAGATTAGTTCCATATGACAAGGTTTATGATTTTGGTAATACTTCACTAATTGAAGTATTAAATAGGCATGAGGCATGGCAGGGTTCTATTTATGATCCAAAGTAATCCTTGGATTGGAATTCAAATATGGTCTAGGGTTTTAGTAGTGATTACCAATGTGATACACCACTAAGATTAGTGTATGAGCATAAGCTTTGGTTATGTTTCACTAATAGAACATGGCTCTCACCTCCAAGATTAAAGGTTGTTTTGAACAAGTAGGATTTAATACTAATCTAATATTCTCTAGGATAGACATGGATATGGTTAGCATCTATAATCTCTCTCACTTCTAAATGTCTTTTAGTAGCCTAAGGTTCTACTCAAGAGATGATGATATGATCCTATAAATATATGGTTTGCCTAGGAATTCTACCTTGGTATCTTATGTAGCTTGTTCTTCCGGAAATCTGATAAACCCGCATCTTGTGGTATGCCTCCACCTCCTAGCTTCTTCATCTTGATCCTAACTAATTCATATGGAGTGGCTCTATGTGTTTGTTCCCATGTATCATGGTACTTGATGAGCAAATGGATGAAGGGTATGGCTCTATTTATAGGCTTGGACAAGCTCTAGTATCATGACACATAGGTGGTGACTCTTGTGTTGGTTTGATGAGTAAGGTGCTTGGGTGTCATGCCCTCATCCATAGCAATCCTTTGAGCATGAGGTGGCAAAGCTTGGAAAGCAAGTCATGAAGATATTTTCATCCTATGTGGCAAGATCATTATCTTCTCATATGAATTATATTTAGATAGCCAAGTGGCATTTGTTACTAAATATCTTGGGGATGGTTTTATTATTGTGGATGAGTCACTATATCATATTTGATTGGATTTATATTATAATATTGGTCAAAAGGTCAAGGTTGAAGGTTATTCCTCAAATTTGGATAGTTGGTGTTTGATTTCACCAAGGCATGATCATATGAGTTTCAAAATACTCATGAGTCAGTTTGATTCAAATAGTTTGAACTATAAATCGTAATGTAAATGGATTTAGTTTTATGATATTCCATATATTTAATAAGTTATGATTTAAATAAGAATGTGTGGCCTTTATGCACTTTAGACCCTGTGATATACCTTATTTATTAATAAGTTTAGAATTGAATTATATTACACACAAAGGTAGTTGCTAACTTTTAAGTGTTAATAAGTTAGGGTTTAATTCTTAAAGAATGTGTTGTTGTAAGGAATGTCATGTTGAGATCTTTTATAAGATCTTATAGTTGACCCTTACTTAAGATGTTATTTGTTGTAAAACTAATTCTATTTGATCTAGCCCTAGATCAAATCATATCTACCCAAAACAAGGTTTTAACAAAGATCACGATGAAGTTTATAGCGCTTGACTTGATGATCTACTTCAATTCCAGCAAGTCAAGTGAAACTTCGATTCATCGTGGTAAGTTTTATTTGAAAGCGCGAAAATTCCCCGGATTTTCTATGCATGAATGCAATGCACACTTTGGTGTTCTCTCATTTTATTGCCTCTAAACCCGGGATATTACAGACCTCTCCCCTTAAACCGAACTTCGTCCCGAAGTTCGAACGCTCTCATGTTTTGGAATGTGGAACCGACTTGAACAGATCACAATCCTTTCAAACGCCATGGTGATCTCATTAGATATAATTGGATATATCCCTTGTCTCAGATCCTTCCTGCAAGTCTTTCGATGTCCGGCATCGATACTATCTTCATATTCTATGATTTCTTCCAACACTCTAAGCTTATAGTCCCGTTCTCCAAAGATTCTTGGATTAGGACATTTTCTTATGCTAATGGACTTTACTAATGGTTGTGGTGACATCTTCCTATTTGGGTACTCAAAGCTTGGTTCTACCAGCTGCGGTAATCCAGCTGCGGTGCCCAAACCTTAAGTCTAAAGGATTGGTTTAAAGTAAGGTATTTTTTTTTTTTTCTTACTACCATAACGAATGTAATGGTACTTCGTAAGGTATTTATAATAGGCATGGTCCTGGTTGTTTAGTCCTACGAATGGATTAGACTCATTTAGTCCATCCAATCATGGCTTCTAGTTCATACTAGTTATCTTCCTTTTGGTTTCTTTAGGTTCCATGAAAGGAATCTTTCTAATAGGCTTATGCTTTAGTATGGTCAAACCCTTCGGTCTTTTGTTTTCTTAGACTTTGATTGTCCTCCGACATCTTCGTCATCCAACTTCATTAGCTTAGACTTACTTGAGCTCTTCTGCTTCGAGTAATTATCAATTACCCACTCAAGTTAAGGTATAACCCTTACTTCCTCGAGATATGAACCTCGGCTTCGGTCTGACAACCTCCTGAGAGTACTATTATATGGATACTTCCACCAATCTTATGAAAATAGGATCGGACTTCCTCTCAGTTCAGACCTTCTTCTTCGTCTTTCATACGCCAAATCATATCTTAATACTTCTACTTCAATCTTCCTCTCCCCCTTGGAGTTTACTAATGATCTTCAAACTCCTTTTCTTCTAATAATTAAACTCCAAGGTAGAAGATTGGTTTAAGTCTGGTTGATATTTTGTACCTTTCTAAAGTCTCACGAAGAATTCTTTGCGGTGTATCCACACAGTTGGGTATCCGATATGAATCCTCCGACTAAATGGTTACCCGCTATGGAATACCAACTGTGGAATACCAATTTGCGGAATCCCTCTTTCTTTTAGAACAAAGGAATGTTCAAGCTGCGGACTATCTGGTACCAGCTGCAGACTAACTAGCACCAGATGTGACTTATTTGATACCAGTTTGTGGTTATGTTATGGTTCTAATTAAGATATACCTCACTTTACATACTTTCTCATCATGATTATCCTATATCAGCTTGCGGTCTTATTATACCGGTTGCGACTTTACTGGTCCATTTTCCTTCTTCTAAGGTTTGTTTTGCAATATAACCACTTGTTGACACTATGAAAATAGTATTGTAAGTGACTTCACTTGCATTCCCTTCTTCCATAATGAATATAGCTCCACTTCTACTGCTCATATTCACTATTTTTCTCACTTCCATGGTACTTCCATGTTGAAGTACTCCTCAATTGAGGATAAAAGTGAGTTTTGATTGGTCCTTACTTTGAAGTATTTTGGTGACTTCCCACAACTTTACTTCCTTCTTCTAGTGAACCTTCATCTTGTCTTCAAAATCTTCGAGTTCGTCACTTCCTCACACGAATACCTTTCCCCTCTAGATCTATAACATCAAGTAAGAGCTTGATATTGCAACATGCATTTGCATATCAAAGTCAAACTTCATGTATGGATCTAGTCAATCAATGAAGATTCAAGAAAATCCAAGAAAATCCAGCTTTGTGCATACAATACACATCTTTATATGCCCGACTATAATAGTTGGGTAAGACATCCCTAAACATCAAGCTCGGATGTGTAGTATATAACACCACATAAGATAGGTTTAGGTTGTGATACTTAGCACAAATACGTGAATTTCTACTATTTGTCTCAACATTTATCTTAATTGCACATTTGCAATGAGACAAACTTGAAACAAAATGGCTTGGGATAGTTGAAGTTAACCTAGTTTCTTTGGAAGTACTAACAAAATAGGATACCATATATATGTGCTATTGAGGACTACTTCCTGTAATACAATTAGTTCTAACATGTCTACTCTAAACACATGATTGTTTAGAATATACCACCTATAACTCTAGGATTTTTCTATGTGATATGCTCTAAATAAGCCTTCTTTAAATTAAAGACTATGGTTCTAACATACTTAGTACCGTTATTAGGATTTTAAGGCCTAAGCTTTCGAACTATTCCTTAAATCCTACTCCTCATCATACTTCTGTTATCATACTTATGATGTTCTACTCCATCACATCATGACTCTCAAGTGAATCATATATGATTACCAACTCTACCATGAAAAGTAGACTTATATGACTCCTATCACTCTTCCTTACCTCCTATGATTGACTCATCATAGGTATATATTACCTTATATTACTTATCTACATTACTTAACATCAGTCATTTGACATTTTAAACGACTCTTACTTAACCATAACTTGCGTTGGTATACTTCTTCCAATAGGATATCTTCCTTGTGGTTGTATCCTCTCTTTGGACTACCAAGTATTGTATACCAACTGTGGTCTACTACCACCCAATTATCTTAAGCTCCAATGGTGTTCTAGTTATTTGGAATGAAGCAAGATAACTAATCAACTGTACTTAAGAAAGATAGATAAGAAAGATTGACTCAAGTGTGTCAGGATTATTCTCAAGTGAATACCCATCTCAAGTCAAAATAATAGTTGGTTTAGCATAGTTGGCTTAACTAATTGACTTCCTATAGACACTACCAAACCTATAGGTCTCCTTTAAAGGGTTTTAATCCTAGGGTCAAAGCATTTGCTACGATACCAGCTGTGGTGACCCAGCGTACCACTCGCATGGTGTAGTACACAAGTCGTTGACATAACACAAGTGAAACACCGTTCCACTCATATTACATCCCTCGAGTGGTACAACGAAACATATGCGAGTCCAAGGTATGTCTATAGAAGGATACACAAGCTGTTTACAGAAGATCAACACAACCTCCTACTTTACAGTGAGGTAAAACTTCAAATAAAGCTCCAGAAGAATGACTCGTCATCTAACTTATTGCTAACACTATCTCCAGAGATACTGGGCTTGCTATAGAATTCTAGCTACTTAGGTGCTAAGATTAGGGAAAGGCTCCCTTCTATTACTAGTCTAAGTTTCCACTTAAGTTGCTGCAGCGAGTTGACTTCATTGACTTCTTTGCTTGGATTCTCCATCTTGTTGCGGTTGACTCCTTTGTCTTCGAGTTCCACGGTAGTTCATCCTCCGGTGCCTCCATAGCTAAGCGGGGATTTAAGAGTGGGATGAGTACGAGCGTACTCAGCAAGTTCATATTAGGGAATAGGTGTATCATGCACTAGCTACAGCCACGGACCGAGAAAGTCATAGGCGAATGCAAGTTTTCATAAACATTTCTTCAAAAGGTTTATTTTATTCCGAAAACTATGCCCGTCGGTCTTCACGGGTTGACTAGAACTTCATGGAGTTCCTTTCCTGCTGCGTTCGCAGTTCCCTTCCCGAACAGGGAGTGACGAGTCACAATTCAGTATCCTCTCGCAGAGGTGCGTTACTTTTCCCATAAGAGAACTTATCCTTGATACCTTACCGAGACGCGTTCTCGTCCACACTTCCTTGGTGTGGGGCCAGGTGTAAGATCCAAGCCAATCACCGCCTTCTCCGCGACCTCGCAGACCCACCCTTTTGTAAGTCTGTCCTCTCCTATATCTATGGGTAGACTAACACAGGCACTTGTTCTCTCCTATATCTAATGGTAGACTGTGCAGGACCACATGTCCCCACCTTTACCAAAGATAGACTGATCCGAACAACTTATGTGCCCTGTTCTATACACCATAGATAGACCGATCCGGACAACCCTTACAATCCTTCATAGACCGATAATAAGTCTACCCTCTCCTATATCTAATGGTAGACTGTGCAGGACCACATGTCCCCACCTTTACCAAAGATAGACCGATACGGGCAACCCTTATTACCAGTCCGTTGGCATGCGAGAGGGAAAAGATACAGCTGACTTCCCCAGAGCCATTATAGATCTTATGGTCAACGCGGTATGTACGGCGCTAGAATCACCGGACGGCATTGGTACTTAGTCCTAGATGAATAGTACCCGTGCAATGGAACCTCCACCAATCAACACATACCATGGTTCCATTGCCCACCACATAGTCATATTCATAATTGTAAAATAATATTTGCTTTTCAATGCAAGAGTGATAAGTATAGTACTTTGCATATAATTTGATAAAAATAATCAAATGACATGAGCAAGCGATGAACTTGCCTTTCTTGACTGCAAGATTATGCGGGCAAAAGCTTCGATACGTGAGAACTCCAAATTCTGAAATACCATCATTGTCCGGTAAGGACAATGTTTAAAGAATTGGCAAATATGCTATAATGCATAGTATGAGATGCAATCGTCCCGAGCGTAACCTAACCTCGATGATTTAGGATGAATGAGTTGTAAAGATTTCTTTAGTGTGTGTTGCACTTTTAGGATGGTTCTCAAACAAGGTTCTTATTAGGGTTGGTGATATTAATAGCATAAACAAGTGATATAATGCATCATAACAATCATACACATAAAGAATAGTGGTGGAACAATATGTAAAGAACAGATTGTCAATTTTTAAGTTCTATGATGTATGGTTGAGGATTATATGTATTATACTTTAAAAGAATAACTTTTGAAGAACATGTTGATTAAGAAATAATAAGTATTTCAAATAAGAACTATGGCTTCTATGGTTTGATTGACATCCGTACTTCAAAAGAATAACTTTCGAAGAACATGTTAAATAAGAACAAGAATTACTACGAATAGGAGCTATGGCTTCTAGGGATTACTAATGGGTTTATTTAGTTTACTAATAGGAACTAGTTGGTTCTTAACTTGGAATGGGTTTATATGTAGCAAATATTGGTAGGGTTATTATTATGGTTTCCCATATACATCATATCAAAGGATGGTTATTAAGATGGTTCCATAGGTTTGTTATTAGGTTTACTATGGTTTCACAACTGCTTCATTAAGTGATCTCTAATTGCTTCTAAACTAAATGGTTTATAATTTCTTTAATAGGTTTAGTTGGATAGGAGCATGTAATGTGAATTACTACACAAGGTTGATACTAGGGTTCATCATTATAGTTCTACTAAGTTTTGATGGTTGAGATTGATCCTAATGGTATGATCTATAGGATAGTGGTCAATGGTACTAATTCAATGAACAAGTTAGGGTTTATACCTAGGTGGCACTAGTGGGTCATATAGGTTTTAAATAGGGACATGAAATGATAATCTCATGTGACTTGGTTTTATGCTAGTGGATCATAAGCATGCATTCAATTGTTGCTTATTCAGGTTCTATATGCATAGATGAATCTTACATGATCACATGTGACACATAACTAGGGTTTTAGAATTACTACTAAAGTGGAATGATCACAAGGTTAAATTTTTAGGGTTTTTAGAATTGAAACTATTTGAGATGAGCACATGAAATAATGGAATCCAGATTCTAACTTATATTGAAATTAGGGTTTCTAAATTATGATACAATTCTTAAAATAATAGTTGGTACTAGAATTAATGTGATTAAGTAATTTTAACAAAATTAATATTAGCCTTAGCATTTAATTATTTCAAAAGGTTTAGAAATTAAGACATATATTATTAGGGTTTAATTTCCAGAGTTAGGGTTTTATAATTATGATTAGGTTTTAGAAATAATAATTTGCTAATTAAAAATGTTTGAGTTCACAATATTTAAGCTACCAAATTAATATTGGTTTTTAATATTTTCTTGATTTATTATTATAGAAATTTAGAATTTTCAAATTAGGGTTTATGAATTACCACTAATAATTAAGTTAATGCAAATATGATAAATAAAATTAATCTTAACATTTTACTTAGTTACTGAATAGTTAAAATTTAATTTTTAAACTTAACTATTTATTGAATTCAAATTGTATTTTAAATATTTGAAATGGCATAATTAATAAAGAAGCTAAAAATAAATGAATTTTTATTTTGACACACATTTTTGTTTTATATTTTATTTGAATAGAGTTTATTTTTGTGAGCATTTTGATATATTATTTATATTTTTCTGAGTTGAAATGAATTTTCTATGATTTTGCAAAGTTTCAACAATTTACTGGTTTTTAAATTAAACAACAAATACTAAACATACCGATTCAGATCTAGCCCTAGACACTGACTGGTGGGGCTTGTGTCCACGTTGGCTGCCACGCAAGCAAGGACCGGTCAAAGTTGACTAGGACCTTTGACCTCACCGGCGGTTAAACGCCGGCGGTCAGCTGATGGTGGCGCCGCCGATTTACGGCCTCCCGGGATGCGCGGCTAGGCTCTATCGAACGAGTACAACGAGACGAAGCGACCGGTGGTGTTGGTTTGGCAAGGGGATTACCGGAGCTTCGCTGGCGATGGGTACTCGCGGCGGTGCTACTCCGGCCAACATGCGAATTAGGGCTACGGGCGATGCCGAGGAAGCGAGAGTAGGTGCGATAGATGCGTATGCTCACCCCGAAGCTCAAGGTGTGGTCGGCTCCGGCGATGGTTGACGGAGACGACGGCGATTGGAGCTTTCCCGGCGATGTGCTCGCGAAGGGAACGCCGAAATTGAGCCGCTTCCTTGCCCCCTTGATGCTCTGCTCCTCCGGGGTGCTCCTTGAGTCCGGGCGCTCCTCCCGGACCACACGCCGGAGGCCGGGGTGGCCTCCTCCGCCGTGTTCTTGATCAACGCCGGTGACGAGAGAGTGGATGAGCATGATAGATAGAGAGGTTCCGGGAAGAAATGGATGGGCGGTGAGGTGCTAGGGTTTCGGTGCGGAGCTCCCGGTGGTTTTATAGTGCTCGAGGTGGTCTGGTTCGTCGGCTCGCCGGCGGTACTGGCCGAGATGCAATGGCGACGGTGAGTTGCATACGGGCGTGAATCTTGACGTCTTCGGATAGACTCGGACGCGAGGAGTATAGGGACAGGTTCTGGAAGCTTCGGTGGCGTCCGGGGCATCCTTATCGGCTTCGAGGACGTGGCCGCCGTTCCTCGCTGCGCTGTCGACGCCGTGGAGGAAGACGACGCCCTCGTCTTGTTTTGTGCCAGCGACGAAACGGTAAGTGGCCGAGTGGGTTGGTGTTGGGCTGAGGTTGGGCCAAGGCTGGGCTGTGTTGGCCTGCTTCGGCCGGTGCGGTGCTCGGGTTGCTTCGCGGCCTGCTTCGGTGGACAGGTAAGGCTTTCCCTCTCTTTTTCCTTTTTAAATTTTCTCGTTTTTATTTTCTGGTTTGAATTTGGTATTTGAATTCTGTTTTGTTTTACAGCTTCTAAAATATTGGAATATCAACATAAATTGATACTAATGATTACTGTATCATTATTTTGTTTAAATAAACTTTGAAATTTTGGATTAGATTGATATATTGTGAGATTTAATTATCATAGAAATGGGTTTTGATATCAATCTCAATCTCTTTTTAATTTAAGAACAAAATCTGTTTAAATAATTTGAAGTTTAGAACATGTGAATGGTAAAAATATTATTAGGTTAAACTAGTGTGCTTAACCATATTGATTATTCACATATCTAGTTTAATTATGACTGAGTGTTTAAACTAAATGGTGTTGAGAGTAGAATTGAGTTTATGATTTCATGTGAATGATAGTTTCTCGAGGGTTTAAGAAGATGGTTGAATAAACTCTATAATTAATAATCTTGCTTAGCAACTTCTAACTTGGATTATTTAGGATAAATCCTATGCTCACCATTGGTTAACTCACTTGTTTAATGTGATGGTTCTAACTTTATGAAATACTATTTCACTTTGGTTAACTAAACATGTTACTTGGGATACCAAATAGAATTGGATATTGGTTTTACTCTTCTCACCAAATGACATTTAGTTCTAAAGTATATATGGATTGGTTTATTACTTGTGATCCATGATACACAAGTTAGAGCATATTATTTTATGTAGATTAGTTCCATATGACAAGGTTTATGGTTTTGGTAATACTTCACTAATTGAAGTATTAAATAGGCATGAGGTATGGCAGGGTTCTATTTATGATCCAAAGTGATCCTTGGATTGGAAGTCAGATGTGGTCTAGGGTTTTAGTGGTGATTACCCATGTGATACACAACTAAGATTAGTATATGAGCATAAGCTTTGGTTATGTTTCACTAATAGAACATGGCTCTCACCTCCAAGATTAAAGGTTGTTTTGAACAAGTAGGATTTAATACTAATCTAATATTCTCTAGGATAGACATGGATATGGTTAGCATCTATAATCTCTCTCACTTCTAAATGTCTTTTAGTAGCCTAAGGTTCTACTCAAGAGATGATGATATGATCCTATAAATATATGGTTTGCCTAGGAATTCTACCTTGGTATCTTATGTAGCTTGTTCTTCTGGAAATCTGATAAACCTGCATCTTGTGGTATGCCTCCACCTCCTAGCTTCTTCATCTTGATCCTAACTAATTCATATGGAGTGGCTCTATGTGTTTGTTCCCATGTAACATGGTACTTGATGAGCAAATGGATGAAGGGTATGGCTCTATTTATAGGCTTGGACAAGCTCTAGTATCATGACACATAGGTGGTGACTCTTGTGTTGGTTTGATGAGTAAGGTGCTTGGGTGTCATGCCCTCATCCATAGCAATCCTTTGAGCATGAGGTGGTAAAGCTTGGAAAGCAAGTCATGAAGATATTTTCATCCTATGTGGCAAGATCATTATCTTCTCATATGAATTATATTTAGATAGCCAAGTGGCATTTGTTACTAAATATCTTGGGGATGGTTTTATTATTGTGGATGAGTCACTATATCATATTTGATTGGATTTATATTATAATATTGGTCAAAAGGTCAAGGTTGAAGGTTATTCCTCAAATTTGGATAGTTGGTGTTTGATTTCACCAAGGCATGATCATATGAGTTTCAAAATACTCATAGTCAGTTTGATTCAAGTAGTTTGAACTATAAATCGTAATGTAAATGGATTTAGTTTTATGATATTCCATATATTTAATAAGTTATGATTTAAATAAGAATGTGTGGCCTTTATGCACTTTAGACCCTGTGATATACCTTATTTATTAATAAGTTTAGAATTGAATTATATTACACACAAAGGTAGTTGCTAACTTTTAAGTGTTAATAAGTTAGGGTTTAATTCTTAAAGAATGTGTTGTTGTAAGGAATGTCATGTTGAGATCTTTTATAAGATCTTATAGTTGACCCTTACTTAAGATGTTATTTGTTGTAAAACTAATTCTATTTGATCTAGCCCCTAGATCAAATCATATCTACCCAAAACAGGGTTTTAGCAAAGATCACAGTGAAGTTTATATCGCTTGACTTGATGATCTACTTCAATTCCAGCAAGTCAAGTGAAACTTCAGTTACTGTGGTAAGTTTTATTTGAAAGCGCGAAAATTCCCCGGATTTTCTATGCATGAATGCAATGCACACTTTGGTGTTCTCTCATTTTGTAGCCTCTAAACCTGGGATATTACAATGGCCGGTGCAGGTCAATGCCGTTGTTGGAGTAGAGGCGCAAGTGGACGACGGCGATGGGCGACTCAATCCGATCTATGATCGGTAAAACCAAAAAAAAAAAAACCAATCTACGGATTGGAAAAAAAGACTCGAGGGCAGCGGATCAACGGATCGGCGAACGAACCCTCATACGGGTTGCGCGGCCCCCGGAGTAGATCATGGAGATCGACCTCCCCGAGGCGGCATGGCGCGAAAACTTTGCGGCGGCTAGGTCAAGGAGCGTGCCGCTCTGATACCATGTAGAAGGATAGAGATGGAGAGAGATTGGTGGAATATGATGGATGTTGTATTGAGCCTCTCGGACGAGTATATATAGGGGTACAAGTCTTGGAACCTAAGAAGGCTATCCTAGAGATAAAACAGGAGATGATTACAAATCATATACTACTAATCTATACCTAATAATAAAGGAGCTAACGCTTCCTTGGTTTGGTCGATTTGCGCTTTCGTCCGTTCAACTTTACGCCTTTATATGTCGAGTTTTCTTCATCCGACCGAGAGAGAGCGTTCTTTTTGTTCGTCAATTTGGTAATCGATCATACGTATCAAGTCTGGACTCCGAGGATCGCTTCAGAAAAAGAGTTCAGATCGGTACACGCTCGCAATGTATAGTATATATATCCACCGACCCCAGACTCCCGTCGCTCCATCGATCCGTTCGTAATCGTGACGCCGAACTTGGCGTAAGCAGGCAGCTGCGAGGACTATGCCGACGGTGACCGGCGCTCGATGCAGTTGAACAGGATCGGTTGGTCGTGCGATGAGCCGATGATAGAAGAAGGGGGACACGCCGTTCCGGTGAAACACCTACAAGTAGGCCAGCGTTATGCGTGCCACGTCCTCGCTGCGACGCTGTTATTCTTGCTCCGGGCGTTACCGGCACCTGCCGCCCGCTACATGGCAAGATCACCAAGAGGGGGCACGAGGCCAGGTTTGCCTTCCCAGCCCTGGGAAAAAAAAGGCCCCAAAAGTCGAGCTGATAAGGGCGAGCGCCGCAGCACGATCTACATCGAGTTCGGTTGTGACACCTGCGAGGAGCACAAGATGAAGATCAACAAAGTTGTCCGATCCAGCCTTGCGCGTCTGCATCGCTGATGTGTGTCCTTGCAAAAGTGCCAGCTGAAGAAATCTATCCTAAACCGCACCTGGAACCCAACGTCCAAGCACCAGGCCGGGATCAAGGATGCATGGGAAGTGCAGATTCTACGTGTAGCCTGAAGGCAGATCTCCATCATGGTTACGGTGGTTGTCAACCACATCGCCCCTGACGACGGTCAGAGGATACCGGCCACCGGGTATACCGCAGCGGCAACTCGGCAGCGAGCAGTGTGCGGCATTGAGTGGAGATGAAGGAACTGTGAGCAGCAAGAGATGAGTTGTCGCACCGCAGCGTCGCCAAAATCTAAACCATCACCACCTGCTGCCGGTCACCAAAGAGGATAAATTGCATAGGACCAAAGTCCATGTCCGTACAGCTTGAGACATCCCCAAATCCCTCATGTAATACCCGGCACTTGAGGACACCAAGAATTTGAATCAGATTGATACGGAGGAGGTATAAAACATGGATTTAGATGGAATGAGGGGAACATCAGTTTTAATTTAATCTTCAGTCGTTAGGCATATATGCATCAGTCAATTCTTATCAAATTAGAGGTAAGAGATGCTGCTTATATCTACCCAAATAGAGCCGGGAACAAGGTAAATATCTGGTCATAGTTTTCTCACCCTTTGGTTGGGCATATTTGCTAGCTCCAACACCCAGGACTAGGCGCTTCGAACATCGCTCGCAAGTTTTGGCTAGATAAGATGGCACTAGCTTTTGATCCATTCATTGGAAGGCCAAGTTTAATAATGGGCGGTTCTATGGGCTGAATGTTTCACCTAATCCTTTTTCTAATCGCCACACAAAGAAGCTCCATGCACAACTCTCTCCCTAAGAGAGCTCAACCGAACCGGGGCCAGGTTCACTTGGACCAACAAGCAGCTTTCCCCCATCCGCTCGGTCCTTGACAGGGTTTTCGTCTCACCTTCTTGGGAGTCGCTCTTTCCCTTGTGCTCTCTTACGGCGGTCACCCGGGTGGGGTCCGACCACAACCCCCTCCTTCTTGACGACGGCGAACAGGGGATTCGCCGGCCCGCGAGGTTCTTCTTCCAATCCTGGTGGCTAAGGGTAGCTGGCTTTGAGCAGATGGTCAAAGACAAACTGACCTTCTGCATTCAGGAACGGGGACCCCACCGCTGTAGCATCGATCTTTGGCAGTGCATCGCGCGATGCCTTCGCCAACACCTCCGAGGGTGGGGGGCCAATTTAGGCAAACTTAAGAGGGAGGCTAGGGACAACCTCCTCTCCCAGCTCAAGGAGCTTGACGCCCTTGCAGACTCCTCTGGCCTAGATGAAGAGGGTTGGGCACTCCGCTATTTCCTTGAGGACCAGATCGTGTAGCTCGACGGTGTAGAGGAAGATTACTGGCGGCAACGCAGCAGGCTACAATGGACCCTTAAAGGGGACTCTTGCACTGCCTTCTTCCATGCCTTTGCCAACGGGAGGCGCCGGAAGTGCCACATTCCTCGCCTGATGACTAAGGATGGGGAGATCTCAGACCAGGCTGAGCTCATGGGGCACGTCTACCAGTTCTACCCGGGCCTTATGGGGGCTGAGGGGGAGGAAAGGGCTTTCTCCCTAGCTCAGGACCTTTGGCCAGTTAATAGGAGGATCTCCGACGACGAAAACAGGGGATTGGAGCTCACCTTTACCCCGGCCGAGCTCGATGAAGTGCTTGATGGCATGAAACCGGACTCGGCCCCGGGCCCTGATGGGCTGCCGGTCCTCTTTTTTAAGAAATTCTGGGACATCCTCAAAGGACCTATCCTCCAGATCCTTAATGACTTTGCCCTAGGGAGGGTTGACATTGCGCGCCTTAACTTTGGAGTTATCTCTCTTATTCCGAAAGTTCAGGGCGTGGACACTATCAAGCAGTTTAGGCCCATCGCCCTTATCAATGTTATTTTTAAATTCGTGGCTAAAGCTTACGCTACCCGTCTTGCCCCCCTTGCGCATAGGACGATAGACCGCAGCCAATCGGCTTTCATTAAGGGACGATGCCTGCATGAGGGTGTGCTCGCTCTCCACGAGATTACCCATGAGTTGAGGGTTAAGAAACTCAAGGGCCTCCTCCTCAAGCTTGACTTCGAGAAAGCCTTTGATCGGGTCAGCTGGGACTTCCTGAGGGAAGTTCTGTTGAGGAAAGGCTTCTCCCCCATGATTGTACATCGTCTGATGCAGCTGGTCTCGGGTGGCCAAACTGCAGTCAACGTAAATGGTGTCATTGGGGAGAATTTCAGGAATGCTCGGGGTGTGAGACAGGGGGACCCTCTCTCCCCGATCCTTTTTGACTTCATGGTGGATTCCTTGGTGGCCATCATTGCCAGGGCCACCGAGTCTGGGCACCTCAAGGGTGTGGTGCCCCACCTGATCCCGGGAGGGATCACCCATCTCCAATATGCGGACGATACCCTTATCCTGCTTGAACCCTCCGACATCGGGTTGGCAAACCTTAAGCTCCTTCTTCTCTGCTTCGAGAACATGTCCGGGCTGAAGATTAACTTCGCTAAGAGCGAAGCTGTGGTGACAGGGGTCTCTGATTTGGAGCGTCAGAGGGTGGCTGACGCTCTCAACTGTAAGCTTGGGAGCTTACCGTTACACTACCTCGGCTTACCGGTGAGCGACCGCCCTCTCTCGGTTGCAGACTGGAACTTTCTCACGGAGAAGGTTGGCCACAGGGTTGAGCCTTGGCAGGGCTTGTTCCTTGCATCCGCCGGAAGACTCGAGCTCACCAACTCTTGTCTCTCTAGCCTTCCGCAGTTTGCAATGGGACTCTATCTGCTGCATGACTCGACCCATGCGGTGATGGACAAATACCGGTCTCGCTTCTTTTGGGAAGGAGTGGGACCCAAACGCAAGTACCATATGGTGGACTGGGCCACGGTGTGCAAACCGCGGGAGTTTGGAGGTTTAGGGATCCTCAACACCAAGTTCATGAACATTGCCCTTATGCTAAAATGGATCTGGAAAATCTACCAGAATGAGGAAGGCCTATGGGCAGACCTTCTTAGGGCCAAGTACCTCGGGGATCATGACCTGTTCTCCCCGGCGGTGCCCACCAAAGGATGTCAATTCTGGAATGCCATCCAGAAGATCAAATGGTATTTCAAGATGGGTGCGAAGCACCAGGTCTTCAGCGGTCAGAGGACCTACTTCTGGCTGGACTGGTGGACGGGGACGGGACCCCTTCGCTATACCTTTCCTCGTCTCTTTGCCTGTTGCGACAACCACTTCGCGACCGTGCAGGGAGTTAGGTCCAACGGTGGCTGGAGAATTCGTTTCCGGCGCACCTTTGGGCTTGCCGAGAGGGTTGAATGGGACAACTTATGTAGAGTTTTTGACCTCTCACCTGCTTCCGAGGGTGACGACGTCGTTCGCTGGGCGCTGGAGCCCTCCGGGGAGTACACCACCCGCTCTATGTACTCCAAATTGTCCCGGGGAGGGACGATCACGCACTTTAAGGACATTTGGCGCACTAGGGTACCGCCAAAAATACGTGTCTTCCTCTGGCAGCTTATCAGGGGAAGACTACCTTCAGGGGACCAGCTTTTCAAACGGCATGGGCCATCGAACGGGCGTTGTGCCCTTTGTGGCGAATGGGAAACTTGTGACCACATCTTCTTCACTTGCCACATCGCCAAGTTCATGTGGGATGGCATTAGGGAGCTCCTCTCATGCTCTTGGAACCCCGCAGGGGCTGCGGACTTCGTCGCCATCGCCAACGGCTTGACGGGTAGATTGCGTAGGATAGCTTGGTTTACTTTTGCGGCGCAATGCTGGGCGCTTTGGAACATCCGCAATAAGCTAGCTATCGAAGGCACTATCATCTCCAACCCTGCTGACGCCACCTTCAAAATGTCTATCTACATGCAGAGCTGGAGGGTTCTGGTCAGACCGAGGGACCGACCACTACTGGACGTGGCGCTGGACGAGGTTAGGAGGCTACAGGCGCGGATCCGGGCCGGAGGACACTGACTACACGCTGCCCCTTCGACTCGCTCTGCACGCTATAGTTTTCCTTTTCCATCTATGTGTTTTTCTTGGGTACCAGACTTTTCTTATTTGTACTAAGGTATCAGCTCTTTGGAGGTACTCGTTTGTGCTGTGGGTATGTTGTATCGCTACTCTATGGTTGCCGTGATGGCTTTATATATAAAGCCGGGCCAAGGGCCTTATGTTTAAAACAAATTGCATAAACGATGTTTGGCCGAGGGGAAACAAGCCAGTACGGACACATCCCATACTGGAGTATATAGAAGACTTTGTGTATGTTCTGTGCTTTTATATATAAGGAATTTGTGTGTGCTTTTCTGCATTTCTATAAAACATTTTTTGTTTTTTTTTGCACTCGTACACCGTATGTACATAGCAATTCATAGTGGAATTTATAATGCATATTTAAAATGCAAGGGAAAAAATAACTATATCATTATTTGGCAAAAAATCACTTTATAGTGACGTGGCATTGTTAAATATTATTCTGTAAATTTGATTGCATTTATGTCTGCTAAATAAATCTAAAGCTACACAGTATACGAGAACACTATGTTTAAAAGGCAATGTTCGAATATCTTTTCGAGAGCATTATTTCATAGTTTGTTTATTGTGTTTTCCCGATGCAACGCACGGGCACTTTTGCTAGTTATACCTATACCAAATATATCTCTAACATAAACACTATATAGTTACGTTCTACATGTAGTTCTGAACAATCAAATGCAAGAAACAAAATTTGTCGCTGTCACACCGTGAACGATAGGTAGGAGTTATACTGACGTTCCCTGCCTAGCACGCCCACCGTCGCAACTTGCAAGTCAGGGTGCAAGCGGCAGCGGGCCGTCCGCGGCGTCGGAGTTTTGGGCCCAGTTAACTACATTTGCGGACTCCCACGGAAAATGAAAAAACAAATGCGGTGTATGCAGGCCGGCCCGCAGATGCCACGTTGCCGCATATACCAGATCCCGGTCAACATCTGCGACCTTCGGCTCCTGCGGGGGCCGCTCGCTCTGCTCGCCCTCGCGCGAGCGCCCGCGCTCCGCCGCCGGCGACAATCAGCGCGAGCGCGGCCCGGCAGGCGGGAGCTGGCGAATCTGCGCGCGGCCATGATAGGCGAATCTGCGCGCGGCCAATGGCCAGGAGGAGGAGAAAGAGATCGGGAAGGGTGACGCCAGGGGGTCGGAGGTAGGCCACGTGATCCCGTAGTGCGGTCAAGGGGCAGGCCGGCCGCGCTATACACGCGGCGCGCGTGGCGCCGCAAAAAAACGCGGATCCTGCGCGGCTTAGAGCATCCCCACTCGTTGGCGCTCCCCACGTCCAAATCCGGCGAAATTTTCGTCCGGATTGGATGAAGATTTGGCGTGGGGAGCGCCGAAGTTCCAGCCGTCCCCCCGGCAGGAAACCCCCAACCTCGACCATTTGACATATTTCAAACAAATTCAACATAAAATTTAACAAGTTCGGCAAACAAGAGGACGAGAATTGCTGAAACAAATTCGGCGATAACGATACAATGTTTAACAAGTGCTGAAACAAATGAAGCACACAATTTCACAATTTTTCAAACAAATTAAGACAGACTAGTTGGCGTCGGCGTTGGCGTTGCCTCGGAGCCTCCATATGTGCTCCACCGGATCATCTTGCAGCGAGTCGGTGCATTGTAGAGTCTCGAATCTCCCGGCGCATAGCAATGAAGGCGGCCCATGATGGAGGCACTCGGTGATTAGGCTGTGCAAGAGGACCCTCTCTCTCATATGGTGCTTCTTGCTCAGTCAGAGGAACCGGATGCTTTCGCTCATCTTCAATAATCATGTTGTGTAGGCACACACAGCAGTTCATCACCTCCCACATCCGATCTTTGGACCAAGTCATAGCGGGGAACCGGACGACAGCAAATCTCTGCTGTAGGACACCAAATGCTCGCTCGACGTCTTTTCGGCAAGCTTCTTGTTTCTTGACAAACTCGCAAAGTTTGGGGGTGCTAGGGTTGGAGATCGTCTTCACAAATGTTGCCCACTTTGGATAGATACCGTCCGCAAGGTAGTATCCTTTGTTGTAGTGCCGACCATTGATCACATAGTCCACCGGGGAGCATGACCCTCAACAAGCTTGGAAAAGACCGGGGAGCAGTTTAGGACGTTGATGTCATTGTTGGATCCAGGCATACCAAAGAAAGAGTGCCAAATCCAAAGATCATGGGTAGCCACCGCTTCAAGTATCACAAGTGCAGCCTTTTTGTGACCCTTGTACATTCCCTGCCACGCAAACGGACAGTTCTTCCATTGCCAATGCATGCAATCAATGCTTCCAAGCATCCCCGGAAAACCTCTAGCTTCATTTGTTGCAAGGATCCTCCGAGTGTCTTCGACAGTGGGTGATCTCAAGTAATAGTCCCCGAACACTGCTATGACGGCCCTGCGTGAACCGGTAGAAACAATCAAGGGCGGTGGACTCCGCCATGCGAAGATAGTCATCTCGCAGCATCACCGGGAGCTCCATACGCCAAGCATCCTCATAGCCACCGTGCACTTCGCAGAGTGACGAAAATCCAACCAAACCAGTGCAATCCGCCTTGCATCCGAAGTAGGGATCAAAGTGGCGGATGGCATACACAATTTCCGTAATTAGCTTTCGCTCATCCCGAAACGACGCCGGAAAACACTCTCACCGTGCAATGGATTGTCGGCGAAGTAGTCGGCGTACAACATGCAGTAGCCCTCCATTCGCTGTCTCGGCTTGCACTTCCGGCGACCTCGTGCCGACCCACCACGCCGACGAGTTGCCGGTCCGGCGTACATGCTTGCCAAGCAACCAAGGATCATCATGTGCTCCTCGTCTTGGGCGGCTGCTGCCATCTCTTCTTTCATAAGCTCGACGAACATCTGCTCCTCCTCTTCGTCCGAGTCCATGGCCGGCGAGGCAAATGGACGAACACCTGACGGGCGTGGTCGAGGCAACCCGAGCCGCGAGCGACGACGAGCAAGCAGGCCGGAAAACAGGCCGGCGGAAGAGCAGCCAGATAGACCGTCGTCCAAACACGGCGGAATATAGGCAGGTGGGGAAGGAGTGGCGGCGCAAGCCGGCGGGGTGGTGCCGGCGGCGAGAGAGATACGAGGGGTGGGGGAGATTTTGAGCGACGTGGCGGTGGGGTTCGTGCGTCGAGTCACCGACAGATCGGGCCCTTCCCCGCTTTTCACTCGTCCGGAGTCCCCGAGAGCTCCCCGGGGGCCGGGGGTGCGTGGGATCGCCGGATGGATTTAGGCCCAAATCCGGACGAAAACGAGGAACCGGGGGCGCGACTGGGCCGAATTACGCCGTCCGGATGGAAAAAACGCTCGCCGGGGGCCTCGTCGGGGGGACGAGTGGAGATGCTCTTATACGCGGTATACCGTCTAATGATGCGGTGTGCGGCGCGTACGCGGTCTACTGCGGGGCGTCCCGCTTGCACCCTGACTTGCAAGCAAGTTTTTCGCTTGTTCGATTTGGCGGCTAAAGTATTAAGTGGAATCCCGCCAAAATTGCACGTATTGTTTGTTTGAATAATGGTGGTTCAAATTTTTAATCTATTATTTTTAACTGGAAACATTCAAGTGGCCTTTAAGTGGGATTTTAGCGGGATCCTGTTCAGTCTCTATACCGCCAGTCCATGGGGTATCGCCGTCAATCCTACCCACCCGATGGTGACAAAAGATGACGTGTTAGATACTTTTTGTCACCCAACCCAAGTCCAAACTAACTAACTATGTTTTTTTTACATTATCTTCCATGGTCAATATATGTCGTGAAGGTACAAGTGTACGTATGTGCTTGCTGGACTGTGTGGAAACCTTGGACGTGAAATGGAATGCGTGCAGACGAATGTCTGAATGTCTGCGCTGGTGACAACTTGAGGATGGTGAATCTTGTGTTGGGTTCGTGGTTGCAGGTTGGCATCCTGGTTTTTTTCTTCGACGTTGTTGCGTGGGTGTTGGGGTATCTGGAGTTCAATGACGTGTTCGGGGTGCTGCCCCGACATGATTCTTTCAACGGCAATGGCTTTGCCTTTGGCAAGCTACATTGGAGGTCCGCAAAGCTTTAGATCAGCAATGGAGTTGTGTCAAGCTCGGGTGAAGTGTTGATATGTACACTTTCCCTTGGGTGGCCGCTACGATGGTTTTGAAGGTGAGTGAAAGGCGTTGGTATTTTGCTAAGGGCATTATTTGGTCTTAATTAATTGTATTTTTTCTTTTTAGCTGAGGGTTCGTTTTGCAAAAGCTAGGATTCTCGTACTTTTTCTATTAGTGTATATGTGGCTTGTAACTTGAACTTTGTTCTATGAATGAGATCGGCATGTATGAGCAATAAGATTAAGTTAGAGGCTAAACTTTAGCTTTTGGTGGGTGATAAATGTATGAGCAATTTGATGTCGCGCGAGTAGATCCCTTTGTATCAAGGGTGTAATCGGGTGCTATGTAAAACTATTTCTACTTCTTCATAATGAATAGAATAAGGCAAAGATTTTTCCCTCTTTTTTTTAAAAAAAAATCAACATGTATTAACTGTAAAGAAGAGAATTGGAACAAGCCTACGTCACAAATTCCGGGTAACAAAAATCATATAACCCAGAAAATATATAACTACAGGAAGAAAGCCAGATTAACACACCTCGTTGAGATGTCCATGATCAGGCCCAACGGGCGCATGTATTGACCGCTCGCGTGCCAGCGATTCCCCTCCAGCACCCTGTTAGGGATTCTCTGTTTTTTTCTACTATTTTCGGTAAATATCTTGATTTAAAAGCTTTCAGATTTTAAAAAATGTACAGATGTTGAAATATTCAAAATAAAAAATGGTTAAATTTGAAATTTTGAAATTTGCTTAGATTTGAAATTTGCTGAGATTCGAGATTTCATTACATTCAAAATTTTCTTAACTTTAAATTTTGCTCAATTTTGAATTTTGAAATTCGAATTTCTTGTTAAAAAAGTTCAGAATTTTCAAAAAAAGGATAAATAAAAAAACAGAAAACAGTAGGAACCAGTGAAGAAGCATAAAAACCCATGAAAAAACACGAACCGGAAACCGGAAAAGACAAGGCTCACGTAAAATGGGCCGCGGCCCAGCTAGTTCAGGCTAGTGTGCGAAGAGTATTCGCTCCCGCACTATAGCAACGAATAGGTTTTGCCTGCCCGAAGCTTGTCTAGGTGAAGTGTCTTTGTCCGGTGCTCGGGGCTTCCCGATGCGAGGGTCGAGCTAGAGTCAGACCAGAGGCAAGTAGTTGCCTTTGGTCCGATCGATCTTGACATCATATTTTTTTGCTACTTTTGTCAACTTTATTATTGGATAATAATTAGATTGTCAAACCAGGCGGGTTATTAAACCAAGCCTCTGCCGAACTCGGTTGAGCACCTCCAGCTCATGCGCGCGCCGCTCCATTCATCTTTCGAGCACAGTGCTTCAAAGTTTGCCTTGCCTAGAGTCATAATTAACTCTCGACGTCGTTGGTTAGATAGGTACTCGGATTCAAACCCACAATGTTTTCTTCAGAGGCGTGTGCTCCGGTACAACCCCCCCCCCCCTCCAAAATTAGTTTTGGCTCAAAAGCCCACCAAACCCATATCCAAGCCCGTATGACGCCCGTATGTGAACTCGTATATGACCGTCTCTATACCGTATGCGTCTTCCTCCTTCCTCCCACGATCGTGATCGATCTCCCACGTTCGAACTCGACGAGCCGGCTGCCGCCATCCCGTCGCACGATCTCGGACGCCACGATCACCTCCTCACCGCCGCACTCCTCCGCCACAGGGCTCCTCCGTCGCTTCTCCACGATCTCCTCTTCACCGGCATCTCCCCGGAGCTCGACGAGCCGCCGTCGGCGCCGCACTCCGTCACCATAGACCTCCTCCACCGGGGCATATCTTCCCGACGATCTCGGCACTCCCATCTCCACGATCCTCGGGGCCTGCTCGACGAGACGCCTCGCTGCACGCCGTCGCGTCGAGCTCCGTCTCTCCGGCGAGCCGATCTTCCGCCGGGTAAGTTTGAATCTCGCCGCCGGACATGTCCGGCGTCTCATTTAGCGTGTCCGGCGCACGGAAGACGGTCCGGCACACACGAACCGGACGAGTCCGGCCTTCGGCGGACAGGCCGGAGTCTTTCTTCCAGGACCGTCCGCTGTCCGTGTCCGTGTACTAAATATGAAATAGTGATTTGCATTGCGTTATTGTTTAGAATTTTGCATTAATTCTTTATTGCGTGCGGGTTTTGTGTAGTTTTTGGAGAAATGGGGGACTATAGCTCAACTTGGAGTGACGGGGATGACGGATATACGGGCGATGATGATTCTACTTCGGAGAATAGTTCCAAATCCAGGATCTATGAAAATATACCTCCTTTTGGGGAGAACCTTCCATCATCGGCCTCCTCAGAAAACATGAGTGAAGTATGTTGATTATTTTTTAATGGCTACCAATGAATGGAAGCAATGAAGTGTCATGTTACATTCTTTGTTTTTGGCTGTGTAGGTGCTATACGGTGGTCACGAGGAGGATGAGTATTCAGACATGGAGGTTGGGTTTGATGAATATAGCGTGGAGGTAGGAGCTGCATCACGAGGAATCAAGCTGCGAAAATAAGAGCGAAGTAAGTATATAGTTTTAGTATGGCAAACCGTCAATGTTACCGTTGGAACGACAACTTTTATGACTTATTTTCCCTTCATGTGTAGGTGATATCCGAGTGCGACAATGGGCGTGAACATCACAGTCAAGCAGACCCAGATATTGTGAGTAATGAATATAAGATGCACTCTATGGAAGAGCACTGTAAAATACTGGACATGACATTTTCTTCCGAACCGGCGGCTTTTGTGTGGTACAACAGCTATGCGAGAGAGCATGGCTTCGAGCATCCGGAAGGACATTTTGAAGAGGGCAAAGCGAGGGAAACGTGGTAAGGGAGAAATACGGTTAAGGCGGTATGTACTGTTCCGAGGCGGGGAAACGTCGGGAAAAGCTTTTAACGCAGGAAGGCCGCAGTCGTAGGCTACGACCCGAGACTCGTTGTAACTACAATGCCAATCTCACCGTGAAGCGTGACCTATCGAGAGGAGTATGGGTTGTCAAAAGTTTTTACGGCAATCACAGACATAAACCAGCTAGACCGGACGAAGTACCATTTCTTCGATCGCACAGAAAGATTAAACCGTACCGGAGAGGCTGAGATACTATCTTTGGGAGCAAGTGGGATGAGAAAGTACATGATTATGAAACACTTTCTCGGAAGACATGGCTACGGTGGTGTAGGCTTCGTAAGGCGAGATCTGTACAACCTATGTTGCAGGGAGAAGAGGAAGCTTATTGCGAAGGGTGATGCTGCCACAGCACTTGGTATTATGGCCGCGAGGAAGAAGAGTGATCCTGATTTTTTTTTTGATTACCAAGTAGATGATGAAGGACGGTTGAAAAGCATGTTCTGGTGTGATTCTCGATCACGGCGAGGACTATCGAGGATTTTGGCGACGTGGTGGTGTTTGATAGCACGTACAAGATGAACCGGTATGCTATGCCATTTATTCCTTTTGTAGGCACTGAACAATCATCGTAAGACTACGGTGTTTGCATGCGCTCTCGTGTCGGACGAGACGGAAGATACATATGCTTGGTCTGCTTCGGACATTCTTGATCGCAATGTGTCAGAAGAAGCCCAAAGGTCTTATTACTGATGGGGACGCCGCGATGATATTAGCTATTCATAATGTCCTTCCAGACGTGTGGCACCGTCTATGTACTTGGCACATAGAGAAAAACATGAAGAGACACCTTGGTCATAAGTCGCTAAAGGAATTTCGGCCATTCTTATACTACGCCACTTCAGAAGCCATTTTTGAGGAAAGATGGAGCGCGTTTCGTCGCAAGTGGGAGACAGATAGTACCGAAGAATGGCTCAAAAGGATGTACAATAAGAAGAGAATTTGGGCTGTCGCGTATCTGACCGGTGGATATTTCCTTGGTATGAAAAGCAATCAGAGAAGTGAGAGTTTGAACTCATGCCTTCACCTTCACCTGGATTATGGTATGACCCTAGTTGACTTGATAATGCATTACGAGAATGCCATTGTTCGCATCCGTGAGAGCGAGGCCGAAGATGACTGCATCTGTTCCCAGAGTTTACCGGTGGCGATTCATCGAATCCAAAGAGATAGAGGTTGCTCTTGCCCATGCCTTCAGTCCAGCCAACTTCTACATCTTGCAGCAGGATGTGAAGAAGCTTGGTGACCTCGAGATTTTTGAGGAATACGTGGGAACAGGGGGCTCTAAACAGTTTATGGTCAAATGGAGGAATAGCGGCAGATACTCGTTTATCGTGGAGTATAGCCCTAATCAGCCGAAAGAGTTAATACAGTGCAGGTACTGCCGAAGAATGAATCGTAAGGGGCTTCCATGCAAGCATATCCTATATGTATTGAAGCACCTGAAATTTTCCGAAATACCGGACTGTTGTGTTCTTCGGCGATTCTCCAAAATGGCAAGAAATGGATTGCCGAGCACGGCGCGAGGCGATCTTTTCGCGTACGGTTACTCGGGGCCGGGGAAGCGAAAAAGATACAACGACATGGAAACAGTATCGGCGGAAGCTATGGATGCGGTAGTAGATGATCCAGCAATGTATAATGAGTTCATGGCATATATGAAGGGCTTAGTAGCAAGAAAATATGCGAAAAAGAATGGACTTGATGGTCACACAGCCTTCGACTGAAGAAGACGCATATGATTTTCAAGGCAATGCAGTTCCGGTTGGTGATCCCAATAAGGTTGCCACGAGAGGAGCACCTAAGCAAAACACAAAATCTGCACAAGAGGTAAATCACCCCGTGACGAAAAATGGTAGACCACTAGCGTTCGACGAGCGTAAGACCCGGAATCGGGGTGCACCGCCTGTGGTGTCATCGGTCATAACAAACGGAACAAAAAGTTGTGCAAAAAACATCCGGAGTAAGTCTTCTTACATATTTTTCTTAGCTAGGCCGATTAATTAAATCTATGTTAAACGAGTACTAAATAATTTCGTTTTGTAATGCGGGTATATGGAAAAAGAAAACAAGTAGAAGTGCATCTTCACTAGCGAAATTACAAAATTAAAGCTTTACCTTGAAGATTATGTATTTACTTCGCCTTAATTGTAATTGACCGAAACCATTTGTGATTCTATACCATTTTTCATTTTCATGTACTTCCATTCATTGTTATTTATTATATAAATTTTACTTTCGATGTGTTTCCACAACAAAGAAACGTCAAAGAAAATACCACAACGGACAGTCCGGCGAACGGAGAGGGAAAGTCCGGCGATTCCCGGACAGACCGGGCTGTCCTCGTTCAAGTCCGGCCTGGTCCGCGGACGAGCTGAGTGAAACCGCCGGACAGGCCGGGTAGCGTGCTGTTAAGTTCCAGGGGCTACAGGAACTGCCCGGACAAGTCACCGGCCTGTCTGGCAAATTGTGATGTATGTCCGTCCAGGGCGCCGGAATCGACCGGCCAGACCGGCGGATATGGTTTTAAGTTACAGTAACTGGCCGGACATGTCACCGGACTGAGCTTGTTTGGCCGGCTTGGTCAGGAGGCTAGCTTCGGCGATTTGCCGGCCTGTCCGTCCATTGCGGCCGGCCTGTCCGGCTTATGTAAGGAACAAGCTATTTTCCTTACCGGACTGTCCGACCATTATGCCCGGACTGTCCGGCTGAAGATTTACTGATGAAAGAGTCAGTGTAAACAAGCAAACTTATTGTCAACGAAATTCACATATGAAATTCAGGAAGTATCACAAGCATTAAACACACATAGTCTTACAACACAGTACCTAACGGAACGCAACATGGCATCCAACACACATAGTCTTACACATGAAATCCATCAAACATAGTCTTTACACATACGTAATGGATAAACAAGTTTCACATGCCAATAATAATCAAAGATTGAGCGAGACATGCAACTTTGTCATTACATACCGAAACTATCATTCTACTTGCTTCAACTATGACGGGCCTCGCCTTCATTTCCGTCGGGCTCATCTCCATCTCCATCGCTTGAATCATTGTCAAAGTACTCCGCATAGCGTTTGGTGGGAAATGTATACCGGGAGAAGCGGTGCTTGATGATGCAACCACTTCATCATCACTAGCACTGTCCACCAAGTTCACGCACTTGAGCTTTGTACTTGTTGATTTTCACACGATCAACCGATTTGAGTTTGGCTATCTCGTCGGCATTGGATTTGCAAATCCCAAAGAGCAATTTTTGAGTCTTTGCCATGAATTTCTCAAACTTGGAAGGCATGGTACAACGATCACGAGAAGGACCAGCTTGCTTTTTCTTGGAGGGTCGAGCGGCGGCGGCGGTCTCACCAGTGCCATCTGTTTGAGGAGTCCACATTTTGTGCTTGCAATCCTTGAAGATCTTCTGCTGAAACTTCGCATCAATGAGCACTTGGATGTATGGTGCATATGGGAAGGTCCTATCTTGCAAATAAGAGGCAAGGCGGATTTGTTCGTAAAGAAAATCCGCCAAATCAAACCTCTCGGTACCATTAGTGTGCATCCGAACCAATAGGTCTATGGCAAAGTTCCTCACCTTCTCCCTATCACCAATCTTAGGAACTAGCGCCATGTTGATGACCTTGTGCATGAAAGGATACGGTGCCACAAGTAGAGATGTGCTCACGTGCATTGTCTACGGTAACATTAGCATTCGCACGACGAAGAGGGGCAAGAGCAACACCGGTCATTGAATCACATGTGTCCGATCTGGCATGGATCTTATAGAGATTTTCACCCATATGAATATTGAGTAGGCGGGCAAACTCTTCGAAGGTGACACTCAACTGCGTCCCTTCGGTACTCCATACAAGTGACCTGTCATCATCCGGAACAAACCGACACGAGGCATAGAATTGCATTACAGCTTCTTCACTCTAGTCTCGAGAAAGAGTCAAAATGCCACGCAGCCCCATAGCATCAATTATCTCCACACACCACGGGAAGCTTGCACTTGTTGCTATCAATGAACTCCATGTTGACTGATTTACGAGGAAGGATAGCATGCTTCAGAATTATGCTTTCATAGATATCTTGGTGCACACGAGACAAAAACCTTGGATCGAGTAGCATTCTTTCTTTGCGCAAAATAATCAGCTTTCCTTGCAAGAATGTAATCCTTCCTCGACATTTTCTTGTAGTCTTGCAACTTGTAGTTTTTGGGGTGTTTTGGCCTTCTTTTCTCCATGACTAGGCCAGTACGCATGGGCAATCCACGAGCAGGAGCAGGAGCACGAGTCTGAACAGGAGCACGAGCACGAGAACCAGCCGGCTTCTTAGTTGTTGTGTTGCGGCTGGAATACAGACGTTTCTGAACTGCCTCAAGATGAACAGGATCCTCATCATCATCCTCATCCTCATCCTCTTGCTCTTCCTCTTCCTCTTCCTCACTTCCACCGTCATCCACGTCCTTACTGACATCCTCATCCTCTTCCGAACTCTCAACCTCAACATCTTCGTCAATTGTACCACTTCCACTTTGTCCTTCATCACCAATAACCGGACGCTTGCGGGGTCGACCTCTTTCTTCACTATCCGAGCTGTCACCACGACGAGTATCTACATTTCAACAAAAGTCTAAATGTAAGGCAGTAAATATGATACAACATATAGTATAGTGCATAGTAAAAGAGTTAAGTTTGTTTGTCCGGCCAAGGCGCCGGACAGGCCGCAAGAGCTGCCCGGACAGGCCGGCAATGGTAGATTAAATCCCACGGAAAAGGCCGGACATGTCGCCGGACTGGCCGGCAATCGAGCTTATTTGTCCGGCCAAGGCGCCGGACAGGCCGCAAGAGCCGGCCGGACAGGCTGGCCATGGTAGATTTCAGCCCCTGGAACAGGCCGGACATGTCGCCGGACTGGCCGGCAATCGAGCTTAATTGTCCGGCCAAGGCGCCGGACAGGCCGCAAGAGCCGGCCGGACAGGCTGGCCATGGTAGATTTCAGCCCCGGAACAGGCCGGACATGTCGCCGGACTGGCCGGCAATTGAGCTTGTGTGTCCGGCCAAGGCGCCGGACAAGGCCACAATAATCGCCGGACAGGCCGGTCGGATGGTTTTAAGTTATGTAAACTAACAAGTGATGAATAATGTCGGCCAAATTAGAAATGTACCCTAACTAGTGATGAATAATTTTTCAAGCTAACAACGAGGCCTTGATGCAAATGACATTGACGGTGGGATAGATGATGATCTTTGGTACCAAGTAAACTAAGCTAGGCCGAGTGTTAATTTTTCAAGTTATTGACTATCAATTTTTGAAGTTACTTAGTGGGCATGACATGGCAAGGACGAAAAAAGTACCCAACAAGGTGTTCCATCACAAAAATATGCTGCAATATGTTCCGATAACTAGAAACAGCGGTGGTGAATGGAATGGGTGGGAGGAGGTTGGAGGATGGGGGGAGACCACGTGCAAATGAGTAGTAAGGAGATGAAAAACTCAGGCACCATACCTCTGGGGCCAACATTCTTCGTCCTCGCCATGTCCTACTCCCCGCGCCGCCGGCCTTGACTCGGGCGAGGATGCAAAATGATTGGTGGAGGAGTAGATCGGGGGTGGATCTTCGATTTCGGCGGAGAGAAACGGCCGGGGGTGAATGGAATGGGTGGTAGGAGGTCGGGGGATGGGAGGAGACCGGCGGTTGTTAGGTTTCGGCGGAGGCGCCTCTTGGTGGAATATGGAGACGACAGATGGGGAAGATGGAGTTGGCGTTGATGTAGAGGGCCGGCCCGTCATACAGGGACCGGACAGGCCAAGCACGGTGGGACATCAAGTCCGGCCCCCGCGACGGTGTCCGGACCGGGCCGCAAACCAATAGTTCGAGCGGGCCGGCCCGTTTTACCAGCCCGGACACACCGGCACATACTCAGCCGGGACAGTCCGGCGCATTATTTTATGTAAACAAATTATAAAGAAGAAAGTCCACTTTTAATCCTCCAACTTTGCTGAAAGTTCACATTTAGTCCTAAAAGTTTTATGTGGTTCAAATTAGACCTTGAACTTTCATAATTGTTCAATAGGATAGTTTTTGCAATAAAATTATCTAAAAACTCTTGCTTGAATTATTTAAAAATGAATCCTATACTCAACATGATTATCTCTCTTGCTGAGGTGCTTGCTATTTTATAAGATACTATTTATTTGGGTCACTAAGAAAATTCCTTGTGAGACAAAATAGAAATGGAATATTGGTTTCACTCTACTCACCCAATGGTATTTAGTCCTTAAGTATATATGGCTTGGTTTATACTTGTGATCAATGATACACAAGTTAGGAAACAATATTTTATGTGAATTGGATCCTATGTGAAAGGGTTTAGGAATTTGATGATGCTTCACTAATTGAAGTATAAAATATGCACGAGGCATGGCAGGGTTCTACTTATGATCCAAAGTAATAGAATGAGATCTATGGAATCAGACAACCAACCTAGAAAACCATGGTTACAAATGGTGGGCCACCCCACCATGCACAAGTGTACCAAATATTTGCCCCATCCATGGTGGTTACATCTACATCAGGGCATGTTAGACCCATGTTGACCCTAAAACCCTTGTTTCGGCGTCTCCCCACCATGGGATCACCATGAATCGGACAACCAACCTAGAAACCCCTGGTTACAAATGGTGGGCCACCCCACCATGTACTAGTGTGCCAAATATTTGCCCCATCCATGGTGGTTACATCTACATCAGGGCATGTTGGACCCATGTTGACCCTAAAACCCTTGTTTCGGCGTCTCCCCACCATGGGATCACCATGAATCAGACAACCAACCTAGAAAACCATGGTTACAAATGGTGGGCCACCCCACCATGCACAAGTGTGCCAAATATTTGCCCCATCCATGGTGGTTACATCTACATCAGGGCATGTTAGACCCATGTTGACCCTAAAACCCTTGTTTCGGCGTCTCCCCACCATGGGATCACCATGAATCAGACAACCAACCTAGAAACCCCTGGTTACAAATGGTGGGCCACCCCACCATGCACAAGTGTGCCAAATATTTGCCCCATCCATGGTGGTTACATCTACATCAGGGCATGTTAGACCCATGTTGACCCTAAAACCCTTGTTTCGGCGTCTCCCCACCATGGGATCACCATGAATCAGACAACCAACCTAGAAACCCCTGGTTACAAATGGTGGGCCACCCCACCATGCACTAGTGTGCCAAATATTTGCCCCATCCATGGTGGTTACATCTACATCAGGGCATGTTGGACCCATGTTGACCCTAAAACCCTTGTTTCGCGTCTCCCCACCATGGGATCACCATGAAACAGACAACCAACTTAGAAACCCCTGGTTAGAAAGGGTGGGCCACCCCACCATGCACAAGTGTGCCAAATATTTGCCCCATCCATGGTGGTTACATCTACATCAGGGCATGTTGGACCCATGTTGACCCTAAAACCCTTGTTTCGGCGTCTCCCCACCATGGGATCACCATGAATCAGACAACCAACCTAGAAAACCATGGTTACAAATGGTGGGCCACCCCACCATGCACAAGTGTGCCAAATATTTGCCCCATCCATGGTGGTTACATCTACATCAGGGCATGTTGGACCCATGTTGACCCTAAAACCCTTGTTTCGGCGTCTCCCCGCCATGGGATCACCATGAATCGGACAACCAACCTAGAAAACCATGGTTACAAATGGTGGGCCACCCCACCATGCACAAGTGTGCCAAATATTTGCCCCATCCATGGTGGTTACATCTACATCGGGGCATGTTAGACCCATGTTGACCCTAAAACCCTTGTTTCGGCGTCTCCCCACCATGGGATCACCATGAATCGGACAACCAACCTAGAAACCCACTGGTTACAAATGGTGGGCCACCCCACCATGCACTAGTGTGACAAATATTTTCCCCATCCATGGTGGTTACATCTACATCAGGGCATGTTGGACCCATGTTGACCCTAAAACCCTTGTTTCGGCGTCTCCCCACCATGGGATCACCATGAATCAGACAACCAACCTAGAAAACCATGGTTACAAATGGTGGGCCACCCCACCATGCACAAGTGTGCCAAATATTTGCCCCATCCATGGTGGTTACATCTACATCAGGGCATGTTAGACCCATGTTGACCCTAAAACCCTTGTTTCGGCGTCTCCCCACCATGGGATCACCATGAATCAGACAACCAACCTAGAAACCCCTGGTTACAAATGGTGGGCCACCCCACCATGCACAAGTGTGCCAAATATTTGCCCCATCCATGGTGGTTACATCTACATCAGGGCATGTTGGACCCATGTTGACCCTAAAACCCTTGTTTCGCGTCTCCCCACCATGGGATCACCATGAAACAGACAACCAACGTAGAAACCCCTAGTTAGAAAGGGTGGGCCACCCCACCATGCACAAGTGTGCCAAATATTTGCCCCATCCATGGTGGTTACTGACATAGGCATCCCAAATGGGCCTGCCGAATATAGTACCCGGGGTTTATTGAAGGCCCACTACCCGATGAATAAGAAGATTCGGAAGCCCAAGATGTATTTAAGGAAAAGATAGAGTTGTAATAGGAAGTGTTATTTGTAATCTGGCGGGATGAGTTAGAAACCGTCCCGGACTCTGTAACTTGTACAAAACGAAATCCTCGGCTCCACCTCTTATATAAAGGGGGAGTCGAGGGACGAGGAGATCATCAAATCATTGTCTGCAATCCCTAGTTTTCATATTCGTCGAGTACTTTTCGGCTGAAACCTTCGAGATCTACTTGCCCTCTACTTCTAACTAAACCCTAGCCTACAATCCATAGGCATTGATAAGTTAATCCCTTGTCAATTGGCGCCGTCTGTGGGAATTAGAGGCGTAAGGATCTGATCTCGATGGCACGTTCAAGATCTTCGACATCGTCAACCGGAAGCAACACTATGGATCGAGATGCGTATCTGGCGGAGCCCTTGGAGATGACGTTCGGAAGGTTCCACTTTCGCGTCGAGAAGGAAGGATCGTATCGTGTCGAAATTCCGATTTCGTCGGGATCGTCGGCGGTTGACTCTGATTTTTCAAGCTATGCATCGTCAACTGAGTCAGAAGAAGAAACTTCGGCAACACGTTACGTCAGCATCAGAGCAAGAGAGAAACTCGCCAAGATCTTCAGCAACGCATCGTTTGAGTCATCTGCGGACTCATATATAAGCGATGGCTCAAGCGATGTCGACGGTTACGACTTCATCGACAAATCTCTCACAGTGGGCAAGGTCTTCATCAATCTCAACAATGATGTCACCAAACCCAACATAGATCTGAGTACAAAATATCATCAGATTTATGCTATCGAAAATCAAGAGGAAACATCGGAGGCTTTCGACGAGTTGGGAAATCCTTTTGTCGATCCCTCAGATCTAAGGAGAGGTATGGGCACTAAGTATGTCGGGCCCACACCACGCGTCAGAGTTCAACTTCCACAGGCAGCCCGGGATAGAGCGGCAAAAGCCCTAGATGGTTCAGAACCAATGACGACAACAGCTACAGCTCAAGAACTGCAAGCTTATCAATATAGGCTCGCACGAACTGCCCGAGAAATAGAAAAACGAGACGGCTGAGTTGAACAGGAGAAAGGAGGCAGCTTCGCATCCGAGCAGGGAGAAGGGCAGATCTAAGTGGACAATCTAGAGTTTCGGGTGACAGCCACAGGGAAGCTCGGAACAGAGGAAGATCAAGGTTACAACACATACCCGAAGCAGAAAGAGAGTACTTAGTTCAAAACCTCGACATGTCTTTCATGTCGATAGATACAAGAGGAAATATTATCCCTAAGACACCAGAAGCTGGGTATATGGCGACACAAGCTTACATCCTTGCATCTAGACCACCCCCAGGAGATCCAAGGGAAACATTATACAATATGGCGTTAGCGAGGGTTGGAGCTATGGGGACAGCGTTCGTAGCAACGCCTCCCGGAAGGAGCGGCAAGGCAAAATAGTCCACGACCTGCGGCAGCAACGGCGGCAGCTCCGGAAGGACCAAGTGGAGCAAGAGATACGGGAGCACAAGCAAGGGTCGATAGAGCGAGGCAAAGCGAGAAGAGATCATCGGCAGTCCCGGAGCTTAATGACGAGGATATGTGCGGTCTACGCGTGCTTCACGAGAAGAGTCCGAAAAACTCGAGTCCCCTCGGGATTCAAGTTACCCGATCACTTCAAAAAGTTCGACGGCCCGCAAGATCCGGAGGACCGGCTAATTGATTACCTCGAGACGGTGAAACTAAGCTGGAGGAACTAGAGCAACAGCCATGCAAAGTATTCAGGTGCACTTAAGTGGAGCCGCACGATCTTGGATCAAAAAACTTCCGCCGGGATCCATCGACAGTTGGGAAAGTTTCGAGGACATATTCGTCAAGAACTTCGAGGTCCACGTGCAAAAAACCTGCGTCGTTAGAAGAGCTGAGGGCATGTCGACAAAAGCCGAGATGAGTCAATGAGAAAATATATCCAAAGGTGGAACATCATAAAAAACTCGGCAGAAAATATATCGACGAGAGAGCAATAGATGCGTTTGTCGCGGGAATTAGGCGTGGAGATTTTGTCGAGGATTTGGGAAGGACCAATCCAAAAACGAGTATCCGCGTTGATGGAAATAGCAAATAGATGGGCAGACGGAGAAGACGCCGTCCACAATAAACGACACAGGTCGCCGAGGAGGACCGTGGTCGAAATTATCAATCGAGGCGACGATTTCCTCGGCGATGATCAGAACTACGACGCTCCAGGGAAAATTTCGGCTGGATTCCGAGCCAGCGCAGGAGGAAATAATAGAGATGATTATCGAGAAGTAATGAACGGAGAAGCGACAATAGAGACGACTCCCGCAATAGACAAAATAGTGGGCGAGAGGTTTCCAAGACCTTTCGTGTCCCCGAAGAAATGCTGAACGGACCGTGCCAGATGCACTTCTTCCTCGACAGCAATGGGAAAAGACAGTCAGGGCATCTGCAGAAAGACTGTCGAAATTTTCAGGCAATGTTCGGATGCGCGAGAAAATGCTCACGCTCGAGCAGCACAGAGAAATCCTCGGGAGCCCAGGAGCGAAGTTCACCTACCGCCACCTCCCGCGATTACAGAGGACAATCGACACCAGCTCAGAATAGCGGCAGCACCTGCACCACCACCCTATGTTGATCCTAATTCCAACGGAGCAGTATCGATGATTCAGAAGGGAAGGCCGTCCAATAGAGCTCAAAAAGTAATCTCACGACAGGTGTTCATGGCAGAGAAAATGCCTCCACCAACAGTTGAGTACCTCAATTGGTCAGGGCAAGACATCGGCTTCACCATAGCGGACCACCCGCAGCAAGTTCCTCGACCAGGGCAGTCGGCACTTATTCTGCGGCGGTTATTGCGGGATTTGACGTTTCTCGAGTATTCATAGATGGTGGCAGCGGCTTAAACCTTATGTATGCGGATACATTGAGGAAGATGAACATATCCTTAGCAAACCCGAAGCCAACGGACACAAGGTTCCACGGCATCACACCGAAACACCAAGTTACCCATTGGGGAAGATCAACCTCGACGTTCGGTTTGGAACCCGAGAAAATTATAGAATCGAGAAGCTGGAGTTTTAAGTCGTGGATTTTCCATCGCGAGTACCACGCTTTGTTGGGACGACCAGCATATGCTAGATTTATGGCGGTACCACACTATACATACCTGTTATGGAGATTGCACTGGACCCAAGGGACCAATCACGGTCAAAGGGAGTTTTGCCTTAGGCGATAAGTGCGACAAGGATTTCCATCGGTTATCGAAACCTTCGGGATGCAAGCTGAATACTTGGCGTCGAAAAGCATGACCGATTACGACGTCATCGCCGGACGTTGGAAGGCCAAACAAAGAATCAACTTTCAACACGAGAGAAAAATTCTAAGGAGGTGCGAGATTCACCCGACGGATCCAAAAAAGACGACATCCATTGCAAACAACATGGATATCGCATAGGAAAGCGCGCTCGTCGAGTTCCTCCGTGAGAACTGGAAAATCTTCGCATGGTGTCCAGCTGACATGCCGGGAGTACCCAGGGAACTTGCCGAGCACCACCTAAATTTGGATCCAACGACGAAACCAATCGGACAACCTTTGCGGCGTTTTCGGAACCAAACCGCAAAGCCATGCTTTCAGAAATAAATCGACTAGAGGAAGCTGGTTTTATCGGAGAGATATCTACGAAGCCACATGGGTAGCTAACCCGAGTGATGGTGCCGAAGAAAAACACGACGAGTCTTTCGCATGTGCGTCGACTTCACGTGTCTCAACAAACATTGCCCTAAGGATCACTTTCCCCTCCCAAGGATCGATCAAATTATCGACTCCACGGCGAGGTTGTGAACGTCTTTCCTTTTTGGATGCATACTCCGGTTATAACCAAATCAGATTAAAAGAAGATGATGAAGCCAAAACAGCGTTTATTACACCTTACGGCGTGTTTTGCTACAAGACAATGCCCTTCGGTCTAAAAAATGCGGGAGCAACATATCGAAGGATGATGCGAAGTGTTTAGCAACACGGATCGGGAAAAACGTGCAAGTATACATTGATGATATCGTCATAACGTCAAAAAAGGGGCAACGCTGATCGAGGATCTCAAAGAAACTTTTGACAACCTCGACAAATTCTGCCTCAAGCTGAACCCGACGAAGTGTTCTTTTGGCGTCCCAGCGGAGAGAACTTACGGGGTTTCTAGTTTCAGCAAGAGGGATTGAAGCAAATCCCGACAAAATACAAGCCATAGTAACAATGAGAAAGCCAACGAAGTTGAAAGAAATACGACGACTAAGCTGGGCGAGTCGCAGCTTTGAGCAGATTCGTCGCCGGGTTAGGAGAAAAAGCGTTACCATTTTATGCGGCGATAAAACAAGGAGATAAATTCCAGTGGAACGCAGAGGCCGATAGAGCTTTCGAGGATCTGAAGCGAAAAATCTCGACACCACCAATCCTGGTGGCTCCAAAGGAAAAGGAACCGCTCCTGTTGTATATTGCAGCCACACCTCAAGTGGTTAGCACGGTTTTAGTTGTCGAAAGAGAAGAAGAAGGGAAAATCCATGGAGTACGGCGGCCGGTATACTTCGTGAGCGAAGTCTTGTCGCCCTCAAAACAAAGGTACCCTCAGTACCAAAAACTAGCATATGGAGTGTTCACGACAGCACGAAAATTGCGCCACTATTTTTCGGCACACCCGATCATAGTGGTCAACGAAGCTCCCTTGTCAAATATACTAAACAATCCAGAAGCTACGGGTCGTGTCTCCCTTTGGGGAATAGAACTTTCCCCTCGGGACATCACGTACGAAAAAGAAAAGCAATAAAGTCGCAAATACTGCCGGACTTCATCGCGAGTGGATGGAGTTGCAAAATACGGGACCTCCAGTTTGTCGAGAACCTGGACTATGAACTTTGATGGGTCCAAGAGACTAGAAGGGGTGGCGCGAGGAGTAGTACTCATATAACCTGAAGGCGACAAGTTGAAGTACATCCTTCGGATGACGTTCCCTAACGCATCTAACAATGAAGCAGAATATGAGGCTCTCATACACGGGATGAAGATGGCGAAAGCCTGCGGTGCAACTCGATTAAAAATCTTTGGCGATTCACAATTGGTAGCTCAGCAAGTTATGAACCAATGTGACGCAGTCAATGATAGCATGATGGCATACAAGGAGGTGTACAATGAGCTCGAGAAGTTATTCGATGGATGCGAAGTAAATCATATTAGTAGATTGAGCAACGACGAAGCCGACGTTCTTGCAAACATCGGGTCGCGGTGCCTTGCGGTCCCACCAGGTGTATTTTGGGAAGAGATAACGAGAGAGATCCACTGAGTCGACAAAATCAAAAAAGAAGGAGAAGAAACCCTCGGGGGCTACCAAGGAGAAGCAAGAGGAAGAAGAAGAAGAGCAAGACCTGGTCATGGTAATACGGATACCAGTGGATGCAGCCATACATATCATATATACTCGGGAAAGAAATACCCGACGATCCAGGTCGAGGCAAGGCGAGTAATTCGACGCTCCAAAGCTTTCACGGTGGTTAAGGGAGAATTATATAAGAGAAGTATTTCGAGGCGTCTTGCAAAGGTGCGTCACACCGAAGAAGGAAGAATAATTCGAAGGATGTACACGAAGGGATATGTGGCCACCACGCAAGTAGTCGAGCTATCGCAGCCAAGGTTTTTCGGGCGAGGATTCTGCTTGGTTAACGAGCAATTGAGGACGCTAAGGACATAGTACGAACTTGCGACGCGTGTCAAAGGTTTGCCGCAAAACCTCACTCTCCGAGCGGCGAGCTAGCACCAATACCTTTGTCGTGGCCCTTTGCACAATGGGGACTCGATATGGTGGGCAAGTTACACAAATCGTGGCCGGGAGGAAAGGAATACATGCTAGTAGCTGTCGACAAATTTACAAAGTGGATAGAAGCGAAGCCGATAAATTCACCGGACGGAGCATCTGCAGGTAAAATTCATAAAAGGCCTCGTCTTCAGATTTGGAGTGCCCCACAGCATCGTCACGGACAACGGCAGCAATTTCACATCCAATGAATTCAAAGACTATTGCAAAGAGGTGGGTATCAAGCTGAACTTTGCGTCAGTTGCACATCCTCAAACCAATGGGCAAGTCGAGAAAGCCAATGGCATCATCTGCAATGGCATCAAGAAACGCCTGTTGGTACCTTTAGAAAAAGCTCGACATACCTGGCCTGAAGAGCTACCAAGTGTCTCGTGGAGCATCCGAACAACACCAAATACGGCGACACAAGAAACCCCGTTTTTTCTAGTCCATGGCGCGGAAGCGATACTTCCAATAGAAATAGAGCACGACTCCCCTAGAGTCACGGCATATGATGAAGAAGCGTCAAAGACAGCATTGGAAGACGATGTAGATGCACTCGACGAAGCTCGAGACGAAGTATTATCAAGGGTCACCAAATATCAACGGGACTTGAAAAATTATCACGGTCGACGTTTGCGGCCAAGATCTTTTCAAGTGGGGGATTTAGTTCTTCGGCTTACGCAAAAAAGTCATGAAAAACTCGAGTCACCATGGCTTGGTCCCTATATCGTCACGGAAGTAATTGGAGGAGGAGCATACAGAATAAAGGACAAGAAGACAGGGGTGGAGGAGCAAAACCCACGGAACGTGGCGCAACTCGGGCGGTTCTACGCCTAGAGCTAAAATATAGTCCTTGTAAAAACTTCAATGTCTTGAAACGCCCACGAGTTTTCGGACGCACTCTTTTCCTTTTTCGGGGCACCGAGTGGGGCCGGAAAAGGTTTTTAATGAGGCGGGCTCGTGGTGCTGCAATATAATAAAGATAGTGGAGATATACTTCTTATTTTTCGACACGCTCGGGGCTCAAACGCCCAAGCCTCAAAATACATACAATATAGATTCACTGAAATATTTCGCCTTGGTACATTAATACCTCGCCAAATATAACAAAATCGGGAGACAGCAATCATAAATATAGTGTACACATCAAAAAACATAAGTTCCTTGGTTTAAAAACCTCGCCATGCAAATATAGAACTTCGACATCAAAGATACTCAAAAATGGGCAATCTACCCAAAGGACAAACAAGGATGTTTTATTCCAGCAAAAAAATAGATTTCAAGGAAGGAAAAATAGTGCAATCTTCGCTTAGTTAGGCTCGGGGCTTCAACAACATAGAGGACCTCAGCAACATACAATAAGTTCCTTCGGAAATACAAAAAAAGAGAGAGGAGGGAAAACAAAAAGAGTGAGATACAAGGTTTTCTAACATGATACAAGTCAATTAAATCCCAAGATAGTATCTACCGACAAACCCCTGGTTGTTTTATGTTCAGCATAAGAACCCTTGGTAAAGAACTACGAGTCCATCCGAAGAAGTTCATCTATCATCGACTGGGCCACGGGAGCTACCATTGCATCGATTGAGTCAATATCATTTTTCCGACGCGTTTTCTTGGCCGGGCAACCAGACAACAATCTTCGTCGGGTCCAACTTTGGATAACAAATGTTTATCATAATCATGGCAAATCTCGCTCCGGCGGTGAGTTGAGCCCGCACAAAGTTATGGATGCGAGGAGCATCTCCGAATACCTCCAATAATTCGGGAAGAGTTTTTGGAACCTCGTTTCGCGGAAACAGATTCCTATAGACAAGGGTTAATGTCGACGTGCAAAAGGCTGAGAAAATCGCGCACTGGCAAGCACGATCTTGGAACCTAACAATTTGTTGGGTTCGTTCGGGAAGTGGCCAGAACAAACACCCATGATTAAGGGAGAGATTAACAAGAAGATTTGTCCTCTCATTCACTCTACGATCTTCGGCGGCGGAATCAAGAGCGAGCTCTGTTAAAAGCGACGGGCGAGAAATTGGAAGAAAGGCACGGCAAGATAAAGAAGAGGCATCAAAAGAAAGCAAAAACGTACCTAGCATATACGTGCTAGCTTCTAGCATTAGCTCAAGCATACTATTTTCTCGTGTTGTGGCTCCCTTTGCTTCCAGTACAGCGGCATCCCTAGCAGCCACGGCTTTTTCGGCTTGATGAAGAGCAAGTTTTTCTCCTTCGAGAGGCTTTTCGAGATTGTTCCATCATGGCCAAAGTTTGTTTCTTCATAGGCTGAAGTTGTTGTCGAAGTTCTTGTAAATCTTCCGACAAATGTCCGCTTGATGAACTCTCGAGGAGACTATGGTCGACTAGTATTTTCTTCGAGAAGGAAGATGCGGGTGAAGCAGACGGCGAGAACAAGGAGGAGTCGAGTAGTTATCAAATATTAGCTGGAAAAGAAAGGCCCGGGATCAATGAAAAGCACGAAGGGAAATTTCATTACTTGCTAGAATATTTACATGGGTATTACAAAAGAAAGTTCTCCGGGAGGACTAAGTGAGTAATTGTCGCCAAGGCTAAAATGGCGACAAGAGCAAAAGAAACAGAAAAGGAAACAAGGAGGCATGCAACTAGACCTCCGGCCTCGAGGAGCTAGGAGTCGAAGTTGGCTTGATCCCGAGATACGCCAAGATTTTCTTCGTATTGGGCTTGGCCGCCTTAATCAGTGACTTCCATCTCGATTGTTCTATCTGATCGGTGTCGCCAACCTTCATCCGGTCTAGAGTGCTGTTGGCTGTCGGCAACCGAGCAACGGTATTTTCAACAGACCACCTTCATATTTTCATGGTGCATCTTCAGTCCAAGGTCTTCCGATGAATTAAAAAGCTTGGCAAGGTCAAGGAAAGTCGAAGGTTCCTCTTTCTTCGGGAAGAAGTAGGGGAACAACGACGACAAACCCATGCGGCATTGGCCACGCCTTCACGAATTTCGCGCCCATGCAATTCCAAAAGAGAGAGTGCGTCAAGGAGAGGGTCATTGACGGGATTTTCCAGATCAAAATCACGGTGCTGTTTGGGCTGCCACGTGAGACAAAACATTAGTCGAAAACCAAGATACAGGAAATGCAACAAAATAGAAGAAATTGAGGATATTACTCAGCGTACGTCGACTTTGCGACTTCAAACGCTTGATGATCCCTTGCTCACGTGCAGCCTGTGCAGATTTTTGCTCGTGTAAGGCAGATTCAGCATCTTTGAGCCTTTGCTGCAATTCTTCGACACTAGCGGCCTTTGCTTTGGCATCATCAGCTTCAGCTCTAGCTTCGCTAGCGGCAAGCTCAGCTTTCTTGCGAGCCGTCTCACTTTGCTCGAGTTTTCGAGCAAGTGTCTCGGCACGTTTGTTAGCCTCTCGCAAGTTTTTACGTTGAGATGTGGAAAAGAGAGAGAAGAAAGATCAAAAATAGCGACAAGCGGCAGGAGTAAAAAACCAAGGAAAAACAGCAAGTATAAAAGTCGTTACCTTCGGCTCTGCTGGCATACTCGCGGTACCCAATAAATTGGGACCCGATGCGGATAAGATCCTTGATCATAGGCTGTCAAAGAAGAAGAAAAGAAGGGGAAAAAACTTCGGCATTACAAAAAGTAAGGGTCCACAAAAGCAAAATAGATAAAATATAGATCTCGATAAACTTACATCATCCAAGAGCTGCGACGAAGAGCTGCTCAATTGAGGAGGAGGCTCAACGATCATTTCAACCCTTGCCCTTTTTGGCGAAGAGACAAGGGGGCTTGAAGGAAGAGTAGATGTATCAACATTACGTTGAGGAGGCGACGACTCTTCTCCTTCAACGAGGCTTCTCCGAAATAACTAAAGTGTGTGACGTGCTCGTCCAGGAGCTACGTCACGAGTTGGTACTTCTTCCTCGTCATCACTGCGAGTAAGGAGCAATAGCATAAAAAGCAAGACAAGAAAAAACTTCGATTACAGAAATAAAGAGGAAGCCGAGGAACTTACGAGCTGACGAGGGATGCAACATAAGGATCATAAGTTGCCTTCCGAGGAGAAGGAACAACTTCTTCGGCTTTGGAAGTGCCGGAATCTTCGACATCGTTCCTCTTCCTTTTCCTTTGTGGGGAAACAGCGGGAGGAGGAGATTGGACTGACGTGGTATCCTCGGAAGATCCCGCGGACTTTCGAGAATCCACGGGATCATTCACAAAGGACGGAGCTTCTTGATTGTCGTCAGTAACAATGCCCATTTCTTCGACTTCTCCATCCTCAGGAAGAGGAGGAAGGGAAGTCATAGTAGGGTGATTCTACAAGAGAAAAGCGACAAAGGGAAAAATAGAGAGATATCAATGCAATGAGATGCAGGGAAAATTCACAACAAGATAAAATTCGACAAGACAAAATACCTCGGGGAGAGGATTGGTGGAGTTGTAGGGTGCCACGCGACAAGAGGAAGGAATAGGATCCTTCTTACTCAGCGAGGTAATTCTTCGAATAAGCTTCTCCAAGTCCTTCACGGAAAGATCATTGGAGAGCCTATTGGCGTCATTGGCACCGGAGTACGTCCAAAGGGGATTTTTGCGAGCTCGAAGAGGCTGCACTCTAATCCTAAGAAAATAGGCGGTGATTTGGACACCGAGATAATTCTTTGCCTCGAGTATTTTGAAGTTGATGAATACGAGACATAAGAGCTTCGTCGCCTTTTTCTCTTCTTCGGAAGCTTCGGCGTCCCAGGAGTAGCGGCGTTGAATTTTTGTGTTTCCGTCGAAAGGAACTATGTTGTGTTCCACGGAATTGGCGCTTTCTTCGTGTATATAGAGCCACCTTTTGCGCCATCCTTGGACAGAGTCGGGAAATTTGACGTCGAAATAATCGACATCGGTTCGGACACAGATAACTACGCCACCTATGTTGTAGGTGGCGTTGTGGCGCTCATTGCGGCGAAGGCGAGAAAATACGCTTCCAAAGAGCCCAATTGGGAGCGACTCCAAGAAAGCATTCGCAAAGCGTGATAAAAATAGAAATGTGAAGAATGGAATTGGGGGTCGGTGGTGCAGCTGAATCCCATAGACAAAGAGAAGACCGCGGAGGAAATCATGGATTGGGGTAGAGAGGCCGCGGATGAGATGATCAACGAAACTAACCCGATACTCCATTGGAGGCTTGGGGTAGCTTTCTTCGCTGGGAAAGCGGACGGCGTCTTCCTTCTTCATCAGGCCGAGCCTCTTCAGCATGTTGACATCTTGGTTGGAGATTTTGGATCTCTCCCACTCAAGATCTTCAGCGGTCATCTTGGACTCCGGAGTGCTGTGGCGAGTCAAACGCGCACGCGGTGGCATCAACGGCAATGGGCAGAGCAATGTATGCGAGTGCGGGAAATCAGAGAGAGTTGGGCGCAGAGGAAGATTTGCGAAGAGGAACAGGTGAGCGGCGCAAGCGATGGGATGAACGGAGGTTGAAGACAGGTTTATATAAGAATTGGGTGAAGCGGTGTGCCGTTGGATGAGGAAATCGTGTGGTGAGAATAGATCTTCTAAATACAAGGGCAAAAAAGTATTTTTACTTGGGATAGGCGTTACCGTACGTGCGCCGGAAAAAGCGGAGGACGTGTGTCCCCCACTTGCACGACGTGTCAACGTGGTGGAAACGATGGACCCACAAAGCGAGAAAAATCTCGACCATTGATAGAGTTGAAGAAAATTTGACAAGGGAAAATATGTCGACAAGAAAAATAAAAGAAGAATGGCGACAGGATACGTTATTTGAATATTTCGGGAGCCTTTGGACAGAAACAAGTTTTTGCCCAAATGCTCGGGGGCTACTTTTACAAAAAAGTCAAATTTCGAGTATGACAATATAGAAAATGTTGAGCCTACAGTCAAGCACAAGTTCTTGGCTGTAGCCTCGGGGGCTACTCCCATCGGGAGCGCTGTTCGCGCACCCGAGAGATAAAAAAAGAGAGCAGAAGGAGAAGAGGAAAAGAGTTCATATTCAGAAGTAATGACAATATAGTGACAAGGTGGATTAAAATGTTGAGCCTACAACCAAGCACAAGTTCTTGGCTGTAGCCTCGGGGGCTACTCCCATCGGGAACGCTGTTCGCGTGCCCGATGAAATTAACAAAGGAAAAATAGAACGAGCAAGAGAGTATATTTCGAGTTATAATTAACTCTACATATACTCCCATCGGGAGAGCAATATAAGTCATATTTGACTCGATAAAATGTGCCATTCCAACAGCCGGAAAAGCACTCGACAATATATTCTCGAACGCCAAAGTTGCGATCGATTTACGAATGCCGCAAATTTGCGAAGGTAAGACCCCGGATCCATTCTGCTGGGCGTGGCATCGCCAAAGAGCTGCGCTCTGCTACTTTTTATCCGTATCAACGAGATACGAAGAAAAATCCTAACGGACGCGTTAGGTACTCGATAAATTTGACTGGGACTCGACGGAATGGTAAGACCTTAAGCGGCACTCGTCGAAGTTTACACCGGTATCCCGAGATCATGTCCAGGGACGTGATTTTGAAGTAGGTTTTTGCGGATTGCCACTAGAGCAGTTAACTAGTACCTGATCCGTCAGATGAACTAGCCCCAACTACCAATATCCCTGTACAATATATAATTTTATGAGAACAAATATAAAAGTTAGAGCTTTCGAGTAAAAATAAACAGTGAAGATTTTCCCTGACTCTATGATTCAAGCAAAATCTCGGGGGCTACTGACATAGGCATCCCAAATGGGCCTGCCGAATATAGTACCCGGGGTTTATTGAAGGCCCACTACCCGAAGAATAAGAAGATTCGGAAGCCCAAGATGTATTTAAGGAAAAGATAGAGTTGTAATAGGAAGTGTTATTTGTAATCCGGCGGGATGAGTTAGAAACCGTCCCGGACTACGTAACTTGTACAAAACGAAATCCTCGGCTCCACCTCTTATATAAAGGGGGAGTCGAGGGACGAAGAGATCATCAAATCATTGTCTGCAATCCCTAGTTTTCATATTCGTCGAGTACTTTTCGGCTGAAACCTTCGAGATCTACTTGCCCTCTACTTCTAACTAAACCCTAGCCTACAATCCATAGGCATTGATAAGTTAATCCCTTGTCAGTTACATCTACATCAGGGCATGTTAGACCCATGTTGACCCTAAAACCTTTGTTTCGAGCGGAGGCGGCGGCGAACTTGGATTGGAGCCATATATGGCACACTTGCATGGTGGCATGTCGCACACATGTTTCGTAGGGTCTTCCCATTTTTGTGTGCTTTCCAAGGTCACCCCATGGTGCGAAGGAGTCGAAACCGGGGTTTTTGGGGTTAAAACGGTATTGCATGAAAACCCTAGTTTGGACCACATCCTTCACGCGATCAGCACTGAATTTTGTCAACTTTATGGTATATTGACTTGTTTATTATGTTTTGGCTGATTTAAAAAAAGTCGAAAAAATCATCTTTTTAGAAATGGTTCTATTAGGCCTACCTATGGGACCGATTTCTGAGAAGTTGATTTTTTTGACTTTCTTCAAATGGACCAATCTTGTTTCTCCTAGTAAAAATAGATATATTTCACATGATTCAACAAAAAAAATTATAAAATATGTTACAAATATGAATGAAAATAATTTGGTAATTTAAACTTATCCGGACGATCACGGCATGTACGTAAGCCGGACTGTCCGGCCTCTTTTTTTTTGCACTCCTGGGCCGGCCCAATCGCGAATTGGCAGGGCCTTCATCGCCGGACAAGGTATGGTATTTGGCCGGACTGTCCGGCGTAAGCATCCGTTGCAACTACCCCTATTTACGTGGGACAAAACCGCTCCATCCGAGACATGCTCGCCCTATATATATACGCCCCACCTCCACGACGCAACAAATCAACTACTCGTCACCGCGACACCGCCGCCATCGACAAAAAGTCTTCCGGTCACCGCCTTGCTTCGAAGCGAGGTGCATGACCCGCCGTGGCGAGCCACTCCGACGAGTGCCATCGAAACCACCCACGTCGCGTCCAAGTTCTGCACCATCTACAACTTGGAAGCATCCTACAAGGTATTACACATCAACCCTAAGGTTCATCAATGTGGCAAGTAGATTAATGGTAGAGTTCTGCAATAGTACAAGTTCTTCAATCCTTTGCGTATGTAGATCATAGTAATCTGTAAACAATGGCGAAAATAGGGTATTAGGGTTCAGACTAGGGTTCATCAATGTCATACGGATCTACCGGACAGTCCGGGTTTGCACGACCAGCCTGACCGTTGCTCACCACGACGGCCAGTCCGTTGAGCTTCCGACAGGGGCTGTCCGTTCCCCTACACGCCGGCCGGTCCCTCAATCTCGCCGGCAAGTCCGGCGCGTGTGCCGGACAGTCCGGCATGTTTAAGACGGCATGTCCGTTGCTTGTTTCGGCCTGTCCGGAGCTCTAGCCGGCATGTCCGGCAATGGCGTTGTATTACCAATCCTGCCTTAGTTAATTAGTCTAAGATATTATTCTATTGAGACGAGTATTACTTATATTTCCATGTCTTCGGTACTTAAAATTCATGAATCACTTGGGATGCTTATATTTAATTGTACACCGCTCCCGCATCAGCTTGTTCTAGTCCCATAATTTTTCTAATTGCTAAATAATCATGTATGTTATCTACGGGATGGAAGAAGTTGACGAAGTTCCTTGCTCGGTTGAAAAATGGTGCAACTTTGTTGATATGTTGTCAAACGAACAACGAGGTGCACTTTTTGGATCCGGTGTACATTGTATGCTCGAAATGCCAAGGATAAGGATGCGGCGATCTGTGCTTGAAGTTTCTAGTGCAAGCTTTTGATCTTAAAACAAGTACATTTGGGTTAAATGAGGGAAAGGACCATATTTCTCTAGGAGGCAAAGAAATCTACGCATTATTTGGTTTAGAAGACAAAGGTTTAAACGCTGTGGCCATAATTGCTCAAGAAGGCAAAGAAGCGCAGGGACGGATACCACCTGAGTGGCTCAATCCGTCAACGAGAGAATCTCTTAATAGATGATTTAATATTGGATGTTGAGCTTCGTGGTGCCTCGGATGACGATTTTGTACGCAAGGCCATGATGGTGCTTCTCGCCACGATAATTGCACCGTACTCTAATAAGGTAATTTCGAAGCCGATGTATGCATTGGTAGAAGACCTCGATCGAGCTAGGAAGATAAGCTGGAACTCATTCACTCTGGAGTACACCTTGGAGGGCATAAGGCAGTGTAAAGGTGGACGCGTAATGAGGCAGTGGCCAAAAGGAAACATGGCGGCATTACAGGTAAACCGTAATATTTCTTAGTCAGGTAATATTTAACTACAGTTTTTTGGTCACAACTGTTTCTTACTCATTCTTAACATCTTTTCTTCTGCAGTACATGTATTGGGAGAAGGTGCAACCTCCTGGTGCACCAGCCTTTAACCCATTGGTATGTATGTACCCATTGATGAAGAACTGGACCGAAGTAGAAGGGAAGAAGAGAGACGCCTCCGACGCGCAATATGGCCGTGGGAAGGGAAATGTAAACAATTTTTTCTTGTTCATATTTGTTTCAGCAGCTCATATTTAACAACAATAAATAATTTGATGTTGTAACATGCAGATTGACAACGATATTACTGCGGAGCATAGACTCTCAAAAATAAACACAGCAAATAGTGTTGGGAGAAAAACATCTGTTTCAAGGAAGGCCACAAAAACTCCTGCGAAAAGCCCCCCTACATGGAGCAACTTTTGGAAAGGGTTAATCGCATGGCTGGGGAGCTTACTCTTGTCCGTAAGCAGATTGCAACTATAGCGGACTTATGCGCGAGAGGTAAAAACGTGGCGAGTTTAATTATGCACGCATCATTCATTTTGGACATGCCATGACACATTTTTTTTTCGATTGCAGAGAGTTATTGCAAAGTTAAATCAGGAGGGGATCATTTATAGACGTGAGAACAAAGGCACGTCTGAAGGGGACAAGGAAAGCGAGAGCAGCCGAGAAGGGAGTTTATCCATCAAAGTACTTCACATCGGTTCGGAAGGACGAGGATGCCGACGACGAGGATGTTGACGAGGACGAGCTAGACAATGCAAATGGCAGCACACCTGCACCACCTGTTGCACGCAAATTAATGACCGATGATCCTCAACCATCTGTCTTGTTTAATTGCAGCAAGGGTGACAAAAAGATCCTATCGAAATTACAAATGATGTTCCCGCTCGATCGTCATCCTCATTATCGTCTTCGGCATTTGTATCCGCAAAGCCAAATGAACCTCGAAGCGGAAGCGCATGCCATCCGCAAAGGTCCGGTCCCCTTACTTGTCCGAAAAAATGGCAAACAAGCGTCAATTCCGAGATGACAAAAATTCGAGGGTAAGTTTGTTCGTCTCACATGCAAATTTCTTAACGACCTTTGCATATCACTAACCGCAGTTCACCCGTTACTTGTTCGTTGCAGGTAACTTCCATTCACTAGATGCACTACTTGAGGTAAATGATTTGATCGAAGATCACGTCGAAGCTGCCGTGTCACTTGTAAAAGAACTATCAAAGTGCTCCCGACGCCGCAACAAAAAAGTTTACAGATTCGAAGGACTCGTGCTGACTGCCCACCATGTTGCACCTATTATAACCCATGGCTGGTTGATGGGCGATGTAAAAACAATTTTTTTATCCCTGTTGTATTACATAATAACTTTCTTGATTGAAGGGCTAATTAGTTGTGTGTACCAATAAATTTTGCAGGTCATCAATGCTTATGTGCGACACTTGTCTCGTCGTGTTCCAGATGATCGTGTCCTGTCCACCACATGGAGGTCGACGCATCTCATAGAAGGGAGGACGAGGGGTAGAGATGTTTTTTCACCCGGCCACCACCGGATCGAAATAGAGAAGAATCGAGCCATTCACGGATGCATGGACGAGTATTTCCATAAACCGAAGGTACGAGCACATGCAATGCAATGCAATGGTGTACACAATTCATTCGGTGTATATTGAAACATACTTACATATTTTTATTGCAGTACTATCTCGCTGTAAACGTTAATGGCAATCATTGGGTCACCGTCGTGATGCATGTACCCAAGAAGGAATTTCAAGTATTAGATTCCCTCTATGTTCTTCGCGATTACATACATATCATTGAAGCATTGGTATGTTTTCATACTACTTTACTCTGTCATAAGTATTTTGTTAAAATATTAATCATTACTTACTTAATCTTAACTACTCGTTTTACTTCAGAGAACCGAACTTGCTTATGACATAGCAAAAGCAGATCATGGTTTTCCTGATCCTTCAAACTGGCCTATAAAACAATACAAAATGCCAAGACAAAAGGATGGGTGAGTACATGGTGCAACTAATTTTCATCTATATTATTAATATACAATGCAATGTTACTTACTGTTTTTGCTTGTCTTGTATTATGACGAAACTCATGTGGACTTTGGGTCCTAAAATGTATGGAAGAATGGGATGGAGATGAATTTAGAACCACTATTACACAGGTAGGTAAAACAAAATTCTACTTACATGATGAACTAGCAGCACATGTCATAACATGTTCTCTTAATTTATTTTTGCGAGACACTCGTTGACTCTACCGAGAGAAGTTATGGTCGGTGAAATAATTTTTTCACCTAGTAACGAGCTGGATAGGGTCAAAGATAAACTACTCAACCCCAATGGCGAGGAAGATGATGCTTAGGTCCAAGGTCTAGTGGATATGGTCGGGTTTTCGTCCCGTAGAAGGTTTCCCGGCGGTGTTCAAGACTTTGTTCATTTTATATTCTATTTGCTGTGTAATGACTTGGAAACTATACTTTACAATACCTATTTGCGTCATATGGAATACCATACTTTGTGGAATATGTATGCAATCATCAAGTGCCGGATAGTCTCACTATTGACCGTGGACATCACTATAATCTTTATTGCGCAGAATTTGTTGTCAAACTTTTGCAAACAATCCGTTAACACCTTTGCGGATGATAATAACTTGGTATGAAAAGCTTTATCTCCAAATACTTCAGGTGCAGGAATTTACCCAAAACCAATTGTGTATTGACTTTCTGAAAAATAATACCCAAAGATTAGGACTTATTAATAGCTTAGGTCAACAAATTACTGAACTGGTACAAAAGGGATAACACTAGCCTCATAAAGTGACTTCACAAAAAGCGTTTCAACATTTGGCGCAATGGATAAAAGTTTGGTACTTGTCATCTGCATTTTTCTTGGTGGTGTTAATTCATTGCCGGACGGACCGGCTAAGGATCACGGTCAGGCCGACAGAGGCTGCTGCACTGTAAGTCTTCTCCCGGACATGCTTGGTGGCTGTGGCCGGCCAGACCGGAATGCGGTGCCAAAAGCCTTCGTATATTCGTTAATTATTGTCCGGCCTGGCCGGTTCTCTACGCCGGCCAGGCCGACAAAAGCTGCGTACAAAAATTCCTTGACCGGACAGGCTGGCCCGTCCGTCCGGACGGTCGATAGAATTGGCAAATGCCTCTGGAAATTTGATGTTCCTCCGGAACAACATTACCGGTCTGTCCGGTGTATATGCCGGACAGTCCGACCGGTCGATCACGTAAACCGCGCCCGGACAGTCCGTCCCCTATGAGCTGGATGTCCGCCGTATCCGGACTCGTCCGGCCGGGTCCTGGCCGGACTGTCCGGCTAGGTCCTGACCGGACTGTCCGGTGTCTCCGATCTGCCATGGCCGGCCGGCGCCCACCACGATGGTGCACAGCCCACGATGATCCGCCAAACTCGCCATGGGCCCACAACTGTGTCGTACTTGTATCTCGTATAATTGACTGATTGAATTGGGCTATACGAATTTTGTACGGTGCCACGTATCGGTATTTTATACTAATAACGAAGGGGTATCGAGCGATCTTAGCCGTTCTTGTGTTTGAGCCCGCTTAAGCCCAAACTGAGTTTGAGGGAGTTTGGGGGGGGAGGGGGGGGGGGTTGTACCGGAGCACACGCCTTCTTCAGAACATGCTACCTGAACGTTTGTTTGTTCGTTCTTCAACGTTGAATGACAAATCACATTCACGCCCCCGTGGATCCAAGTTTTGGAGACCGACCGAGATCGATAGTGGTCTGCAAATGCTGCATGCACGTAGCAGTATCTACTGTTAGCAGAATGACTATTAGCAGAATGGACAGATAATCTTGTGAAACGAAATTGGCATGGGAATACGCAGTGTGTTTTTTGTCAACAAAATGAGACAATTAAGCACTTGTTCTTCTAATGCCGCTTTGCCAGATCTATATGGTCATGCATCAAAGTAGCTTCCCCCAACTAGTGTGGCCAACATCTTTAGTAATTGGCTTCATGGGATCGACCACAAATTTAGAACGTTTATTAGGGTGTAGGCGTTTGCCATGATATGGGCGCTATGGCTGTGTAGAAATGACAAAGTTTTTAATGGCAAGAATTGCTCTCTCCTGCAGGTTATATACAGATGTACATCTACTCTCCATTCATGGTCTGCGCTACAGAAGGTGGGATACTTTTTCCCTATATGGGTGGCAGCATAATCTACGGATTGGGCCTCCAACTTCATCTTAGGCGTTTTACATTCACTCGGTCTGTTATGTAATTTGTCTTTTTTAGCTTTCAAGACTTTTGAGACATGTTGAACGACCGTGTACATCTTAGCTATGCAGAGATCGGGTGTAATTGCTTCTTATAAGTAATAAAATATCTATTATCTAAAAAAAAAAGAATGGACAGATCGATCCCTCGCCAGAGCCCAGAGGCGAGTGGTCGCGTTGGGTAAGTGTTGCCTGAGGCAGAAAATTCAACACGGTGATGTGGACGCGTCTGTGTCTGCCAATGCATGGATTTCTGGCATAAAACCGAGGATGTTTAACGGATCATATAGGTAGGTAGGTTGTGTTCCCTGCCAGATGGCGTGTCAGTATCAGCTGGAGGAAGTGGAGCTCAAGTCTACACGCGGTGATCATCGAGAAATTAAGGTATTGTCTGCCTGTCTGGTGACGAGTGGAGAAGATCCGCTTGTGGGTCAGGTCCTCTTGGTCTTGTTCTGACAAGGATAAGACAACGATTGACGCAGATAACGACTTTGGGGGATCGAGTGCCAAGATCAAGGCGGCTGTTTATGTTCGAATTGGATCGATTGGCGGTGATCTAGGCCTCACACGGCTATATACGCGCTAGTTTGGTTATGCTCCGTGTGAGTGTGATACACCGATAGTACATCTCCTTCCGATTTATATTACTTATTTTTACGGTAATATAAATATATTTAAAACTAAACTATGTTTATATAGATTTATATTGGTCATTATTAATATGAACTGAAGAGAGTAGTACGATTTTTATGAAGATATCCTTGATCAAGTGGACATAATGTTCGGTTGAGCACTTACCGAGTGTCGCAGTCCAAGAATTTTGGGACAACATACTGCCAAGCCAATGGTCGATTCTGCATCTCGATCGATCTCTTTCCGCTGAATAAGGTGCATGGCCGAACCACATCGTGAATAAGATGCGCGATTTGACGTGCCCACTTGGTGGCTAAGGTTGATTTCCATTGCTAAAAATGGACCGAACCGGCTGGCACGATGACCGCACTAATCAGTGACCACTGACCACGGAGGTGCCAACTATACCCGGGCATCCTTTCCGCTGGGCTGAATAAAACCTGTTGCTCAAAATCTAGGCCCAAGACTTTTCAAAAAACCCAAAAGCCTGTTAGCCAATGGGCCGGGCCTCTTCCTTATTCCGCAAACCAGGTTTAGCCTGGCCATCGGGCCATTACATTTAAGCTTAGACCCCAAAAATTTGTGTTGGACCTCTTCCTTATTATGCGACCAATGCCTAACCCAGCGAAAACTCTAAAAAAAGGTCAACCTTCGCGAAGGTTCAAAACTCTCTCCACATGCGACACGTGGCGCGTTGTGGTGCCAGATTTTTTGTTGGAAGTGATCTCCCTGCTTGCCAAGTATCGCAAGGGGAAGCAAGGTGGGATATGAGAGGAGAGAGAAGGGCAGGGGAGGGTCCAGTTTTCCCTTTATTTTTTAGATTCGTTTTTTTTTAAAATGAAATATCTTGCGAACCGTTAGTCCAAATTATGAACCGTTTTCACTTTTGAGATCCTCGCCTTGAGATCTTCAAAACTTTTTTTTTTCGAGAGTACGCCGAAGGCGTACCATATCTTTATAGAAGGCAGAATATAGAATACAAGATGACTACAACTCGTTGCAAACAACAAGCATAGTACGAACTCCACTCCACTCCACACCGGCTAGTCCGAAGACAGCCACCACCGAACTACAACTACGACACAAAAAAGCCTATCCAAAGCCGAACAACAAAGCCACGAGCCACTCCGGTCACCTCCAAAGAACAAAAGCTCCACAGAAATCTCCTTGTCAACGCACCACCATAGTAGAAGATGGCGGGACTTGGTCGGTCCTGAGAGAGGCATCGTCTTGGATTCTCCGGGATGTCGTACATAGTGCCCCGGATGATCAAGCTTGGACAACGACAAGCACCGGAGGGCACAACGAGATACAGCAGGCCATGTCTCCCAAACACAATGCTCTCAACAGAGGGACGACATCGAGATGCCGCCATTGCGTCGATTCACTCCGAACCTAAGCTTTCGCCCGGAGACATCACCAGATCAAAGCGGGGATGGGGAAGTGCTGACACACTCGACGACGCCTCCAAGGAGGGAAACGACGCCCGCAGGCGCCGTCGCCACCGGCACCGACAAAAGTCGGGCTAGACTTTCATCCGTGTTGACAAACACCGTCCACACCACCCGCCTGATTGGGCTTGCCGATCTTGTCGTCCACACCACCGCGTCGCAGCCCTTTGTCCTCGCCGCCATAGCCCGGCGGACCACCGGCTTCCAGCACAACGAGGAAGCGCACACTCCACCACCAACCCAGCGAAGAACCATGGCAGCCCACCATCATCACGCCAAGCCGCTCGCGCATGACTATCAGGCCACTCCTGGCTGACAGCCATACCGGCCCTGGAGACCCAGATCGGGCCCAAGAGGGCCAGATCTGGCCCATGCGCCTCCGGTCCACCCTCCTCACCGGCGCCACCGGGCGGGCGCCGCCGCACATCTTCAGCCCTGAGGCGGCCGGCCGCAGGCCAGGAGCTCCTCTGGCCGTGCTCCACTCCGCCGCCGCCTGCAGGGCCTTGGACCCGCGTCTCGCGCTCGACCCCAACCCGCGCCGGCCTTCGCACGTCGCCTCCGCTGCAAGGACCTCCGCCGAGCACCTCCATCTCTCCGCGCCTCCCCGTCGTAGGCCGGCGAGCCACTCCACCACCGCGCGCCTCAGCACGCAAGCCTCCGCGCCGCCCTGGAGACGTCCCCCTCCGCGCGAAGGGAGCCCGTCGGGGCGCGCCGACCTCACCCGCCGCCTTTGACAGCCGGGCTGGGCCGCCGCCACCGCCGGCGGCGGCAGCAGCGGCCGGGAAGATGGCTTTTTTGGGGTGGTTGGCTAGGGTTTCGTGGGGGCTCCGGAGCCGCCCGCGCGAGCGGCCCGGGAGCGTGTTTGTCCGCAATTGCAAAATGTTTATGCTTGATCTTCAAAACTAGATCCCATGTTGATAGGTTTCGAGATACTTTTTTTTCGTACTTCCAATACTACTGTGGTTGTACTTGTGGTGTGTACCTAATTGTACTCGTGCTTGAACTAGTAAGTACTTCTGTTTTTAGTGTATTTGGTGCAGTTTTTCCCTTTACTCGGTAACCGTACTCGCTCGTGTGCACGACTGTACTTCTGCACCTGTACTTACTCGTGGGCGTAACTGTACCTGCTCGTGTGTGAGACTGTACCTGGTCGTGTGCGCTACTGTTTATATATACATGTACTTGGTCGTGCGCGCGACTGTACATGTGTGCATGACTACTTGTACTCGTCTGTGTGTTCAACTGTACTCGTGTGTTATGCACAGCTGTACTCCTGTATTATACGCAACTGTACCCGGATATCATACGTATCTTTACTCGCTCGTATAACTGTACTCGTGCTTCTACACAACTGTAATCGTGTGCTGTATGTAACTGTGAGGTGTACTTGATTTTTTTTGTCACTCTAATCGCTAGCCAGATGAATTGGTCTTGCCCGGTTGTACTTGCTCGCGGCATGCGCGTACTCGCGCGGGACGAATACATCGGAAGGCTGCGTCCAGGAAGTCGCGAGAGTTGTACCCGTTGTGCAAAGGATTGGTACTTGCCATGCATGGGTGCTCCCGTCGCGTGCCCGCGTCCTCTCACGCGCGCGGCCAGCTAACAAGTAACAAGTACTCGCTCGAGCGCCCCACGTACGTACGCGTACTCGTTCGCGGGATGCCGTGCGTGGCCGAATTCGCTTGCTGCGCTTCCGTGAGGACACGTGTTGTTCGGTAGTGCGTTATACAGGATTGTTTCCCGAATCCCCTTCCTGGCTATCGAGCGCTCGAGCAATCACTTTTCGTGGCGCGGAAGCGCTCGCGCAGTGAGTCAATTCCCTTTTTATCACCTAGTGTTTAATTGGGTTCACATGTGTTCACACTAACAGCTTGTATTACTACTTTGCAAGTTGCATGCACCCAAGAGCGTTCACACTGTATGCATGCACATGCACAGATCATCTCATGAATTTGCATTTAATGAGCCAACTTTTCAGCATGCTTTCGTAAGTTGTTGCATGCATACACATAGCATCTCACTCTTTTTCTTCAGCACGAGACAGACTCTCAATTCTCTTTTTGCAATTCACTTTTGGTTTTTTTCGTACGGTAATTCATGTTTAAGGGGGTCCTTTTGCAATTTCCTTTTTCGGGCTAGTGGTTTTTAAGGGGGAAAATAACGGGTGGGAAGATCCACTTGCAACTCAAATGAACTACCACTTGCTACTCAAATTAAGTATTGTTTTAATTTGTAAGCTAATAAAAAATATTATAAATGAAATTTTTTTTTAGGGTGGCTAGGTATTTATATTTACCGTTGATAAATAACGGGGCACCGGGTTGATAACTTGTAAACAAAAAAGAGTCGCTACATATTTTAAATTAAATTAAATTTTTAGGGTTGATATTTATTTATATTTACCATTGATAAATAGTGGGCCATCGGGTTGATAGCTTGTAAACTAAAAAAGAGTCGCTAAAATATTCTAAATAAATACTTTTAAGGGTTATTATTTATTTATATTTACAGTTGATAAATAACGAGGCACAAGGTTGATAGCTTGTAAAATAAAAAAATATTCGCTAAAATATTCTAAATGAAATACTTTTTAGGGGTTGGTAGTTATTTATAATTACCATTGATAAATAACGGGGCTCCGGGTTAATAACTTGTAAACTAAAAAGAGTCGCCAAAATATTCGAAATGAATTTAGATTTTAGGGTTGGTAGTTATTTATATTTACTGTTGATAAATATCAGGACACCGGGTTGATAGTTTCTAAAGTAAAAAAGATTTGCTAAAATGTTTAAAATAAAATTAACTTTTGGGTTGATAATTTTATACATTTACCGTTGATCACTCAAGTACGGAGGGGTTGATTATTCAAAACAGAGAGGGTTGATAACTTTTAGTCCCAAAAAAAAGTTGCTCGAAACATATCAACATGGGTGCTAGTTTTGAAGATCTCGTCGAGACGGATTTATTGGTGAAAGTGAATCTTAATTTGGAATTGTCATTTGAAAGTTAAAACGTTTTGAATTTTCAAATTTGGAAAAGATTCCGCTGACATCAGCAGATTCGTCTATTTGTGCATGCATGCAGAACTTTTCCTCAATACCCTGCACCAGGTTGATAATTTTATACATTTACCTTTGATCACTTAAGTACAAAGGGGTTGATTATTCAAATAAAGAGGCTTGATAACTTTTAGCCAGAAAAAAAGTTTCTCGAAACATATCAACATGGGTGCTAGTTTTTAAGATCTCGTCGAGACGGATTTATTGGTGAAAGAGAATCTTAATTTGGAGTTGTCGTTTGAAAGTTAAAACGTTTTGAATTTTCAAATTTGGAAAAGATTCTGCTGACATCAGCAGATTCGTCTATTTATGCATGCATGCAGAACTTTCCCTCAATAGCCTGCACCAGGTTGATAATTTTATACATTTGCCGTTGATCACTCAAGTACGGAGGGGTTGATTATTCAAAAAGAGAGGCTTGATAACTTTTAGCCAGAAAAAAAGTTTGTCAAAACATATTAACATGGGTGCTAGTTTTGAAGATCTCGTCGAGACGAATTTATTGGTGAAAGCGGATCTTAATTTGGAGTTGTCGTTTGAAAGTTAAAATGTTTTGAATTTTGAAATTTGGAAAAGATTCCACTGACATCAGCAGATTCGTCTATTTGTGCTTGCATGCAGAATTTTCCCTCAGTAGCCTACACCAGGTTGATAATTTTATACATTTGCCGTTGATCACTCAAGTACGGAGGGGTTGATTATTCAAATAGAGAGGGTTGATAACTTTTAGCCAGAAAAAAATTTGTCGAAACATATTAACATGGGTGCTAGTTTTGAAGATCTCGTCGAGATGGATTTCTTGGTGAAAGCGAATCTTAAATCGGAGTTGTCGTTTAAAAGTTAAAACGTTTTAAACTTTCAAATTTGAAAAGATTCTCCTTACGTCATCATGCATGCAAATGTACAACACGTTTACTCCTAATTCTGTCCGAAACCGATCGCTCGCTAATCTTCTAGCGACCGAGCGCCAGCTAGGGCAGCCCATTGTTTCCCTTCGTAAAGGTTAGTTTTTAGGTAGTGCCGTCAGGCCAACATATTTATGCACATACCTAGAAATTATGGGCCGGGCATCTCTTCCGTGTTCTACGACCAAGGTCTGGTCCGACCACCGGGCCAACATATTTAGGCGTAGACATAGAAATTTTGTGCCGGGCTTCTGGGCCTAGCTGCCCATGCCCAAGTATACTTCCAACACAGCTTTGCCTATCACCAAACTGTTATATGCAATAGATTAAGTTTATTTATCCACTGACACGTAGGATGCATAAGTAGGTTCCTTGCACAACACATTGGCCAAAGCCAGCTCGCTAACACATACATCGGCAAATTGAACTCTGGTCTAGAACCTATAGGGGTTGCTCCGAGAAAAAAAATCCTTTCTTTCTCGTACAATCTAGAGGGTGTAGACACACCTGTGCGGATGGAGTGCCTGCCTCTAGCACAACCATATCTTGCATTGCCGAGCGGCTCACTGTCACAAACCGCATTTCCATGTTGCACTTGAACGGTGACGTTCGATGTTTTTGTAAGTGTAAGCAAATGAGATTCATCATTGAGTCAAAACTGGCTTACCATTTTTTTTATTGAATTTATTTCTTTGACCTAACCACCGGCTCTCTAGCCACTGATTTATTGTGTAGACGTACATATCTAAAATTCATTCACGGTGAAGGGACAAAACCACACCTACGTAGCCTAAACACGCTAGACAGGTATGTGTTATACATTGTGTTTTTGAAGCTTGAGTCTGGATTGTCGATCAGAGGACCGCTCGATGCTGGAAAGCTAGCCTTACAAATATTTGGCATTTGGCTGGCTCACAACATTTCAGGACACATTTAACATCTATAAGGATTTCCCGACCGCGCCGTAGAACATTGTAGGTGGATTGAGCGGAGTAACTTCAATATCGGCATGTGCACGTGAATTTATCAGTAACTTGATGTGGCATGCTTTCTATCTGACTGAATTACTAATATGATGACTAAACCGAACGCATGGTGGGACACATATCACAACCGGATTGGTCTCCCCAGCATGTTGTACATACTTCCCCCATCTTTCTACATCTCTTCCTACCCATTATTTTCTCCCCACCACACAATTTCGTGCTCTTCACTATTGTCCGAAAAAGTTTTCGCTACTACTTCTTCGCCTGTCAAAGACCCGTTATATGCTAGCATTTGTACTAAACATTATCTCCGAGACAAAGCTGATGCTAACATACTATTTATATGAAACATTTTTACTTCTTTACAATTGAATCTATTTCTAATTTCTCACTATGTTTTTTATGTCTGCAATAATCAAATAATGGTATGTGATATTACACTCGGTCTGAATGATGCCAAATCATAGAGGATGACAACCACATCCATTAACGAAATAGCTAGTTTAATCCACTTACGTGCAACATAATGTGTTTATACGTTATTTTGCTATTTAGTATATTGAAATATATTTAAAGAATGTTCTACATTGCATGAGTACCATAAATGCAATGATATATATATCTATAGCACAATTCTCTATCTTGATTGTAAGTAATACAAATTTATATAGTGTACAAGGTGTAAATAAGTAATTTTTCCTTGAATCATCTTCTTGCTTTCTTGCTAGTTATTTTTCTCATATGGGTAGCACACCACTTGTAATTGGAATACTAGGGGTGTGTAGGTAGATGGGCACACCACTAGTACTCCAATTACTAGTGGCATGTCAGGTGCACATGACTAGCATCCCTTATTAGTGGCTGCCATATTAGCGGCATGCCACGCACACACCACTAATAATAAAAATGGCAAGCCGCCAGTAGAGCATTGTGTACAATGTTTTTGGGGTTTATATTAAATCTTAAAAGAATTGAGAAAATCAGAGAGTCTCTAAAACATCAAGATAAGCTCCATGTATTTTCTTGTTTGAAATATTCTTCGCTTGGCTCCTCATCCAATCAAGGATCCAGTCGAGGGCCGCGCTCCTGAAGAAACACATCCTCACCGCGTCGGAGGCGGTGTGCCCCATGTGTGGGTGCATGGACGAGAGCGCTACGCACATCATCTTCCGCTGCCCGTTTGCGGTGGTCATTTGGGACACGATCGATGTCCGCTTCCCTCCTGACGCCGATGTCCGCCGCTTCCATGAGTACGCCACCCGGCGGCCGGAGCTTTGCCCACCTTCATCATTCTCTGTTGCTGGCATGTTCGGAAGCACCGGAATGGGGTCATTTTCCGGCGCGATACCCTATCCCTCCCCCGCCTCTGGTCCGCTAGCCGCCATGACACCGCGCTGTGGCGCGCCAGAGCCCCGGAAGTTGCGCGTAGTGACACTAACTTGTGGGATCGATGCTTTGCTCCCCGTCCTTGGTCCCTAAAACCCTATTCCCCCTACTCCCCTACCCATTGCACATATGCTGTAATGCTGGATTTTGAGCCTTTTTTTCATGAATGGGAAAATTCAGGTGGGCAACCTCTCCCCCACGGTGACCATTCAAAAAAAGATCCTATTTTTTTGCCGTGCAAAAAACCATACTACGAAAATATATAAGTGGCCAGATTAACATACCTAAGATCGTTGGCCGAGATCAGTCCCAGCCCCAGCAGATCATGCGGCATTGACCAAAGCATGTCGAGGTGAAATGCTTTGTCCTATGAACAGGACTTCCCAATTCGACAGTAGGGCCAGAACGGAGGCAAGTCGTTGTTGCCCTTGGTCTGAGCAATCTGGACGTCGTTAGTCAGAAAATCAGACTCAAATCCCCAACGTTTTCTTTAGAAGATGCTACTGAACGTTTATTTGTTTCTTATAGGAAAAAAGATCACCATTAACTCAATTCCACGTTCAATGACCAATCACATTCGATCGAAGTCTTGGGAGACCGACTGCGAGGGTCCGCAAATGTTGCATGCATCCACGTGGTATCTATCACTAGAATGGACAGACGGATCCATCTCTAGCTATTGGGTCGCAGTCGGTAGCTGAGGCAGAAAATTCAGCATGGTCCCGCGTGAGGATGTGTGCGCCTATGTCTTTCTGCCTGTAGCTGAGGCAGAAAATTTAGTACGGTCCTCAAGATAGCATGATAGAGCATAAGAAGATACAAGGTTCACCAATACAAAGAGTGAAAAATACATTCAAGTTTGGTCAACACATGAAGCATGAAGAATGTGTCATGTGAAGTCATGCGGTATGGTAAACCTTGTCAATTATTTTTATGAACTAATCCATCATATATGTACCCTTGTGTTGTCTATGTGGGTTAGGTATCTTTTCATGGGCATGCATCAAAAGTGAGATCTCATATAGCCCTTGAAAGGATGACATCAAGTGGTGATCGTCATCAAGGTTTTTTTGAGGGGCAAATAGTGGGGAAAATCCCCCACTGCAATTTTTATTTAAAGGTTAAAATCGTTTACAAATGCACAAGATGTACAAAGAAAAAGAAAAGAAGAAGAAGAAGAAGAAAAAGAAAAAGGAAAAGAAGAAGAGAAAGAAATAAATTAAGAAAACTAGAGCTAAAGCTAAAGCTAAGAAGACATGAAGGACTGAAGCCAGGCTTTGAACGGTGTATCCCATTTCTTCTTCATTCTGTAAGAGAGTAACTGAATCTCCTGTTTGAACACTGTCTTCCAGGCAATAATCGAGGGTGTTTGTCCTTCAAAGATTTTTCTGTTTCTGACTATCCAAATTGACCATGAAGCAAGCATAATAATCTCAATAGCAAATGGTAGATTTAGTTTCTCTTTAATATCATAAAAAGCTTCCAGAATTGTGTGCTGATTTGATTTGAGGACAGAGAAAAGACCAGCATTGTTGAGCAAAATGGCAACTCCAGAAAAGATGAACTAAAGTTTCTTCTTGACTGCATTGCAAGGTTGCACAATTATAGGCTTGTAGCTGCCAGTTTTTTCTCCTAAGCAAATTCCTTGTATTTAGCCTATCATGTAATAACAACCAGAAAACGAATTTGTGCTTTGGCTGACAGGAAGATTCTCATATCCAAGTGAAGAACTTAGGAGCATGTTGAACGCCAATCAGGAATTTGTAAGCATGGATAGTAGAGAATTTGTCTGATCCCCAAATGCAACTCCATGAGTCTGATTGATGAGAATGAGCTTGAAATTCTGTACAATCACATAAAATCTCTAACTCCTCAAACTCAGCAAAACCTTGTGGTCATCAAGGTTGAGTTGGACAAGTTCAAGATGAGCATCTCAAGAGGATCACATGCGTGAAACTTGTCATCCATTTAGTGATAATGGACATGTGAAGATGTGCTTAATGGAGCTATCCCATAGTGGCGTATGAGGGAACAAATCATGAGTCTTCACGAAACAACAATGATCAAGTGTTGCACTCCGGCTTGATGGAACTTGAAGCGTTGTCATCAAGATCAAGTAGGATGCACAAGGAAAAGGTATGGCCTTGCTAGGTTTTCCTTTTACCGGTCTCAAGGTGGTTGTTGGGAGACCGGGTTATATGATAGATAGCCGCAGTATCAAGAGGGGCTTTCGGTTGGGTAACTTGATAACATCTTCTTAGGGAGCTCAATTATTTGCATACTTTGCATATCCTTTGCCTAGTTTTTGTTGGGGTTCTATTTGTCGTTATCTTTCCAATAAAATTGGTTTCATGTAAATCGGAGTCCGGACGCAAAAGTTATCACGGGTTTTGTAAAACATGTTTTCCTGCTGGCCCGGTGCCTCACCCGGCGTGACCGGCCGCCCCATCGGCCCACCCGGCACCACGCCCGGTGGTGTCGGTTGGCTCACCGGTGCCAACCGGATGCAATCCAGGCGACTTGGACGCACACCCGGTGCCGGTCCGGCACCTGTCCTGGCAGCTACCGGCCGGCCCAGCATGTGGCCCGACGGCACCAGGCGCTGCACCGGCTCGTTCGGTGCCACGCCCGATCGACCCACCCCCCCCCCCCCCGCCGGTTGGACTCTTTTGGCCACTATCGGTCTGATGTACTCCGTCCGGCCTATTGACCGGCGCTGCCGGCCTATGCGCTGGCCTGTCCGGCGCCCGACCCGGTGCACTGACCGGCTGGCCGGCTGGGTTGTTTTTTCTGCCCGATTTTCTCCCCAACGGATCTATTTTATCCTAGATTATAAATAGGCCTTCTTCCTCCTTGGGCTGAGGCAGTTCTTCTACTCTCTCTCCTCCATTGTTGCCTTTGATGAACTTGCCCTATCTCTTGGTTCCCCCCCCCATAATTCTTGCTCATTCTTGAGGGATCTAAGAGAAGAGACCTAGATCTACAATCCCCACCAATCCATTTCTCCTCTAAGTGAGGGGAACCCTTTGGATCTAGATCTTGGAGTCATTTGTTGATTTCCTCCATTGTTCTTCCTCTCTAGTCTCATCCTAGCATTTGTTACTTTGGTGGGATTTTAGTGTGAAGGGTTTGAACACCTTTGGTGTTCTCGCTTTGCATCATTGCATAGTGTTGAGCTCTCCACCACGATTAGTTCGAGTGAGATACAGTGAGCTTGTTACTCTTGGAGGGTGACCTCCTAGTTAGCTTGGTCGGTGTCCCCGTGACCTCCTTCGTGGAAGGTTGTGAAGGGGCTCGGGATTCTCCTTCGTGGAACTTGTGAAGTGGTTGCGGAGCATGCCATCTCCGGAGTGGAGGAAAAGCTAACCATAACGAAATGGGCTATTCTTTTGTGCGATAGGCTCGGAGAACAAGGTGAGCCTTCGTGGCGTTGGGAAATCCTTCGTGGGACCCCACCTCTCCAAACATGACATACCTACTTTCAAAGGAAGGGAACACGGGAATACATCTTCGTCTCAGCGTGCCTCGGTTATTTCTATACCCGAGCTTACTTTACCTTGTGATAGCCATTGAGTTTGAAGTATTTATTATATCTTGCTGTCACTTGTTATTCATATATATATATATATATATCTTGTGCATATCCTGCTTAGTTGTAGTTGTTGTTTTTGCACTTATTTGATCCTATCATATTTAGGTTTTGTGCTTGTAAAATAAACGTTAGTTTAATTCCGCATTCTTACAAGCCAAATCCGTTAGAGTTTTTAAAACGCCTATTCACCCCCCTCTAGGTGACATCTCGTCCTTTCGGTTCCCCACCTGAATTTTTTCATTAATGAAAAAAGGCTCAAAATCCAGCATTATAGCTGAGGTACAAGGGGTAGGGGAGTAGAGAGAACATGGGTTTTAGGGACCAGGGACGGGGAGAAAAGCATCAACCCCACAAGTCAGTGTCACTACGAGCAAATTTTGGCACTCTGGTGCGCCACAACACGGCGTCGCGGCGGCAAGCAGACATGAGACGGGTGGGATGGGGTATCGCGCTGGAAAATGACCGTGTTCTGGTGCTTCCAAACAGGCCAGCATCAGAGAATGATGAAGGTGGATGTGGAGGTGGGCAGAGCGCCGGCCACCAGGCGGCGTACTCGTGGAGGCGGCGAATACCTGCATCAGGAGGGAAGCGGACGTCGATCGTGTCCCAGAAGACCACCGCAAACGGGCAGCGGAAGATGATGTGTGTAGAGCTCTCGTCCCCGCACCCACACATGGGGCACTTGGCCTCCGACGCGGTGAGGATGTGTTTCTTCAGGAGTGCGGCCTCGAATGGATCCTTGACTGGATGAAAGCCAAGCGAAGAATATTTCAAACAAGAAAATACATGGAGCTTATCTTGATGGTTTAGAGACTCTGTGATTTTCTCAATTCTTTTAGAATTTAATATAAACCCCAAACACATAGTACATAATACTCTACTGGCGGCTAGCTATTTTTAGTATTAGTGGTGTGTGTGTGGCATGCCGCTAATATTGCGCCACTAATAACAGATGCTAGTCATGTGCACCTGACATGCCACCAGTAATTGAATACTATTGGTGTTCCCATCTACCTACGCACCCCTATTATTCCAACTACAAGTGGTGTGCTACCCATATGACACAAATAACTAGCAAGAGAGGAAGAAGATGATTCGAGGACAAATTACTTATTTATGCATTGTACACTATAAATTTGTATTACTTGCGACCAAGATAGAGAATTGTGCTCTAGAGATATCTATTATTGCATTTATGGTACTCGTGCAATGTAGAACATTCTTTAAATATATTTCAATATACTAAATAACAAAATAACGTATAAACACATTATGTTGCACATAAGTGGATTAAACTAGGTATTTCGTTAATGGATGTGGTTGTCATACTCTATGATTTGAAAACATTGAGACGGAGTTTGATATCACTTACCATTATTGATTGTTGCAGGCATAAAAACATAGTGAGAATTTAGAGATAGATTCAATTGTAAAGAAGTAAAAATGTTTCATATAAATAGTATGTTAGCATTAACTTCGTCTCGGATATAATGTTCAGTACAAATGCTAGCATATAACGGCTCTGATGTGGGAATCATCCTTCGGATACCAGACATTGGCCAACCTCCCCCGGCCGAACAAGGGGCTAATGAGACTCGTTGTGAGCTAAGGTGGGCCCAAACATCGGTTGCAGCGAAGAAGACGGTTTCTTAACTGACAAGGCAAAAAGACGTCGATAAAGGAAAGATAGATTAGAAATTGATGTAATCTAGTCGAGTTCGAATAGGACTCTTGGGACCTCAACCTTTCCTCCCAGTGACCATTCAAAAAAAAATACTATTTTTTGCCGTGCAAAAACCATACTAAGAAAATATATAAGTGAGCAGGCTAGATTAACATACCTAAGATCGTTGGCCGAGATCAGTCCCAGCCCCAGCAGATCGTGCGGCGGTGACCAAACCATGTCGAGGTGAAACGCTTTGTCCCATGCACGGGACTTCCCGATTCGACATAATCAGATTCAAAGCCCCAACGTTTTCTTTAGGAGAGGCTACCTGAACGTTTATTTATTTCTTGTAGTAACAAGATCACCATTAACTCAATTCAACGTTCAATGACCAATCACATTCGATCAAAGTCTTGGAGACCGACTGAGAGGGTCCGCAAATGCTGCATGCATCCACGTGGTATCTGTCACCAGAATGGACAGATGGATCCATCTCTAGCTATGGGTCGCACTCGGTAGCTGAGGCAGGAAATTCAACACGGTGCCGCGTGACGATGTGTACGCTTATGTGTCGACCTGCCTGCTCTAACCCGTTCGATCAAAGGAGATGATACAACCTGATGGCTAATGCATGTACTTTTGGCATAAACACCGGTGATCATCCATTAGTGACCATATACTCCAGTTGAGGAGTGGAGTATGTGGTACAGGTAGGTTGTGTCCCCTGCCTGATGGCTTGTCAGTATCAGCATAGGTAGGTAATAGTATTTCCAGCTGCCCGACTAAAACTGTAATTTGAAATGGATCGAATCGCTGAAGATGTCATTAGTCTAGCTACATGCTGTGATCATAGCGATAATGCATGGTGCTGTATATATGGTGGAGAAGATTCGTTAGCTGCATGCCTTATAAGGTTTTCTTGGTCTTGTTCTGACAAGGGGATGACAGTGATTGATCCCACATCTAGACGCAAAACGTCTGCAGCGTCCGTCCTGACGTAAACATCCTAACGTAAACATCGACCAAATATGCGCCAAGAATGCGTCTATGCGGACGCGTCCGTTTGCCTCTGTTTGGTATGCATGCAGCCCTTTTTCTCCTCTTTAATCACGCATGCGGTCATTCCTAGCCACACAAATAGAATCTCTCCCTCTCTCTCCTCTCTAATCACGCATGCGGTCAAATAAATATATCTCTGCCGCGCGGTAGAAAGGACAGACGCATGCGGACATGCGGACGTTTTTTATGTCTATACCCGACGGAAACGGATATAAATATGCGTCGTCCCGTTGGAGATGCCCTTATGCGCATAGATACCCTATCTTTGGTCAAGTGTGGGTGTAAGTGGTCTGGTCGGTCCAGCACTTGCCGAGCATCGCATTCCTATTTTTTTGGGACGACCTACTGCCACTGGTCCATTCAAACATGCAGCGATCTTTCCATTCATCCAGGTACGTGACCGTACTAGCTATACATCGCGACTAAGATGCCCGCTTGGTTGCCAAGTTTGATTTCCATCACTACAGTAACTTTCCTTGCTAGTGTGCTGGTCTCAATCGTGGGCTACTTGTAGGGCCGCTCTAGTGGGCCAGGGACTTTTGGTTCTCGGGTGGTACACACCCCCATACTTGGAAAAATAAATATATAATTTAAAAAGCAAGAAAAATCATTTTTTTAAATTAGAGATGATCAGGTATTCTACTTGTAAAAAATATTTCCCTAGGGAATGATTTCCATGGTGTTCAGAGCAAAAAAAAAATTATGACTACTATAAAGTGAATAGTACCTGATCATGGAGCGGTTCGAGTTTGTTTCTTTACCCCGGATACAATGAAAATAATTCCCTAGGGAAATATTTTTATACAAGTACAATACCTGATCATTTCTGAGTTCGAAAAAAGTATAATTTTTTAAAACCTTTTTTGAACTATTTCTTATTTTTTGAAGTATGGGGGTGTGTAGCACCTGAGAGCCACAATGCATTTCTCCGCTCTAGTGTTTCTACATTATCATCCACATATGCTTCCTTTGATTCATAGAATTTATATAAGTATTGTGTACGATTTAAATTAAATGAAAAAAGTTATATTAAATATGTTTGATTTATAGGAACATGTCTTTTAGGAACACGTCCTATAAAAGTTTTGTAGTGTAAATCCTATACAAAAAACATTAAATTATACCTCATGAAAAATTTGTTTGTTATAATTAAACACAGTTCATCTTTTCATAGGATTTTTAAGTAGGCATGACATTTCAATCATATTTTTTTCCTATTTCTATGTTATTTCTATGCTATGAATTAAAGGAGGCCCTATGTTTTTTCTATGCTATGAATTGACAAAAGATGAAGCGCCATGTACCATTTGGCTGCACAAGCCAAAACAATCACATTTCAAAAATAAATAAGTTTCAATTGTAGTACATTTTACTTTTTCTAGTGTAAATTTGAACAGGGGTTCGGTCGAGACGGACCAGAAGCTTCATTCCAAGTGGTGGGTATAAGTTACAGTGAGAACCAAAAGTAAAGAAGAAATTACATCCAAGTCCTTAGTTCTTTTTTGAAAAGGACCTCAAACGAAACTAGGAAAAGCAATCGAGTCCTTTGACTCGACCACAACTGAACCACCGCTCGCGGCCGTCGAGCTCACCACCGGGGACTATACCACTTGGGGTGATGCCAACGTGTGGTGCCGCGCCGGGGTTGATCAAGATCCTCCGATCTAGCACTCTGGCTTGGAGGAAGATGGACCATAAGAGCAACAAGCTCTGAGGCGCGAAGTGGCCTTCTCTGGCCGAAAGAAGCAGCGGCTCGACGATGTCGTTGCTGATGAACTTTGCAGGTAGAATCTTCATGATTCACCCCAGGAGCACCAGATCTCCCCATTGCACTACTACTATAGTTTCTAGTATTATTGGTAACTAGACAACTTAGTAATACCGAAAATACAACTTAAGACCAAAACAGTAAACAACTTAGGGGCATTCAATGGCGTAGCTAGAGACGAGGGAGAATGGATGCGCGTGGTCGTCTCGGTAGGGTTCTCTGTCGGCTCGGCGTGCAGCTATTTGTATGGAGTTGGTTTGCTACAACATTATAGTTGCTTTTCCACAGCAGCTAAGTTGGTTTTCAATAGTTTTTATCGAAACATATACAAATGGGATCTACTTTCCAAGTTCTCGCGAGGTCTGAAAACGGAACACCATTTCAACAAACGATTTGAAAATTATGACTTTCAAAAAAAATTAGTGCTCCTTCTGTGTCCATAGTTTAGTTTGTTGAGCTCGGAGTTGAAAGTTGAAACAAATTGGGATGCGGATGTTGACGTCACTTTCTGCTCTTTCACGCGCAAACGCTTGACTTGACTTGTCCCCACGCCGCTAGTACCCTTTTGGTCTCTGCCGGGAGCCTTTATCAAGGAGGCGACTGGGTTTTATAATATCTCACCATCATCAGATGTATGACCATTGTATGGCCTTGATTTCCATCATTTTTGTTTTTGATAGTACATATTGAATTTCAAGAAACAAAGATCCTGTCGTTAATCTGTACAAAAAAAGGCATTTTTTCCCCTTTATTGACACTTGGATTTTGTTACAAGACCCAAGAAAAAAAAACCTTGTGGAAATGCATGCTAGAAAAGGTGAAGTTGCCACCCCCAACATTACATCACAATCGAAGCGACAACATCACCTAAACCTTGAGCAGAAGTGGAACTAAATTTACAGCAACAAAGTGTACGAATTAAACCAAAGAATCCTTGCACGCCTCTCGTGCGCTGCTCGCGGCCGGATGCGCTTGAAGTTGCGCAGCATGCTCGGCGATGCAGCGAAGGGCCGCTCAAGTTACTGACCTGACCTGAACACACATACACGTTGTTCGTGTAGACACATACCACGCGCGTAGTACTAGTAGATTGGTTAATGTACAGCTGAAACTGAAAGGGCAATCTTGGCCCTTTCATTCGTCGAACATCTTGAAGGTGAAGTTGCCTTGGTTGGCGAGGTCGTCGATGATCTGGAAGTCGATGTCCGGGGTGCCCTGGAACCAGAGCGGAGTCGCGGGGAGCGGCGGCGGGACGGCCGGCGCTGCGTCTGAAGAAAAATTGGAACATGAGACTTCAGAATTCAGAATAGTTCAGAAGCATATAAGAAATGGGGGCGAGTGATCTGGTCGGGTGCTTACTCTGCAGGAGTGGGAGGTCGTTGCTGCTGTGGCTGGCGTGGAGGAGTATGTCGGCCTCCTGGAGGCTGGCGCGCTGCTCGAACGCCTCCAGCAGCAGCTGGTGCACGTACGCCTTCTGCGCCCTGTTGAGGTGCTGCGGCACGCACTCGACGCCGGCGAGCTCGATCTTGACGAGCTGGCAGATGGAGTTCACGTACACGGTGGCGCCGCCGACGCCGCCGGTCTGCCCTGCGGTGTACGCGTACACCCTGTCGCCGGCCTCGCATTGCCTGGCGTGTTTCGTCGTGGCCTCCCACATCCTGTCAGTCATGCCGTCGCCCATTATCTGTTCATGCAAAAACAGAGCAAAATCAGAACTGAACAAAACCTTCCATGATTTGCAAATCTGATCATGAAGAAGCACTGGGAAGTTCATTACCATGCGCAGCACGTCGGGCTTCACCACCAGCATCTGCAGGAACTCCTGCACGGTCCGGACGCCGCTCTGCGTCAGCTTCTTGTGGAACGCTCCCTCCTTGCCGATCTTCTCGAGCCGCCACACGTCGTCGCCGAGCGCCGGAGGGTAGTGCTTCCGGTACACTGCATGCAGCATAAATCACAACTTATCAGCACGATCGTCCAGTCACACTTCCACAACGGGAAACATGGAAGCCGGAGTTCGTCGACGGGGACGTACGTTCGCCGCGGTGGTCGCGGACGTTGAAGGCCTCGGTCATGGCCTCGGCGACCCTGGGCCCGTCGTACCCGCTGCCCGGCACGACGCGCGCGCCGATGCGGAACTTGCGGCAGCGCAGCCACGAGGAGTTGTCCGTGAACTGGAGCTCGCCGACCGTGGCGCGGCCGTCGCGCATGGTGAGCGCGACCTCGCCCGTGAGCAGCGGGCGTTTCCCGGCGCGCTCCTTGACGACGCCGCGCGCGAACTCGGCGGCGGACCCGCACTCCTCGCGCCCGTCGTGCGGGAAGTCCCCGAAGATCGGCACGACCTCGACGCGCAGGAACTGCGGGACGTTCTGGCACGGCGAGCCGGTGTCGGCGTCGACGAGGATCACCTGGAGCGGGTTGCCGTTCGCGTCCTCGATCTTGCTGCCGGTGAAGATCGGGAGCTGCGGTGGGTTGAGGAACGCCAGCCTCCAGGTCGCCCGCGGCGAGGACGGCGGCGGCGGCGAGGTCTCGGGTGAGGACCTCTCGATGTAGCGCGGGCTGCGCACCAGCCCCGCCTGCAGCTCCTCCTGCACCTGCACGCACGCCATCAAGAAACAGAGCAGTCAGCACCATACTCGGTTCCAAGAAACAGAGCACCGATGTGTGCGATGTTCTTGCTTGCTTACCACTCGGCGCAGGAGAGGTTCGAGGAGCATGAACACATTATGCACCTGCTTCATCATCACGGCCTCCTTGATCACCCTGAAACCCCAAACACACCCACGCCATGGAATCAGCAAGAAATCCTCCACGAACAACACGACACCGGACCACGACGAGATCGAAGGAAGCTCACGTGGAGAAGGACGGCAGGCGGTGCATCCGCTTCTCGTCGCGCCGGTCTTCCTCGTTCTCGGACCCGTCGTGGAGCCGCTTGGCCGCCATGGTCGCAAGCTCGCCGCAGTCCAAGTGCAAGAACTACTAGTGTTTGTGTCTCCGTCTCCGCCGCGTATCGATTTTGTCGAGAGAGAGAGAGGGAGGATGGATGGAAGGGCTGTGATGATTTTTGCTCGATGGGGAGGAGAGATAGCCGAGCTTATATAGGCGCCGCAATGGGAAGGTGTAAGGAAGATTCCCGGAAGGTGTGAGGAAGAAGGCTCGCCTGAGTAGCTGGGAGTGGCCGATCGAGCCCGAGCGGGAGCCCGAGTGATGTAATGTCGCGATGTGGCTCCTATGTCATCGTCAAGTCGCTCTCTACGCGCGTCGTCCCCGATGGAACACTCCGGCGTTGCGCTTTCGGTGTGTGCGGCTCGCGAGTCGGCGACTGAGGCATATATTTTGTCACCGAACAATATGTGATGTGCCTCACATATTTTGTTATGAACTCTGCTCAATGTTACCCAAATGGTTATATCTGATGCTTACTTCGGAATAGTTGTCAGCCCTGCTTTATTATGATTTTATTGTTTTTGTTGTTGCATGTTATCCGAAGTGATATGGGGCTCGTATTTTGTTGTTGCAATGTTATTTCAAGTGATTATACGTAATCCTAACATATGAGTATGATTTTAGTAGCACCCGATGTAGGCGGCGTTGGAATTGGACGGCGGCCGCTGACTATGGTGGTTGCAGGAAACCCTAGGGATCGTTTTGTATTTCTCGATCTTTTAGGATTTTATCTGCAAATTCAGGATAATCATTTTATCCCGGTTTGTCTTTTAGTTTCCACATGTGTTGCTTCATGTAATTTGGTTTTCGATTAATGAAATATGTGGTTGCTCCCAAAAAAAAACATATGAGTATGATTTTAGTAGCACCCGATGTACATGATAAATATGTGAGTCACACCTTCTATTAGTAGTAGGGATTCCTATATGAGTAGGTAGGGTGGATGGTGCCCTTGAGACATTGAGTGCTTCTATCATTTAAGTGGGCGTGTGAGATAAATGATAGCAACACGTAATGTCTCAACGGTACCATCCTCATATGTGAGGCATATAATTTTTAGTATTAGGGGACCCTTTAGGAGTAAGGTAGGGTGAATGGTACTATAGAGACATTAAGTGATGCGTGAGACATAAATGATACGAGCACTTAATGTCTCAACGGTACCATCCACCCTACCCAACTCATATGTGAGGCATACATTTTATTAGTACTAGGGGACCCTCTAGAAATCAACTCGGGTGGATGGTTGTGTTGAAACATTAAGTGCTTGTATCATGCGAGAGATAAATGATACAAACACTTAATATATCGTCATATGGTTGTGTTGAGACATACATCATGTGAGACATAAATGATATGACACTTAATATCTCAATAGTACCATCCTTATATGTAAGGTATACTAGTATATTTTATTAGTACTAGCTAGGGCCTTCTATAGGAGTAGGCTAGGATTGATGGTACACTTGAGACATCAAATACCTGTTCGATTTATCTCACACATCAAACATTATGTGAAACATAAATAATACAAACACTTAATATCTCAACGATAACATCATAATATATGAGGCATAAATTCTATTAGTAGTAGGGCCATACAGGTGTAGGCTAGGGTGGATCGTCATATGGAAGGCACAAATTTATAAGTAGTAAGGCTTCTATAAAGCTGGTCATAGTGGGGAGTAACTTAGACTCGTAACATATGTCATGTTACTAGTCTAGGTTACTACTTTCATAGTGGGTAGTAACTTATATGTGGTGTCATGCATTGTATCATTTATTATGTTGTAGACTCATCTTGCTTTGGGGTGTGTGATATTATGGTAACATAGCTAGTTACCACCTCATTCTTTTTCTTCATTTATTAGCATGTCATGTCCCCAAAATGCCTTGAGATATGTGATGTTACTAGCTATGTTACTCCCACTGTGAGCAGTCTAAAAATAGGCGAGGTTAGATGGTACCATTGAGACACAAAATGCGCTTATCATTTATTTCTCTCATGATGTCTCATAAAACGTTGTGTGAGATAAATGAGGGAGAGAGAGTGGAAGGGAATAATAGTGTCTAAAGTGACATTGATATTGGAGTCTCAGTGTCATGTTATGGACACCGACATAATTTTTAGATTTGTCGTAATTATGCAATTTATCATGTTTGTTTATTTAGGGATGGAGAGGTGACAATAAGCCACATGGGCCTCCACCAATGAGCAATGTTGGCACTGATTTATCGCATATACTCATGAATTATGCTTTTTAGCGAAAATATATGGAATACAATACGGATTACGTGTATAGTTTTGATGTAAAACTTGGTATGGTAGACTTGTAAAGGAATGCTCAACGTGGCATAAAAACTTTTGAGCTTGTGAGTGATGATGGGAAGCTGCAGTGATCAGCTAAACTAACACGGAGTTTGTGCATGTCAAAAAAAACACGGAGTTTGTGAGTTCGACTGACAAAGAATGAGTAACCAACACTAACTGACACACGGCATAAAACTGAAGTCCACTCCAACTACAACTACTATACCGGACCTGAATCTCATTATATTAATCTGACTAACAGCTCTCCTATTATCATACTACAATATTTTTTCAGCAACTTGTCTTACTAATTTTGTGCTATCTGAATATTCGACAATATCTCCATTGTTTGGTAGTACATCGAGTACCAAACATGGGTTTATTCTTTTCTTAGAAACCAAAGCAGGCTTTGATGTCAGATGCTGCGACTTTCAGTGTAAATCAAAACTTGAGCTTGCGAATGCTGAGTTAAGCATACTAAGTTCATGTAGGGCCCTGCTCCTCGTGTATTTTATTTTATGAAGTGACGCAGGGAATACGCGTTTAACCTCCATTGAGTGTGATTCTGGTCCAGATCCCCCATCCAAATGTCGATTTAATAATGCAACTCGCCCAAAACTAATTCAAATAATTGGTTTAGAAATGTCCAGGTCTCTCTCTTACTAGGCCAAAAAAAGTTCAGTACAAGCTGCAGCTCGAAGCCATATGACTAGACCTGGAAGAGCCATGATTACATTTATATATGATGTCACATAACTGAACCTGCCATGATAAACTAATTTAGAGCGCAGGAGTGGTTTAATTTAATCTCGTTCAAATGCAAATTCCTCTGCATCGTCAGTATCGAGGGCAACTTGGCAGGGCCACGCGGTTACTTCACACGCAGATCCAATCAGATCGTGGTGCGAGAGACGCGTTACACGTCGGAAGCAAGACCTTGACTTGGAACAATGCTATGCTAAAAATGCTCCAAGTCTCAAGGTACTGTCATGGCTAGCTACGTGTGGCCCTTATTGTGGCCATCGATCAAGCTATGGATTCCTCTTTGATGCTTTCGGTGTGGTTGGTTCTGGCGAATCAAGCGAGATGGTATCAGCTACGGAATCAGAGTGTTAACACATGGGAAACTGGTGGAGATCGATCGATCTTCGCATCGCGTGCTTTCGGCATGAGCAGAAGATCCCAATTGCATGCTTCTTTGGTCGATCACAAACCGCGTAGCAAGACAAAGACTTGTATAATTATCTCTCCATCCCCGGTCAAGATCTGAAAAATAATGCACACATCAATCAAGAGTGACAAATTCTTAAACAGTAGTTGTATGGAGTAGCATGTATTTTGGGCGCAAACTCTGACGGCAGGTATCTCCGATTTGGATCTGATAATGACAATGTCGTTATCGCCGTTGGTAGGAGCAGTATTAGTAGTTGGGACCTTGGGATTGGATGGTCGATCGTGCTCAATCGCCTTGTCACTCTGTCGCCGTCTCGGACAGAATCTCCATGTCAGTCCTACGACGCGTCGTAGACTTCATGGGCATCCATCCTTTTCTTTTCTTTGTTTCCTTCAAACTCGTCCATCGATTCGCTGCTGGGTACATCTTGAACTCGTCTCTTCCTTTTTCCCTTTTAGCAAACAAAATAAGGTTATCTCGGCTTCATGCTAGATCATGATGCACAATTGCACATCGGTCTGAACTATAGCCCAAGTGCCCAACCACGGATACATATGATTTCAACATCTATTTTCTTACTACGCTAGATTCATATCAAACTATATAGTCTATATATGCGTCAAATACCTAGTTGGAGTTGGCATATATCTCTGTATAAAAATGAGAAGATAATTGCAAAACTTCATCCTGTATAAGAGGGCGCCGATTTGGCTCCAGGCTACATGGAGCCTTTCATTTCCAAAATTAGAAAAACATAAAGTGTAATAAATGTTTTTTTCCAAAAATATACATATTTGTTCCACATAAATGCAAATTTCGTGAAAGAATACACTTAGTTGTAAGCTATACAAATTGAATTATGGCTCGAGAAGAACCAAAAGCTAACTCTATTTAGATTAAAATATTGTCTTTCTTCATGGAACACAGCTGAAAATATATAATGATGAAAATTTGAACGCACATAATAAAAATCATATGTAAATATCTGCAAATATATAATTTATATATTCATGGTTTAATTTTTCTCTCGTTTGATTTAGCCCGAGCTTCATTTCAGGTTGTATTATCCATCGAAGATCTACTAGGAGTCGAAATGTTTCTCGGAATAAAATTGACAAGATAACTGAAAAGACCATCTTCTACAATCTAGCGATTTTGTTTCGGGCGACCGGGAAACAACTGCTTCTAAATGGATGCTAAAAACAATCAGATTTGAATGCCGATACTTGTGTGAATGCCAAGTAATGAGAGGATAATTATCCAAGTTTATGAATGTCGAGTGAATAAGTAATCCTTCGACTTCGTATGTTTTAATCAAAATAAGCAAAAGTGAATAGTATTAAAATCTTTCTGTATTATAAAATTTAATCTTCAAAGAAAAGAAGGGTATGGAGCTTCTTACTAGATTTTAATGAAGTTCTGAAATGATGCAACGTCACAAGATAAAATAAAATAAAAATAAAAAATCACAGTCACATACAACTTCATAGATATGGTCGGTTAATCCAAAGCTTCGACCTTGGAGAAAGATATATACTCCCTCCGTCCATGAAGCATGTCTTATATTTTTGTCTAGCTTTGGATACATCTAGATACATCTAAATTTAGTCAAATTTGAGTCTTGTTTCGTTAGACGGAGGGAGTGGTATGTTTCAATACTCTCTCACATCACAGGTGCAGGCTTCTCTTCGATTGTGGACAAATGAAAGCCGGGGTACATGGACATGGATCCCTTTTAGAAAAAAGACATTCCAAGAAATTTCATAAATTTTTAAAAACAAACCTAGATGCAGTTATGTTAGTGTGAAAACCCCAATGTGAAAATAATTTGCATTCTGGGCTGTGCAAGATTGATAAAATTATGGATATGGAGTAGTGAACAATGCAATTTTATAACTTCCATCAAATTTTGTAATTATTTTGTGAAGCAAGGTATTCTGCGTTGAGATTTTTTATGTTAGTAGAATACATCATTCACTACATCCAGATTTTTTTAATATATTTTATACACGTATAAATGTTGTTTTTCAATTTTGAATAAAACGGCGGCCTCCTTGTAGCGTCAAATGGAATTTCCAGCTTCTCAGAGACCTCATATACTGGGTCCATATAGACCGTGTCTACAATATGTTGGTTAATGTTGTGAACTTCACGTACCTTGGATCTGGTATAGCATATTGAGTTACAGACATGAACCCTAGAAGCTCAAGCTATTGCAGAAATATACACAGTATAATCAGACATTTACAAATCATTCCCAAATTATGTAACCATGCTAAAAACTTCATATCAAAACAGTGCACCAAGAATCTTCAAGGGCATCTCACAATAAAATAACTGCAGAGGAAACTACATATTATTCTAGAGTTTTCCATTCAATTTATCGTATCACAAATCAGATTAAACAAGCACAAAGAATGGCGAAGATGCGAAATCATGTCAAGCTAGCATTAGCAATGAGAAGGACCACAGAGTTATTAACACCGAATCATTGACCCTGTAGTTCTTGGTCTCGACCTAGTGCACATTGAGTGACCTTTCCCGATTAGCAAGAGCCATTGCTTTTGTATATGGTATACATGACCAGTTCAATATTGTTAAGGGGTGACCACATATCACTTTGACTATTGACATTGGGTTTTGAATACCGATGTGCAGATATAAATTTATAATTAATAATCATTTCGTAAGCTTTCTACTTTTGTTGTCGAATGTTGGGGAGTACGTAGTTGCGATACGGCTAACATTGTGAATAAAGCTCAGGAGTATAGGAAACAGCCCGAAATTACCCTACTGGACTTGTCGGGAATAGATGTACTTTGTGAAAAGTTTTCGGAAGATCTGTTGCTGAATATTTCGGCGAAGCTTCTCAGTCCGAAGACAGACAGTACCCACGGCAGATGCCGACACATACTACGCGGTACGGCGATCGGTAACATCAAAATCAGCATGTCGCCATGCATAAAATTCCAACATGCTCCACCTCAGTACCACGCAAGTACAGACACCACCCGGCTGCACGCCAATGCCGTGAGCCCACTTGTTGGTTTTGTCGTGCATGAGAACAAAATTAGCGCAAGTCACATTGGCAACCAAACCATTTTGTTTGCATTATGAGTACCTGTGAGCTAGTGACTGTAATTAAGTATGAGCAATTAGTCAGCACCATTTTGTTTTGCATTAAGAGGTGAGTTTTTTCAACATGTACTTAGTACTAGCAGTGTGCTAGTAGCATTTGTCAGGTAGGTTCTTTCCGACTTGCACAGAAGGATCCACGGCAGCATAAAGTACGAACATACACCTGTACCCTCGAGACCTTGTATTCACAACGAGAGGTAAGATACAAAACGACGGTGGTTTGGACTTGCGTAACCTAAAGTACGTGGCATTGCATCTTTAGTCACGATCAGGTGTAGGATCGACAGCGATGCATCGATGTAACCAACCGTCATCACCGGCCTATCAAAGATTCAAAGCACGTTGCTCCAGCCTTGTACATGTGCTGTGCAAGGAACCTATGCCTCCTAGCTAATGTCGGGTGTTGTCTACTCTCTGCATTCTAAAGTAAATGAAGTATTTTATTTATGCTAATTAATTTTATAAGAGTTTGACCAAATTTCTAAAATATGTCAATCTTTATAAGATCAAATTGTTATATAACGAAAATATATTATATGATGACACTAATAAAGCTAAATAGATTTTTGTTGATGTTGACATATTTTTCTAAAAAAATTGGTTAAACTTTAAATAGTCTATCATAGGAAAAACCTTGAAGATCGATTATTTAGAAACAGATGGAGTACTTGTTGTAATGTCAAGTACTTATTTAAACCAATAGTGGTATGTTGCAACCCCACAATTTTTTATTCGCAAAAAAAAAGCCCCACAATTTTCTGTTGCATCATAATATATGAATGTTCCACGAGTTTCATAATCTATATTTGGATACATGAGGAAATGTTAGAACGATGTGGCAAACACATGAAGTTTCTTTTGCATGCAGGAATTATATGTAGAAGGGATCGGATGGCTCAGGATCACGACTTTAAGTTTGATCGAACGACTCTAGGAGGGGATGAAAATTCTCCGTTTCAATCGACAAACAGCTAGTGTGCCGGAAGATTTTATTGAGAGAATCCACAATGCATATTATAGCGACCAATCTTTGAAAAGAGTGTTCATAGTTGAAAATCAAGATATATGTCGTTGCCTAATCGGCGATACCTCGGAGGAGGGATCCTCACGAGGGGGGGGAAGAAGTAGGGGCCATAGGGCGGAGTGCGCACGGGACGGTGGTACGCGAGTTACCCAGCTTCGGAACACCTGCACGATGACAGGGCCTACTGCTGCTTGTCTGGAATTATCTGGGCGCTTGCGTGTTGTTACAATGGTTGTGGTTGTGCCTCTAGGGCTCCCGGGATCCGGCTTATAAAGGCGCACGGATCTAGGGTTTACATGGAGAGTCCTAGCCGGATTACAGATTGCCTAGTCTACGTTACAATATCTTGCCGTGTACGTCAAGGATCCGCCTCCCCTATACGTCGTACTGGATCCGGGTTCCTCATGGGCCTCCACGGATCCGGGTTCCTCCAAAGGTCGGTGCGGATCCGGCTATCTGATCCTGGGCCGGACTTCATCCTTCATGATCAACGACAGAATCGGGCCGTCCGATGGGCCACATGCCACCATCACCGTCTATGGGCCACCCGGGCTTGCCGGATCTAGGCACTGTCGATGGTACACCCATGAAGTATACCCACAACAGTAGCCCCTAGAGTTCTCCGAGTTTCTCCCGCAGTTTCCGCCATGCTTGCACCTTATGATCTCCGGCATTGATGGTAACGCGGAGAAAGTTGAAGAACTCCAACTTCATATCTTCTTTTTTCCAACTATATGTCGGAAGATTTCCCATCCTGCGGGACTTCATCCATCGACAGCCTTAAAGCATGTCTCCGGGTTACTCCCCGCTTGCGAATGTGAACTCGCTTATCTTCACGCTTTTACCCGGAGTCTTAACGGACTCAAACGGTTCCGCCAATTCTGGCGCCATTTTCGCGCGGTTTGTGCGGTAACTTATCTCTAGCCATTTTTACCGTTAGGGTTTGGGACACGTGTCATGCATCCAACGGCGCGACGCTTGCGTTCCGACCACAGGATGCGAAGCGCGAATCTCATCCCCCCGGCCTATAAATATCCACCGTCGACCCTAACTTCTGATTCACCCCCCATTCTCACCTTCTCTACGCAGCGCCGCCCGTGAGCTCTACCTCCGCCGTGCCGGAACTCGCCGGAAAAGTCACCGGAGCATCACCGAAGCGAGTCCACCACCGTGGTGTTCTTCGTGTTCTTAACTCCGACGAGCCACCGCACAAAAACCTCACTGCCGGCGACTCCGGCCACCGCGAAGTCCATTACGGTAAGTTCTCCGAGCTTCAATCCTTTGCCGTAGTTGGTAGGGATGATTGCTAGGTTGACGATGAGGATCCGACTAAATTACGCTTTCCGCTACTGCTTTTACATCTTCAGATGTCGTCCACGACTCCGCCTCCTGCCGATGAGCCGATCATGGCGACGCCCATTTCCTCCGCTCCGCCTCCCTTCATCCCAGTTCAGCTGGATCCTACTAAGGATTCCGGCAAGGACGCCGAGGGCACCTCAACTGTCCCGGAAAAAACCTCTGAGGCGGAGAAGAAGGCGGAAGAAATTGCTACCAAAAAATCCAAAGCTCGCCAACGGGATTCGGAATCCAAAGGAAAATGGTGGCCCTGCACCACCACGAACATTGAACTGCAAAACTTGGAGGGAGAAGGATTCTTGCAACCCGGAAGTTGGAGGACGACTCCAAATGCCTTAGCTCCGGCCCCTCAGGACAACGAGATGGTGCTGACGAAAGCGTTGGTGGAGCGAGGCTTCTCATTTCCGCCTTCGGACTTCTTCCTCGAGATCCTGAAGGCCTATGGGCTCCAGCGCCACAACATCTCTCCGAACAGCGTGCTTGCAATCAGCAATCACGTCACTCTCTGCGAAGGCCATCTCCGGGTAACTCCCGAGCTCTCCCTGTTTCAATACTATTTCACTGTCAAGAAGGAGAGGATCCGGCAGTCCTCCGAGCTGGCGACATGCGGAACCATCACCTTCATGATTCGCCCGGGCCGCGTCTACCCCCACACCGACCGCCACGAATCCGCGCGGTACTGGTCCGGAGGTTTCTTCTACTTGAAGGACGCTTCCGACCCCGCGAACGTAAGAAAATTGCCACCGTTCAAGAACTGCCCCGCCACCGAGCTTCCGACATGGTCGCATTGCCCCCACATCTCCGAGTCACTCCAACTCACGCGCGCCGTCAGGCGGATCTGCAAGCTGACGGAGGAGGGGTTGACGGGGAAGGACTTGACCCTTTCCTGGTTCACCAAGCGGATCCAGCCGCTTCAACACAGGGACCGCTTGATGTTCCAGTACACGTGGCGCGATGACCCGATGCGCGTCACAAAAGACAATCTCTCCGCCGACGCCCTCGACAAGAGAATCCGGGTCCTCATCAAAGTTCCGCGTGAACTCCACGTTCACGTGTGCAACAAAGATATCCACATGAATGGTTCCGGAACCGCGGTACGTCGGCTTGACTGTAACCTCTTGTTGCTTTTCGCATTCAAATTTTTGTCCAAGTGTTTAACTCTATATCAGCTTGAAGCGCTCGAAGAAAACGAACTCGGAACTCTTCTCCGAGTTCCTTCCACCGGTAACACGGATCCAGAAGCCGCGTCGGAGGCGGAAGCTCCCGAGGCCTCCCGCCCCGCGAAGAGGAAGAAGGCCGCTCCTTCCAGCCCCCATGCGAAACGCGCCCGCGAAGTGCCTAGCACTGCTGCTACCCGGAGAGCGGAGACGGAAAAGAAGCGCCTTTCACTGATTGACACCAGCAACAAGGGGCAGCCTGATGTCCAGCATTTCTTCAAGCCTTCCGGGTAAGCGCCTATTTCCGAGATCCAAGTTCTGGTTTCACGCTCAAACTTTTACTTATACTTTTATGTTTTTTCTGAAGCTACGGAAGCCAGCCCCCCAAGGTCCCAAGGGCCCCGAAGAAGAAAGCCAAGCCATCTCCGGCTTCTATTCCTGTTACTCCCGAGGTTGAAGTTCCGCCCAAGGCTTCATCCGCCTCCAAGCCGGATCCGAAAGATGTCATCAATGTTGATGTTCTTCCTGAAGATCCCGCCCACCACGGCGACTCCGCCAAGGGGACCTCCTCACCCGTTCCTCCGTCAGCTCAGCCAAGCTCCGCTTTCGCGGGGCCCACAGAAGAAGAAAAGGAGCAAAAGGCAAAGCTCCTTCAAGTTACCAATGCGACTCGAGTCCACCTCCAACCAACTCCGTCCCTTCAAAAGCTTACCCTCTCACAGCGTCACGCGGAAGTTTCCGACATGCTGAACAAAGTGTGGGGAAAGCCGGACAAGGAGGTGCGTGAACTCGCTGACCTGGAGGACAGCCTGAAGGAGTTTTTCGCCAAGCACAGGGAAGTGCGGCAGGTAATACTAGCCCCCAAGCATTGGGTGATATATTTCCGTGTAACATGTATTAACCGATGCTTTCCCAAAATGTACCTGAGGCGGAAATTTAAAATTTTTATACCAAGACTTTGAATTCCTCGCTAGCCCCCAAGATTCTAAATATCCGACTAACTCCTTGCTGCTTTGCAGACCACGCGGAAATTGCACGAAGATCTGCGCGTGCACGTGCTGGAGCAAATCACGGAGATCGAGGGGCTGCGCCAGAACGCAGAAAATAGCCAACAAGCTATCCGGCTGCTTGAATCCCGTCTTCAGGGTACGATATCTGGGTCTGCTTTTTTCTGATATAATTGTTCAGGATGCATAATATGTGCAATTTTGTCTACCTACAGAAGAGACTGCCAAGCACTCCAAGTTTGACGAGCTATCCGCCAAGGTCCAGGTGCTTGAGGCGGAGAACGAATCCCTCAAGAACTTTATGAAGACATCCGCTTCCCAGGAGAATCAAGCGAGGAAAGAGCTGTCCGAAAAACATGCTCGTGACCTGGCGGAGCTGAATGAAGAACTGGAGAAAAGCCAGGGCCGCGTGATTTCCGTGATATCTAAGAATAAAGTTCTAGAAGCGGAGGCGGAGGCCATTGACAAACTTATCTTCCGTAAGCGTTTTACGTGTCGTTGCTCCGACTACTTTGTAAGCTTTCTTTCTAACGGAACTGAACCTCCTTCTTGCACAGCAAGCCTCGGCTTTGAATGGTCAAAAGAATCAAACCTGAAGAGGACAGAGGCATACGATGAAGCGCGGATTTCAATCGACGCGTTATTCGAAGCCTGTCGCGGAATTGCCAAGACCCTTACCCTGAAGAAGGCCAAAACCTCTGTGATCGACACAATGACCAAACTTATGCAACAAGTGCCGGATTTCATCAAGGACTGGCAAAAATCTTCAGCACGCGGAGCTGCCTCCCTAGTCCTGGCCACCTGCAAGGCTCACTTCCCCACGCTCAAACTGGCGGATGTTGCACGCGGAGCCCCCGAGGATTCCGACATGGGTGCCCTCCTCGCGGAAACCGAAGGCTACGAGCAGTTGTTTGTCAGGCGAGTGGATCACTCGTTCTGGTACAACCAACACGATCTGCCCTCGGGATTTTCCGATGCAGAGGAGGAAGCAGGTGAGCCGGAGTATTATGGGGAAGGCTCCGGGTCAAGCGGCGAGCATTCCGGAGGAGACTCTGGTGATGACTCCAAAGCCGGATCTGGTGACAGCGACGGCGGTTCCACCTACCAGCAATATGAAGAAGAGGACTCCGAGTAGAGTTCCTGTTTTAGACAATGAAACAAATTGCATCATTTTGGCCCCGGAGTGGGGTTGTAATAACTTAAATTCTTAAGTTAGTTAGGGACGAAAACATGTTATGTGCGGGCGGAAAACACTTATCCTGCAATCCGTTTAATATTATTTGCATGTTTCGTTTTGTTGGAAAGCAAGTGCTGGTTTGATAATTTCCGGCTTGCCCACTTGACCTTCCATGAGCCGGAAAACCTGTGCCAGAAACGCTCGCCGGCGGCAACGAAGCCCAATGGCAATCCGTCAATAACCGCGGAAACAAGCTCCCAGCCCAAGTGCCGGAAGTCGCTACCAGGAATCCGTGAGTTTGCAACAGAAAAAATTTCCGCCAGAAAACTTAAGCTTACATCCTAAAGGACGATTTTGAAAATCACAACTTTCATACACGCCTAGGCGGAAAGATCCAGCTCTGCGGTTTTAGTCGGAAAAGACATACACGATCCGTAAATGAAAAATTAAAGGAGGTAAATGACTCTAAGAGTGAACCAAAAGCTTTATTTCATTGATCATGTATCATAGATATTACAAGGTATGTAATGCGTAAAGCGCTAAGTGTGGAAAGGACGTAGCTGTGCTATGTTCCAAGGACGATCTGTTTCATCATATATGTCACCCGGATCTTCTCGTTTTCGTTTCCGGTGCCAGTTGGGAGGTCTATCCTTTAGTTCCCGGAAATCAACGAGATAGTAGGATCCGTTGTGTAGTACTTTGCTGATGACAAAAGGTCCTTCCCATGGAGATTGCAACTTGTGATCTTTCACCTGGCGAAGGCGGAGGACTAAGTCTCCGACCATGAACGAGCGGATTCCGAACTCGACGGCTATGATAGCGTCGGAGCTTCGCCGGTAAATGGTGGAGCGTTGGTCAGCTAGATTCCGAGCTTCTTCGATCAGGTCCACGTGATAGTCTGTCGAACCTCGTCGCCAGTTTCTTCATTGTAGGCGGAAACTCGCGGTGAATCATGGATGATGTCGGTGGGGAGCACAGCCTTCGGATCCGTATACCAGGAAGAAAGGAGTAAATCCTGTTGACCTGTTAGGGGTAGTTCGTAAACTCCACGTAACGTAGTCTAACTCATCAGCCCAAGCTCCGGCTGCGCGGCGCAGCGGTTCTTCAAGGCGAGGTTTGATTCCGGCTAGTATAAGGCCATTGGCTCGTTCGACCTGACCATTAGATTGTGGATGAGCCACAGATGCAAGGTCAAGCCGGATCCCAACTTCATCGCAGTAATCCTTCAATTCTCCTCGCGCGAAGTTTGTGCCATTGTCTGTGATTATGCTGTGCGGGATGCCGAATCTCGTCACGAGGCTGCAAACAAATTTCAGTGCCGTAGCACCATCGGCTTTTCTCACTGGCTTTGCCTCGATCCACTTACTGAACTTGTCAATAGCGACCAGGAGGTATTCATGACCACTAGGAGATGATTTCTTTAACTTACCAACCATATCGAGCCCCCAGACCGCGAACGGCCAGGTGATAGGGATGGTCCTCAGCTCTTGGGCTGGAGCGTTTGGTTGAGTAGCGTAGCACTGACAACCTCGGCAAGTTTTCACCAGCTTGTCGCCGTCTTCTTTAGCCGTTAGCCGCAAAAATCCTAACCGAAAAGCTTTTGCAACGAGGGACCTGGGGGCGGCGTGATGCCCGCAATCCCCTGCGTGGATCTCTCGGAGGATTTCAATGCCATCTTGACTAGAGACGCATTTGAGAAATACCCCGTTTGCGCTTTGTTTGTAGAGCTGTCCATCAACAATTGTGTAGGATCTTGCTCGTCTAATGATCTGTCGTGCGTGGACCTCGTCCTCCGGCAACTTTTGATCAATGAGGTAATCCAAGAACGGCTGAGTCCAGGCCGGAATGACTGCCATCACTTCCTTAGCCGGAGAAACTGCCAGATCAGGATTTTCCGGGTTTGCACCCTTTACTGAGGGTACTCGCAGATGCTCAAGGAATTGGTTTTCGGCCGGATCCGAGCTTGGACAGCATGTCTGCTGCTGTGTTATCGTCTCTCCTGACGTACTTGACTTCGTATCCGAGGAAGCACTTGGCGATCTCGTCCACTTCGTCTCTGTAAGCCGCCATGACGGAGTTTCGGCGTTCCAGTGTTCCGGCTACTTGTTGTGCCACCAGGTCGGAATCTCCGCAGCATATGATGTGCTTGATCCCAATTTCCTTAGCGATGCGCAGACCGTGTAGTAGAGCCTCGTATTCCGCCATATTGTTGGTTGCTTCGAAGTGAATCCGCGTAACGCATCGCAGCTTCTTCTCCAGTAGGTGACTTCGGGGTAACTCCAGCCCCCGAGCCTTGATGTTGCTTGGATCCGTCAAAGTGCATGACCCAAGCTTCGTGTTCCAAGCACGTGTGTGCCCTCCGGTGCTTCAGTCCAATCCGCGATGAAATCCGCTTGAATTTGAGACTTGATTGCGGCTCGGGCTTCGTAGTTGATGTCAAAGGCAGATAATTCGATGCCCCATTTTGCTACGCGTCCTGTTGCGTCGGAGTTGTTGATGATTGTTGCCAGGGGAGCCTTGCTCACCACTGTCATTGGGTGTTCCTGGAAGTAGTGTCTCAACTTCCGGCTGCCTAGGAAGACTCCGTATGCTAGCTTCTGAAAGTGAGGGTATCTCTGCTTGGATTCCGTCAGGACTTCGCTAATGTAATAGACAGGCCTTTGGACTCCGTGCTCAAATCCTTCTTCCTTTCGCACCACCACGATTACGAGGCTGATAACTTTGTTGGTAGCCGCTATGTAGAGGAGCATAGGCTCGACTCAGCTCGGAGCTGCCAATATAGGTGGGGAGGAGAGTATGTTCTTCAACTCCCGAAGTGCTTTATCTGCGTCGCCTCATCCTGCACAAATTTGTCTGTTTTCTTCAGCAGCTTGTATAGAGGTAGGGCTTTCTCGCCAAGACGGCTAACAAATCTACTGATTGCTGCGACGCAACCGGTTAATCGTTGCACATCTTTGAGACAAGTTGGCCTTTTGATGTTCAGGATAGCCTTGATTTTTTCCGGGTTAACTTCGATTCCCCTGTGAGAAACAATGAAGCCAAGGAGTTTTCCAGCTGGTACGCCAAAGACGCACTTTAGCGGATTCAACATCATCTTGTACCGTCGGAGATTATCAAAGGTTTCCTTAAGGTCGCTCAGCAGGTCGGATCCCTTTCGGGTCATGATCGCGATGTCGTCGACGTAGGCGTGCACGTTCCGGCCAATTTGGTCCTTCAGGCATCGCTGCATCGTACGTTGGTATGTGGCACCTGCGTTTTTCAAGCCAAAAGGCATGGTAACATAGCAGTATGTGCCAAAGGGTGTGATGAAAGAGGTCGCCTTTTGGTCAGACTCCTTCATCAAGATCTGATGATACCCGGAATATGCGTCAAGAAAACAAAGAAGTTCCGCCCCTGCCGTCGAATCAATGACTTGGTCAATGCGCGGCAAAGGGAACGGATCTTTCGGACAATGCTTATTCACGTCGGAGTAATCGATGCACATTCTTAGTATTTCAGAATTCTTTTTGGGTACAAGGACGGGGTTTGCGACCCAATCAGTATGGATAACTTCTACTACAAAACCTGCCTCTAGTAACTTTGCTAATTCCATTCCTACGGCGCGGCGCTTCTTATCTCCAAAGCGTCGCATAGCTTGCTTCACCGGTTTTGCACCCGGATTTATGTTGAGGTAGTGCTCGGTGAGTTCCCTTGGTACTCCGGACATGTCAGAAGGTTGCCATGCGAAGATATCCATGTTAGCTCTGAGGAACTCGACGAGCGTGCTTTCCTATTTGGGGTCCATGTAGGCTGCGACTGAAACCTGCTTGGAGTTGTCACCTTCAATGAGGTCATGCTTCTTGGTTTCTATCGCGGCCTTGAACGAGGTCTTCTGTTCGGAGATCTGCTTCTTGGTGGTCCGCATCTCGGCCGGATCCACCGCGGCTCTGTAGCCTTGCAGCTCCTCTCCAGATATGACGGATTCTGCAAAGGCGGCCTCGCCTTCCTCGCAGTCCCTAGCTTTCTTGTAGTCTCCGGACACGGTGATCCAACCGTTGGGACCCGGAATCTTGAGCTTGTTGTAGATGTAGCATGCTCTGGCGTGGAACTTGTGGTAGGTGGGCCTGCCGAAGATCACGTGGTAGGAGCTTTTGAAGGGCACCACTTCAAACGTGATCATCTCTTCGCGGTAGTTGTTCACATTGCCGAAGGCCACGGGAAGTTTGATGCTGCCCGCGAGAGTTTGCCTTCTTACCCGGAACCACACCATGAAATTCAGTGGTGCTGTGCTTGAGCTGTTCCTTGGTGAGGCTCATCTTCTCCAGGGTCTCCGTGTACATGATGTTCGAGCTAGCTCCTCCGTCCATAAGACACTTGGAGAAGTCATACCCGTCTATGCGGGGACTCACAACCGGAGCGTAGCACTCTTTGGGGATGACGGCCGGGTGATCCGACCTGTCAAAGGTACGAGCTTTCTCCGACCACTTGACATACTGCGGCACAGCCGGAACTGTGGCGTTCAAGATCCGGAGCGCCGATTTTTTCGCGCGGACAGTTGGGGTGCCGAGGAAGGTGTGGTAAGTTCCGACACTCTTCTTTCCAAAGGGGTTGGACTTGTTGGCTGCGGTACCCTCCTTGGGCTCCGGCGAAGCGTCATCCTCATCCATGGCCTCGGAACTGTCCTCCTCTTTGTCCTTGTTCTTGCCCTTGCCTCCTTTGCCGCGTGGGCGGTGCTTCCGGGCTCGCTTGTATCCTGCCTCCGGGTCATTCTTCAGATCGTTGACCCACTTGCAGTTGCGATTGGTATGGGTGGATTTGCCCGTAGTCGGATCCAGATGGGCCAGGCACGGCATCCCTGTATTCCTCGTAGGTTTGGGGGGCGCGGGATCCGGCTGCGGTGACCTCGTCGGCGCGCCGCCGGCCCCCGCTCGCTCCGCCTCCACGTCCGCGGCCTCTTCCGCCTCCCCGGACCTCCGCGTTGGAACGTCATGGCTACCATGTCGGATCCTCCGCCCTTCCGGTCTTCGGGGGGTTCTTCCGCTTGTTGCTGTTGCCGACGCCGTTATCACGGTTTTTCTTCCGTTGGTGCAGGGGTATGGCCGTAGCCGCGAGATCTCCGCCTGCGTCGTCATCGGCAGCAGTATGATCGCTGGCGATGTTTATCATCTCGTCAAGAGTGAGTTTGTTCGCGTTCACCAGGCAGGTAAGCTTGTGGCGCAGCAGCCCCCCACTCTGCAAACCACCAATGAAGGCGTGCATTGCTGTGCGGTTATCTACGTTCTCGCACTCGTTTCTGGTTGCCAACCACCGGGTGAGAAAGCTTCTAGACGTCTCGCCCTTCTTCTGGATGCAAGCTTGAAGATCGCTGGTGGTGGCCGGTCTCTTGTAGGTACCCCTGAAGTGGTTCTCGAAAGCCTTCTTCAGGTCCAACCAGCAAAAGATAGTGTTCTCCTCAAGGTCACTGAGCCAAACACGAGCTGGACCAATAAGGTACAACTGGAGCATGCGGCAGGCTATATTCGGGGTTCCTCCGGCGAAGGTTACTCGCATTGTAGTAATCCTCAATCCAGGTATCCGGCCTCTCGCTGCCATCATAATGCTTCAGGTTTCCTGGTAGCTTAAGGTTCAAGCTTCTTGGCTTTGGTTCCTCTCGGATCATCTGGCCAAAGCACCTTGGACCGATGTAGTCGGATCTGTACTCGTTGAGGCGATCCCGGGCATCACGGGGGGCACCACCGGGTGATTTTGAGCGGGAACGGGATCTCCGGCCTCTGCCTCCACCTCCACCTCCGACTCCACTGGGTGGTGGCGAGGGAGATCTGCGAGGGGGCCTGTAAGATGTTCTTCCGCCTTCAGATTCTCGGCGTGGCTCCCGCGGCTGGCTCCGGCTTCGGTGGCTCCTTTCCTCTTGGTGGTGGTCGCCTCCGTTGTTCCGGCTCCTGCGTGGCTCAGGTGCGTACTCCTCGTTCCGGCTTCTCCTTGGTTCCGGATCGCGTCCTTGGCTTCTGCGAGGCTCAGGGTCGCGTTCTTGGTTCCGGCGAGGCTCAGGCTCGCGGTCTTGATTCCGGCTCCTGCGTGGTTCCGGCGTATGCTCCCTGCTCCTGTCTCTAGGAGGCGGCATGTTGTTGCGGATATTGATTCCACCTGGCCCATGGGGCCTGGTGTTTCCGGCGGGACTGCGACGTCGAGGAGGTAGCGGAGGACGCGAAGCTCGGGGTGGCGGTGATGGAACACGGTACTTATCTCTGCCAGTGTACATCGCATCCTTTCCCTTTGCCGGATTTTTCGGAGTTGAATCCGATGATACCGGGATTGGATTTGGATGATTTCTGACTTTCCTCCTGCGCTCCGTAGATCCGGTGCGCGACTCGCCATCACGGTGTTGACTTGCTATGGCGTCCTTCTGCGCGGTGGATATGCACTGTTCCGGATTGGATGCTAACCTGCGCGAAGTGTCTGCCTTGCTCGTTGCCGCATTGCCGAGGCAACGAGCTTCCGGACGTAGTTGATGTCAATCTCCTCGTCCTTCTTTTCAGGATCTCCGCAGCCTTCTTCATGTTATCCTTTGGGGTTGCGAGCGGCCGTTGTTCCGTGGGTGTTGCAAAGGTAATCCCGCGGGGAGGGATGGCTTCTCGAGCGATCCTATCAGCCTCCGCCTGCTGAGCGGCTAACCTTTTCTCCCACTCCTTTCGGAGTCCTTTGGCTGTCGCCATCATCTCGTCGACTTCGCGATCCTTTTTTAGGGAGTAGTCCACAAAATTTGCCGCTAGAGTTCTTTCTTCCAGCATGGCGGCAGCAGTCTTGGCAAACTTCTGAGCTGTCGCTAGCATTTCCTGTCTTTTGGCTTCTAAGGCCTCCGGATCTGCAGCTCCCTCAGGAGTTATTGGCTTGTTGAGGATATCAGACTTCGCGACTAAATCCATGCGCGCCTGCTCGACCATCTCTTCTGGTGACAGGACATCCTTTCATGGTTGCGGTCCTAAGGGAGGCCTCACGTTGGATGGTCCTGGGCTGGAGTTGGAAGCTTCGTCTTTCGTGTCCGGCTGATCCAGCGGTGCCACGGTTGCTAGAACCTGCATCGGCTGGGCGGATTCCACTTCAGCTTGCTCACCGCCTCCGAGTTCCTCGAGCTTGCGGTTGAATTCCTCTGTATTCATGGATGAAGCGCCGTCGTCTTCTTCCCCAATCGCGAGCTCCTTCGTCAAGCGATTGTATTCTTCTCGTGCCTATTGAGGAGGCATCGTCGGAATTTGCGCTTAGGTTACCGAGGATTGATTCCTCGTGGTTTCCGGCTTCCTCTTGTCCCGGAGCGTCGCCGTCTCCGACCGCTTCGGCAGATCCGGAGCTACGTTGTTTCCGAGTGCCTCAACCTCGCAAAGGATCGGCCTCGTCCCGGTGGAGGGCGTCTCTCGCGGTATGGGCCAAGAAGTGCACGAAGTGACACCTTTGCTTCTCTAACACCCGGGAGACCCGTGCGGATCCGCATTGGTCTTCCACCGTTTTCTCCCGCTCGGGGGCGGATTGGGTGGGTTTTGATTTTTCCCGATCTAAGGCGGAACCTTCCTTAAGAAGCTCTCGCGACTCGGATCGGATCTTCGCGACGGCGTCCAGCCTCGGCGGCGGACGCGTCAGCGTTACTTACCAGTGCGTTTCCGTCGGAATCGATGGTCTCGCCGATGAAGATGTGGATGCCGCCGATTGGGACGATGGGGAGCTTGACGGGGTTTGTCCTAGCCGGAATCCAGAATTCGTCCGGACGGACGATCGGAAAATTCCCGGCGTAGAGTACGCGCCCCACAGCGATCGAGTCGTCGTAGCTTCCCATGGCGGAGCCCTCCCGGCTCCGGCCTCCAGACGCCTCAGGCCCCACGGTGGGCGCCAACTGTCGTTGCCTAATCGACGATACCTCGGAGGAGGGATCCTCACGAGGGGGAGAAGAAGTAGGGGCCATAGGGCGGAGTGCGCACGGGACGGTGGTACGCGAGTTACCCAGCTTCGGAACACCTGCACGATGACGAGGGCCTACCGCTGCTTGTCCGGAATTATCTGGGCGCTTGCGCGTTGTTACAATGGTTGTGGTTGTGCCTCTAGGGCTCCCAGGATCCGGCTTATAAAGGCGCACGGATCTAGGGTTTACATGGAGAGTCCTAGCTGGATTACAGATTGCCTAGTCTACGTTACAATATCTTGCCGTGTACGTCAAGGATCCGCCTCCCCTATACGTCGTACTGGATCCGGGTTCCTCATGGGCCTCCACGGATCCGAGTTCCTCCAAAGGTCGGTGCGGATCCGGCTATCCGATCTCGGGCCGGACTTCATCCTTCATGATCAACAGCAACTGGGCCGCCCGATGGGCCACATGCCACCATCACCGTCTATGGGCCACCCGGGCTTGCCGGATCTAGGCACTGTCGATGGTACACCCATGAAGTATACCCACAACAATATAAATTGTGATAACATTGAAGGGAAGAAACCTGCTACCCATATATGGGTACTCTGGAGGCAGGTGGGCTAACGGAGGAGGCCGAGCCGGCTAAACCGAGGAGAAGGAGGGGGAGGAAATCTATGCTGACGGTAAGGAAAGGGAGCCACAAGCGCAAGGGTGTGCAATGAGGTTCCTAATTCAAAACATTAAAGGGTTCGGGGCGCCAGGGCGCGTGACCCAGCTCAAGGACTTGTTCAGGTTAGAGAGAGTTGACATTATCGGGCTCCAGGAGACCATTAAGACGGAGTTCTCGGCGGTGGAGCTCCGCAGACTTGAGCACGGGGGCCAATTTGCTTGGAGTTGGCTCCCAGCCGTGGGGCACTCCGGGGGGATGCTCCTTGGTTTTAGGGATGAGTGCTTTGAGGTTGGCCGCTGGAAGAAGGGTACCTTCTTCCTGAGCGCGGAGGTGCTGCAGAGAAACAATAACCGCAAGTGGTGCTTCATGTTGATTTATGGGCAGGCGGACCATGCAAGGACTGGCGAGTTCCTGGGGGAATTAGAGGGGGAAGTGTCGGCTTGTCCATTACCTTTGGTGGTGGCGGGCGACTTCAACCTCGTACGCCGAGCCGAGGATAAAAGCAATGGGATTGTCAACTGGCCTAGGGTAAGGCGCTTCAACGACGTGCTGGATGGGTTAGCGCTCAGGGAGATTAGGCGGGCAGGGGCCGTTTCACTTGCACGAACAACCAGGCAGTACCAATTAGGTCTGTCCTAGATAGGGTGTTTGTCTCTACGAGTTGAGAGAGTCTCTTCCCCCTTTGTACGCTGACGGCGATCACCAGAATTGGCTCTGACCACTGTCCGCTGATTCTGGATAATGGTGAGAAAGGGATAAAGATCCCTGCACGCTTCTTCTTCCAGACTTGGTGGTTTGGGGTGCCGGGCTTTGGGGAGCTCGTGAAGGATAAGCTCTTACAAGCAGGGGTGGACTCGGGACCACATCGTTGCTGCATTGATTTGTGGCAAGGAAAGTCCAGAGGGTTGCGACAATTCCTGAAGGGTTGGGGGGCTAACCTTGGCAAGCAGAAGCGGGCGGTCAGAGAGGGCATCATGCTTCAGATCGCCCAACTGGATAGCTCTGCGGATGCAGGTGGGCTGGATGAGGAAGGGTGGGCCCTTCGCTACCATCTGGAGGAACAGATTATTCAGATAGATGCTCTAGAAGAAGAATATTGGAAGCAACGCAGCAGGGTCCAGTGGACTCTCAAAGGGGATGCGTGTACGGCCTTCTTCCATGCGTTTGCCAATGGTAGGCGGAGGAAGTGCTTAATTCCGAGGCTGTTGACCGAGACTGGGGAAGTCACGGAGCAGAGGGAGTTGGTAGATCACATCTATGGTTTTTACAAAGGGTTGATGGGGGCAGAAGGGGAAGAAAGGGTCTTCTCGCTGGCCCCGGACTTGTGGCCGGACTCTCTTCGGGTCTCCGAGGAGGAGAACGAGGAATTGGCCCTCACTTTTACTGCGCAGGAGCTGGACCAGGTCCTGGCGGAAATGAAGCCCGACTCGGCGCCTGGGTCGGATGGACTACCGGTGGCGTTCTTCAAGAGGTTCTGGGGGGACCTCAGGGGTCTCATCTTACAGATCCTTAATGACTTCGCCCTAGGGAGGGTGGACATCGCTAGGCTTAATTACGGCATAATATCTCTTATCCCCAAGCTCAAAGGGGCGGACACGATTAAGATGTTTAGACCAATTACCTTGATCAATGTTATCTTTAAATTCGTGGCGAAAGCGTATGCGACTAGGTTGGCCCCGATAGCCCATAGGACGATTGACCGTAGCCAGTCCGCATTCATCAAAGGTAGATGCTTGCATGAGGGTGTGCTCGCACTACACGAGAGATTGCCCATGAGCTCAGAGTCAAAAAACTTAAGGGCCTTCTACTCAAATTGGATTTCGAGAAGGATTACGACAGGGTGAACTGGGAGTTCTTGCGGGAAGTCCTACTGAGAAAGGGTTTCTCGGTGGGCGTGGTCCACCGTTTGATGCAGCTAGTGTCCGGGGGACAAACATCAATTAACATTAACGGTGAGATCGGCCCGTTCTTCAGGAATAGGCGAGGAGTGAGACAGGGAGACCCGCTCTCCCCTATCCTGTTTGACTTCTTGGTGGATGCACTTGCCGCGATACTGACAAAGGCCAAGGGGGCCGGTCACATCCGCCGCCACCAGCTCGCGCCAACGCTCCATGCCCGCGCCCACGCCTCTGGCCTCCCTGCCGAACGCCACTGGGGCAGCCGTCGCGCGCCCCGCACCGTCAGGCGCCCGGCCTCTGCTCGCCTGGACTCCTCCAGGCCGAGCCTCCCCGCCGCGGCCATGACCTCCTTGGGCTCGCGCCGACGCTCCATGCCGCAGCCTGCTGCCCACCTTGCTGAGAAACTCCTCCTCCGCACCTCCACGCCCCAGCCGTGCGCCGGCCAGCGCCGCTAAGACGCGCCGCCGGACACACCCACCACCAGCGCCGCCCGGGTGACGTCCCGCCTCCGCGCGTTGGGGACCCGTCGGGGCGCGCAGCTCTCGCCCGCCGCCTTCGACCCATGCGAAACCAAAATGACGGTTAATATGCGGTACAAATATGCGGTACCAAGCGCAGATCGAGGCCTAGGAGACCATATTTGTTTTGCACCAAACCCCCATTGCTTCGCAAAATAGTGCATATACATAGATTTTTGGCCGAGCTATTCAGTTTGCTGGCGCGAGGGAAATTTCAGGTAGTTAGTTTCCTTTCGCGGCTAGAGCCGGCCAAATTCCAACGAACCGATCAAATTCCGGCAAATCTTCCGCAACAGGAGTACCACGTGTTAGAAACGCGACAAGTAAATAATAAAGAATGAAACGAGAACGCAGCGGAGACACAAGATTTTAACGTGGAAAACTCTCCAACATAGAAGGGGAAAAACCACGGACGCCAGTCAGCAAAACTTCACTATAACAGGGAGTGTTATAACACACTAGATATTCTTTCTCTTCTAATTTCCATATCTAATATTTTCTTAGCAACAGCAAGATCCTTCATCTAAAATTCACTACTTAATTATGCTTTCAAAGTATTGATCTATTTCTTGCTATTGGCAGCAATCAACATAGCATCAACATATAACACCAAGTATATAGGTGATTCATTAAGAACCTTGATGTAAACACAGCTATCATACTGAGATCTCTTAAAATCATGTGCAAGAATAAATGAATCAAACCTTTTGTACCACTGTCTTGAGAATTGTTTCAGACTATAAAGGACCTCTTTAACTTACAAACAAGATCCTCCTTATCAGGCACAACATAACCTTCAGACTCCGCTACGCTTCGGCCCAAACCCGTCGGCGACGAGCCTCGCTTCGCTCGCCAGAAGTTAGTCTTCCTTTAGAATGAATTTGGATCACAGTATAACACCATGGAAATGCGTGCGAACATGGGGCGCTGGAACCGCTCGTGGCCGAGCTTGGGGCCGAGCTGGGAGACCTCCGCTCGGGGGGGCGGAGCGGCAGCCGTGTGGCCGATGGCGGAGAGCAGGAGGTCGGTGCTTGAGGGTGGGAGGCCGGTGTGGAGGAGGCGGCCGGCCACGGCCCGAGCTGGAGGAGGCGGCCGGCCAGTTATGGAGGCGACGCGATGCTGAGCAGCGGGTGAGGGCCGGCCCGTGCGGGAGTGGGCTCGTACGAGCGTGTGGGAAGAAGGAATTGAAAAAAAGCAAATATTTTTTTATCAAGAATATGCCATTTTACAGTACCACTACTGGGGATCTGTTCCGACGTCTCACCTTTCGCAGTGTAAAACTCGATGCAGTTGGAGCACAACAGCAAGACTCCCCACCACTTCCCCCTGATTCCCCTCTATTGTTTTCCAATTGCATGCAAAACCTAGTGGCAAGCTTCAATGGCAATAGCTTCCGTCCAGGCTCGGCACTGAGAGGATTTTTAACTACACAAAGTACAAGGAGAGGCAATGCGTTCTGGTGGGCTGGGCTTAGATGCATAGGGGCTATAATTGTTGGCCATAGCCCAGTTCTGCCCCAATGGAGCTCCCCGAGTATGTGTAAGCGCCTGGAGAAGTATAGTAACATTTTTAAGTGCAGGTTTCTTCTCCAGATTACCCAATTAAGAATTATATTTGCTACTGCAAGTAGCATAAGTGAGGTAGATTCGTGGAAGGAGCCACGGTGGCCAGCAAGTACAGTACGCAAGTACACATCTACGCTCGTGTGCAGTGCACTGTCAACTCACAACTGTAAATATAGTGCAAATATTAGCCCACAAAACAGCGATGTCATATTCTCCACAGTAGGTAGGCGACGATGATTGCGCTTGGCTCAAGCTGGGTAACCATATTGCAAGCAAACTGAATCTAGACTAACCACTGAATGATCACACTGACATAGACGAGCAAACATGCAAGAATGAGATAGATGCAATTTTTGAGATACAAGGACAGTGTATCACGCCACAACATGTAGTACAACCAGTACTAGAAATGAAACAGTAACAACGCAGCCTATGATGTAATAGCTCGACGCATGCATATCGATAACAGCTCAATTGTTAGACAAGATCAGCAAAGAAGAAATGGAGAGAGTGAAATTCGTCACCAGACCATGTGAGCATTACATTATAGGTCGCCCTGATTTCGGGGAAAAAAGTTAACTCAATTATCACTCAGATATACTAGCTTTGTAGTGGATCGATTTGACAAACATGGGTTTGAGGATTGAGGTACTGTGTTAGGGTTATGCTTGAGCTCAGCTTCAGTAGTAGCACACGACATACTAGGAAGTTACCCCACTCCTATTGTACTGTACTTGTCACGAATTTCACTTTCTGAGGACTTTGTCTAGAAGAATTGATGCTGAATACTGTATTAGAGTGAAGATTCTCAGTTAAAGACAAAGAGTGCTCACGGCAGGAACCGACATACGACCATCGGTAATATCAAAATCAACATGTTGCCGTGCATAAAATTCCAACACACACCACCTCAGTCCCATTCAAGCCCTGCCTGCCGTGACTCGAGAGGGTTGCAATCAAACCAACTGTCACCGTAGTGACGGTTAGTACAAGTCAGTATCACTTGCTTTTTATTTTAAGAAGATCCAGCAGAGGCTTTGTTTGTCAACTTAGTTAAGAACATATGTAGCAGCATTTGTCAGGTAGGTACATTTGCTCCCGACCACTATGTTGTAAAATAGATTTTTTAAAACATATATATTTTCTTTGTTATTGTTTTTTTACAAGGCACAGAAATTATAAACCCAATTTCTATCATGTGCCGAGGCACTATCCGACTTACAGAGTGCTCTCTTGTTTGCACCTTAAATTAAAATCGAGCGTTCCTTGAATTATAATCGAAGAACGGAAGTACTTCACATACGACACATTTGTGTCCGACTCCCGTATGATGCAATATCTAGCCGCGCACTGTAGTCTGGTGCAACCAACAGACGGTCTGATGTGCTATGTCGGACAAGAATGGTACAAACTTTGTTGTGTGTATAGCTTGACTCATCACCACCTTAAATAGCCATCTAACTCGGATCGTAGTGTAGCAACCTGGACGAAAATCAGAAGCTCAGCTAAAGACACAGCACGTGAAGCACGAGATACATAAATGGGCCACCGACGACTAAAGCCCAGGTCATAAGCGCTTCTTCAGCGAAAGGTAAGCTTGGTGGCGCGTGCGCGCTAGAGAGGAGGACCCCTGCCCAAAGCCATCATGGTGAAGCCATCCCAACTCAATTTTTAATTGCGCCGCCTTCCCATGAAGCTTTGCTTTTCCAATGTCAAGAAGTAAACGAGAATGTGTTGACGTCAGAAACCCACCGGCGGGCAGCGACTGGTCAACACCGTAGAGCCGGGAACAACTAGGGCTGCGGCTGGCCCCAGTCCCTCAGAGCGACGGCCCGCAAAGCCTCCTCGGTCGCGCGCCGATGCAAATTGCAAGGGCGTGCCACCTGACCTATACCTGGTCAGGAAGGTGTGGATGATGCCTCGCTTAGCTTCCTGCAGGGCACACACGTACACGTTAAATACGAGCCTCGATCGGCTCTCAGGTTATCCCGTGAATCGGCTCGTGGAGCCGATCCACCCACGATTCGTCCAAGGTGGCCGAATATATGGTGGTCCTGCTTGATCAAGATAAAGCATATGAGATCTACGACGATTTAGGGTTTTCACCGCATAATCGGATCATCCTACTCACGATTGGGCCTAGCGCTCGCGCACGGTGATCGTAAGCCAATCCTAGACAAGGCCTAAAAACCAACACGAAGTTGATCCTCGGAACGTCCTGTCTAAGGCCAGCAAACTACACCCTACACGCCGCCGGATCCTCCAACCCTTTGTAAGGCCTAACTATTGCGGATGTTAAACTAATCCTTGATGAATCAAGGAGCAACCGTAACGGATCAGATCTACTAAATAATGATCAAGCGGGGTGCCGCCCCGCACCCATGATGAGGTACAGGGACGACTAGATGCGCAAGGGTTGCACTACGACAAGCATATGATACTAAGAACAATGCTAACCCTAACACATCTATGATAACTACGTTGCTCGCCATCAAAAAGGCTTCAGTACGAGCAACGCATGAACAACGTAGGCAAGCTCGTGCTGCCTAGATCGCAAGATGCGATCTAGGCAGCATGGTGCTTACCGGAGAAACCCTTGAGACGAAGGGGTTGGCGATGCGCCGAGATTGGTTTGTGTTGAACGTTGGTTGTTGTTTATTCCATAAACCCTAGATACATATTTATAGTCCAGGGGACTTTCTAACGTGGGCGTGCACCAAGCCGTGCACGAGATAAATTCTAACTTCTACATAACCTACTATAAAGATACACGGGCTAACTAGCCCAAACTTGGTAAACAAGGCCGATTCACATATCTCTTCTATATGTATATCTTCACGTCCATCTTGATCGCGGCCCACCTCTGACTCGGTCAAATTCGGTGATAACACATGCCCCCTGGTTTTGGAAATGACATTTCCAAAATCATTATGCTCTTCTTTCGTCGGGTCATGTCGTGGCAGAACCGCTGCAGCATCCGTCATCATGATGCCCTGCCTTCTCAACTTCTCCGCGTGACCTGGCAGTTTTTTTTTTTAGGCACCACTTCCTCGGAAACTGCTGTGGCATTGAATTTCCACTATATCCCCTTTTATTTAACCGCTACGAACAGTTCTCCTCCGCATCTCCTTCGCACTAGCACTCCAAAAGCCCTCCTCTGCCACCATGTCTTCGTCTTCTTCGTCTTCCTCCTCATCGGCTCCTTCCCATGTGTCCTCTCCCATCCGAGAGTCGACGCCTGAGTGGGGTACGCTGGTGGCGTACGACATTCTTGCCCCAACGGCATGGGACCAAAAGGACCACGACTTCTCTGTCTGGTCAGAGGATGACAAATCCCTGACCGACGGGGAGAGTGACCCCCTCCTCCTTGCTGACGGGGACCCGGAGGAGGAGAGCGACGACGATCGCCTCTCCTGGGCGGACTTTACCACCTCCGAGGAGGAGGAGGAGGAGGAGGACAGCTCCTCCGACGAGCCCCCGGCCAAGCGATTTTGCCCCTGGCCGGGAAACCTTAGCGATTTCGACAGCGACGACGATGCTGACGAGGAGGATGAAGACAACGAAGGCCCCGCCGGCGGCCGCTGGAGCAGCGACGAAGAGCCGGCAGGGAGCAGCGCCGACAGCGGTGATGACGGCGACGATGAAGGCAGCAATGGCCCGTAGCTGGGATCCTTAGACTAGGATCAGCAGTAGTAAATAGGGCACTGTATCCCCTGGCAACTCCTTTTGAGAGCAATTTTAGCTCTTTATGTAAGAACCTTGCCGATTCGTCCCCCTTGCCAATGCGTAATGAGCCGATAGCACCGCATCGGTCCTTTGAAATTCGCCCTTCCCTTCTTCAACTGATAATTTTCTAAATCTGGTGGAAAATGCAGGATCTTCAGGAAAACCTTTGAACTTTTCCAACCAAACTCAATAATCCTCTTCAGTACTCTTCATTTGTGAAGAAGGTTGCAATGAAGGATCAGCCGATGGTATCCCAATCGGCTCTTTAAACAGAGCAAAACAAAGTATCCACCAGGCCTGCTGCCCCCCGAGCCTTACTCGAGGCGAGAATGTTAGAGAGAATGCGCCAAAGCTGATCCCCTTTCTTCCTCAGACAGCCGATAACTTTCCAGTTCAGCTGAACTAGCCCCAAAGATTGGAAATCCTCGACAAAAAGGTTCAAGAACCCAGATCGGCTCGAAGCAGCTGAAGAAATTTCCATTGTTTCATTCCCTCGAAGCAACATAAGGCACCACCGCTGGCCTGGATTTGGTGGAGACTCGATAAACATCGCATAATTCCACTAGAGTCGATGACTGCGCATCGGCTACCTCCCAATTCTAAAGTCGATGTCTCTGCATCGGCTGTGCTCAAATTTTTTTGAATTTTTAGGCCGATTTGTGTGTCGGCCCCCACATTTGATAGTGTCACCTCATACCCTCATGTTTTACCCATCTCGGTGCCCCCCGAGCCGATTCTGTCAAGAATTGATGGTATCGGCTCTTTTAGGTAGTCCCTGTTGGGCCAAATGTTGATCCCGAGCGAGAATAGATGGTGAGGATAATTTTGGCCGATTGCTGGAATCGGCCTCCACGTTGCTTGCTCGGTGAAGGTTTTGTAATGTCCCTTCATAAACTTTTGGGGGGCCGATCGCAAGGATCAGCCTCGCCACGTTTGCTTATTGACGCGCTCTTGCTACTCGTCCAGGCCGGTGGATAGAACCAGCCCAATCTCTGACTTGATGCGCCTGCTGTCGTCCACCTTGAGTGGATCGTAGAACCGTGGGGCACTAAGCTCCGTCGGAAGGACGAGCACCACGTTTGTGCCAGCCGATGTTTCATCATCGGCTTTCCTTTGCTTGGGGCGCCACTCTTTTCTTTGCGGCAGTCCCTCCTCATCCAGGGTTCGCTGAACTTTCGCAGCCAGATCAGGTCGTGCCTTCCTTAGCGTATGCAAGTATAACCTCTCGGCTTCTTCCAAGCCGCGCAATCGCTGAACCCTGCGCTTTTGTGAACGGCTGAGTCCATCAGGGCACCACCTTGGACGGTGGTACCTGTCTTCTTCCTCTTCTTGTCCCTCGTCTTCGAATCCTCGAGATCTGCCCAGCGAGGGGACTCGGCCGCGTTTGCTCGTGGTGGGAGAGGCCCTAAGCGCTCGAACACGGACACGTTGGCTGCCTCCTTCTTCTTACGATTGCATTCTGGGCAATTGCCGATTGTGGGCAATCGGCTCATTCCTGAATCCCAGCAGTGTCTGAAGAAGGGGCAGTCCCAATGCCTGTCCGTGTCGTCTTGCTCCCTCGACTCTTCCCTGGCGTGGCGCTCCTGCCGCTCCTCATCGTGATCATGCCGACGATGCCTTCTGTCGTTTCTGGCCAGACGATCTTTTTTATCATCGTGACTGCGTCGCCGGCGTTGGTCATACTGACGCCCATACTTGTTGAGGAGGTGATCAGAGAGAGGTCGTTGATATCTTAAGTTCTTCACTTCTCCCTCTGTAACGTAGAGCTTGCCATTTTGGCGGAGCCGATCGCGTGGAGCAGCTTCCTCTGTGTCTTTGCTATGAGAGCAGATGCCCTCGTCCTCGTCCTTCTCAGAGTGGTGCCTAAGCCCTACCATGTTGATGTTGCATGAGGGATCTGGCTGGCACCCTCCAAAGTAAGTACATTCCACCATGTTAACGGCGGGGAAGGGGTGTGTGCCGACCTTCATGGCGCACTGGTTGAAAATTAGTCGTCCATTTTCTATCGCCATTTGGATCTGCTGCCGCCACACCCTGCAGTCGTTGGTGGTATGGGTGAACGTGTTGTGCCACTTGCAGTATGGCTTCCCGTTTAGCTCCTGCACCGTAGGAACCTTGTGGCCTTCGGGTATCTTCATGTGCTTCTCCGTGAGTAAGAAATCGAAAATCTGCTCAGCTTTAGTCACGTCGAAGTCGAAGGAGAACTCTGGCTTCCTTTTGTGGTGGCTAAGCTCCACCATGTTGACATCAGGCAACGGACGCGTGTCTCCGTTGAGCTTGATGCCGTGCGAACGGGTCTTCTCACAGGAGCCGACGAGTTCGGTTTCGAGGACGGCCTTGATCTCGTCATGCTTCTTCTTGAGCTCGCCAGTGAGATCCTCGTAAGTGACCGGAGTTTCTTCCGCCATCTCGGATGTAGATGGCGATGTGGTGGATGTCGAAGATGTAGATGCTGTCCCACCGGGCGTGCCAGAATGTGTTGACGTCAGAAACCCACCGGCGGGCAGCGACTGGTCAACACCGTAGAGCCGGGAACAACTAGGGCTGCGGCTGGCCCCAGTCCCTCAGAGCGACGGCCCGCAAAGCCTCCTGGGTCGCGCGCCGATGCAAATTGCAAGGGCGTGCCACCCGACCTATACCTGGTCGGGAAGGTGTGGATGATGCCTCGCTTAGTTTCCTGCAGGGCACACACGTACACGTTAAATACGAGCCTCGATCGGCTCTCGAGGTTATCCCGTGAATCGGCTCGTGGAGCCGATCCACCCACGATTCGTCCAAGGTGGCCGAATATATGGTGGTCCTGCTTGATCAAGATAAAGCATATGAGATCTACGACGATTTAGGGTTTTCACCGCATAATCGGATCATCCTACTCACGATTGGGCCTAGCGCTCGCGCACGGTGATCGTAAGCCAATCCTAGACAAGGCCTAAAAACCAACACGAAGTTGATCCTCGGAACGTCCTGTCTAGGGCCAGCAAACTACACCCTACACGCCGCCGGATCCTCCAACCCTTTGTAAGGCCTAACTATTGCGGATGTTAAACTAATCCTTGATGAATCAAGGAGCAACCGTAACGGATCAGATCTACTAAATAATGATCAAGCGGGGTGCCGCCCCTGCACCCATGATGAGGTACAGGGACGGCTAGATGCGCAAGGGTTGCACTACGACAGCATATGATACTAAGAACAATGCTAACCCTAACACATCTATGATAACTATGTTGCTCGCCATCAAAAAGGCTTCAGTACGAGCAACGCATGAACAACGTAGGCAAGTGATGGCGTGTAACTCACACGTTCGTTGGGAACCCCAAGAGGAAGGTATGATGCGCACAGTAGCAAGTTTTCCCTCAGAAAGAAACCAAGGTTTAATCGAACCAGTAGGAGCCAAGAAGCACGTTGAAGGTTGATGGTCGCGAAATGTGATGCGGCGCAACACCAGGGATTCCGGCGCCAACGCGGAACCTGCACAACACAACCCAAGTACTTTGTCCCAACGAAACAGTGAGGTTGTCAATCTCACCGGCTTGCTGTAACAAAGGATTAAGCGTATCGAGTGGAAGATGTTTGTTTGCAAGAAAATAGTAAAACACAATTGCGAGTAGATTGTATGCTATGTAAAGAATAGGACCGGGGTCCACAGTTCACTAGAGGTGTCTCTCCCATAAGATAAAGCATGTTGGGTGAACAAATTACAGTCGGGCAATTGACAAATAGAGAAAGGCATAACAATGCATATACATGATATGATAAATATAGTGAGATTTAATTGGGCATTACGACAAAGTACATAGACCGCCATCCAACTGCATCTATGCCTAAAAAGTCCACCTTCGAGTTATCATCCGAACCCCCTCCAGTATTAAGTTGCAAAGCAACGAGACAATTGCATTAAGTATGGTGCGTAATGTAATCAACAACTACATCCTTAGACATAGCATCAATGTTTTATCCCTAGTGGCAACAAGCACAACACAACCTTAGAACTTTTCTGTCACTGTCCCGGTGTAAATGCAGGCATGAACCCACTATCGAGCATAAATACTCCCTCTTGGAGTTAAGAGTAAAAACTTGGCCAGAGCCTCTACTAGTAACGGAGAACATGCAAGATCATAAACAACACATAAACAATAGATTGATAATCACCATAATCATAGTACTCTCTATCCATCGGATCCCGACAAACACAACATATAGTATTACGAGATAGATGATCTTGATCATGTTAGGCAGCTCACAAGATCCAACAATGAAGCACAACAAGGAGAAGACGACCATCTAGCTACTGCTATGGACCCATGGTCCAGGGGTGAACTACTCACTCATCACTCCGGAGGCGACCATGGCGGTGTAGAGTCCTCCGGGAGATGAATCCCCTCTCCGGCAGGGTGCCGGAGGCGATCTCCCGGAATCCCCCGAGATGGGATTCGCGGCGGCGGCGTCTCCGTAAGGTTTTCCGTATCGTGGCTCTAGGTACTCGGGGGTTTCGCGACGGAAGCTTTAAGTAGGCGGAGGGTCAACGCGGGGGCCACACGAGGGGCCCAGGGGGTAGGTCGGCGCGGCCAAGGCCTGGGCCGCGCCGCCCTGCCCTCTGGCCGCCTCGTGGCCCCACTTCGTTATCTCTTCGGTCTTCTGGAAGCTTCGTGCAAAAATAGGACCCTGGGCGAAAGTTTCGTCCAATTCCGAGAATATTTCTTTACTAGGATTTCTGAAACCAAAAACAGCGAGAAAACAACGAATCGGCTCTTCGGCATCTTGTTAATAGGTTAGTTCCGGAAAATGCATAAATATGGCGTATAATGTGCATAAAACATGTAGGTATCATCAATAAAGTAGCATGGAACATAAGAAATTATCGATACGTTGGAGACGTATCAGCATCCCCAAGCTTAGTTCTCGCTCGTCCCGAGCAGGTAAAACGATAACAAAGATAATTTCGAAGTGACATGCCATCATAATCTTGATCATACTATTTGTAAACATATGTAATGAATGCAGCGATCAAAGCAAAAGTAATGACTTGAGTAAACAACTGAATCATAAAGCAAAGACTTTTCATGAATAGTACTTCAAGACAAGCATCAATAAGTCTTGCATAAGAGTTAACTCATAAAGCAATAAATCAAAGTAAAGGTATTGAAGCAACACATAGGAAGATTAAGTTTCAGCGGTTGCTTTCAACTTGTAACATGTATATCTCATGGATATTGTCAACATAAAGTAATATAACAAGTGCAATATGCAAGTATGTAGGAATCAATGCACAGTTCACACAAGTGTTTGCTTCTTAAGGTGGAAGGAGATAGGTAAACTGACTCAACAATAAAAGTAAAAGAATGGTCCTTCAAAGAGGAAAGCATCGATTGCTGTATTTGTGCTAGAGCTTTTATTTTGAAAACATGAAACAATTTTGTCAACGGTAGTAATAAAGCATATGAGTTATGAAAATTATATCTTACAAGTTGCAAGCCTCATGCATAGTATACTAATAGTGCCCGCACCTCGTCCTACTTAGCTTGGACTACCGGATCTTTGCATGCCATGTTTCAACCAAGTGTCACAAAGGGGTACCTCCATGCCGCCTGTACAAAGGTCTAAGGAGAATGCTCGCATTTCGGATTTCTCGCTTTTGATTATTCTCAACTTAGACATCCATACCGGGACAACATGGACAACCGATAATGGACTCCTCTTAAATGCATAAGCATGTAGCAAAGTTATTATTCTCATATGAGATTGAGGATATATGTCCAAAACTGAAACTTCCACCATGATTCATGGCTTTAGTTAGCGGCCCAATGTTCTTCTCTAACAATTTTGCATGCTCCAACCACTAAAATGATAGATCCTTCGGACAAGACGGACATGCATAGCAACTCACATGATATTCAACAGTAGTTGATGGCGTTCCCCGAAGCATGGTTATCGCACAACAAGCAACTTAATAAAATATAAAGTGCATAAGTACATATTCAATACTACGATAGTTTTTAAGGCTATTTTGTCCCATGAGCTATATATTGCAAAGGTGAATGATGGAATTTTAAAGGTAGCACTCAAGCAATTTACTTTGGAATGGCGGAGAAATACCATGTAGTAGGTAGGTATGGTGGACACAAATGGCATAGTAGTTGGCTCAAGGATTTTGGATGCATGAGAAGTATTCCCTCTCGATACAAGGTTTAGGCTAGCAAGGTTATTTGAAGCAAACTCAAGGATGAACAAGTGCAGCAAGACTCACATAAAAGACATATTGTAAACATTATAAGACTCTACACTGTCTTCCTTGTTGTTCAAAACTCAATACTAGATATTATCTAGACCTTAGAGAGACCAAATATGCAAATCAAATTTTAGCAAGCTCTATGTATTTCTTCATTAATGGGTGCAAAGCATATGATGCAAGAGCTTAAACATGAGCACAACAATTGCCAAGTATCACATTATCCAAGACATTTTAGAATTACTACATGTAGCATTTTCCAATTCCAACCATATAACAATTTAACGAAGAAGAAACTTCGCCTTGAACATTATGAGTAAAGCCTAAGGACACATGTGTCCATATGCAACAGCGGAGCGTGTCTCTCTCCCACAAAGTGAATGCTAGGATCCATCTTATTCAAACAAAACAGAAACAAAAACAAACCGACGCTCCAAGTAAAGAACACAAGATGTGATTGAATAAAAATATAGTTTCGGGGAGGAACCTGATGATGTTGTCGATGAAGAAGGGGATGCCTTGGGCATCCCCAAGCTTAGACAGCTTGAGTCTTCTTAAAATATGCAGGGGTGAACCACGGGGGCATCCCCAAGCTTAGAGCTTTCACTCCTCTTGATCATAGTATATCATTCTCCTCTCTTGACCCTTGAAAACTTCCTTCACACCAAACTTCAAGCAAACTCATTAGAGGGTTAGTGCACAATTAATAATTCACACATTCAGAGGTGACACAATCATTATTTTCACTTCTGGACATTGCATAATGCTACTGGACATTAGTGGATCAAAGAAATAAATCCAACACAGCAAAAGAGGCAATGCGAAATAAAAGACAGAATCTGTCAAAAACAGAACAGTCCGTAAAGACGAATTTAAAGCTGGCACCAGACTTGCTCAAATGGAAAAACTCAAAACTAATGAAAGTTGCGTACATATCTGAGGATCACGCTCGTAAATTGGCAGATTTTTTCGTATTTTCTACAGAGAACTGTGCCCAGATTCGTGACAGACAGCAATGCTGTTTCTGCGCAGCAATCCCAAATATAACACCAACTTTGACATAGAAACTTTACTTGGCACAAAAACATGATAAGGAGAGGTTGCTACAGTAGTAAACAACTTCCAAGACTCAACAAAACAAAAAATTGCTGTAGGTAAAAACATGGGTTGTCTCCCATAAGCGCTTTTCTTTAACGCCTTTCAGCTAGGCGCAGAAAGTGCAAATCAAGTAACATCGAGAGTAGAAGCATCAACATTATTATTTTTCATGCAAACACAACTTGTTGCAGAGGGTACTTTAGGTGCTCCATTATCTAAATTTTCTATGGTGGTGCTAGGGGTTTTAGAAATTTTAGGCCTATAATAATTCTTTTGTTTAGGCACTTTAGAGGCGTACATGAATTTTTGCTCTTTACCCACATAAGATTTCTCACTATACTTGAGAGAAGAAAAGGTTGAACCCAAGGTCCCCATAGCTTTTTCAAGTTCATCAATCCTATTGGTTTGATTATCATGGATAACACAAGTTCCTAGGACACTAATTCTTTCATCAATTCCTCCTAAGGATTTATCAAGTTCATAAGTTTTGTCAAATAACATTCCCAATTTAGTTTCAACACTTGGAAAATTTTTCTCTATGGTTTCCAATTTTTTCATAACATCCTCAAGAGAGATTTCAATTTTAACTTCATTAACAGGTGGTATTCCAACTAGACTCTCAATGATGCAACTAGCTTCTAGAGCGGGAGTACTTAGGAAATTATCCCCCGAAAGGGTATCAAGAACATATCTATTCCAACTAGATAAACCAACATAAAAGTTCCTAAGAAGGATAGTGGTGGAGTGTTTCTTAATGCACCTATGATGAGCATTACTAATTCTATACCAAGCATCTTTAAAACTTTCTCCTCCTTGTTGCTTAAAAGAACGAACTTCAACTTCAGGATTGCTCATTTTAGTAGCAATAAATAAAACAAACTAAGTAAAGTAAATGCAAGTAACTAATTTTTTTGTGTTTTTGATATAGAGAGCAAGACAGTAAATAAAGTAAAACTAGCAACTAATTTTTTTGTGTTTTGATTTAGGTGCAGCAAACAAAGTAGTGAATAAAATAAAGCAAGACAAAAACAAAGTAAAGAGATTGAGAAGTGGAGACTCCCCTTGCAGCGTGTCTTGATCTCCCCGGCAACGGCGCCAGAAAAAGAGCTTGATGGCGTGTAACTCACACGTTCGTTGGGAACCCCAAGAGGAAGGTATGATGCGCACGGTAGCAAGTTTTCCCTCGGAAAGAAACCAAGGTTTAATCGAACCGAGTAGGAGCCAAGAAGCACGTTGAAGGTTGATGGTCGCGAAATGTGATGCGGCGCAACACCGAGGATTCCGGCGCCAACGCGGAACCCGCACAACACAACCCAAGTACTTTGTCCCAACGAAACAGTGAGGTTGTCAATCTCACCGGCTTGCTTGTAACAAAGGATTAAGCGTATCGAGTGGAAGATGTTTGTTTGCAAGAAAATAGTAAAACACAATTGCAGATAGATTGTATGCTATGTAAAGAATAGGACCGGGGTCCACGAGTTCACTAGAGGTGTCTCTCCCATAAGATAAAGCATGTTGGGTGAACAAATTACAGTCGGGCAATTGACAAATAGAGAAAGGCATAACAATGCATATACATGATATGATAAATATAGTGAGATTTAATTGGGCATTACGACAAAGTACATAGACCGCCATCCAACTGCATCTATGCCTAAAAAGTCCACCTTCGAGGTTATCATCCGAACCCCTCCAGGTATTAAGTTGCAAAGCAACGAGACAATTGCATTAAGTATGGTGCGTAATGTAATCAACAACTACATCCTTAGACATAGCATCAATGTTTTATCCCTAGTGGCAACAAGCACAACACAACCTTAGAACTTTCTGTCACACGTCCCGGTGTAAATGCGGGCATGAACCCACTATCGAGCATAAATACTCCCTCTTGGAGTTAAGAGTAAAAACTTGGCCAGAGCCTCTACTAGTAACGGAGAGCATGCAAGATCATAAACAACACATAAACAATAGATTGATAATCACCATAATCATAGTACTCTCTATCCATCGGATCTCGACAAACACAACATATAGTATTACAGATAGATGATCTTGATCATGTTAGGCAGCTCACAAGATCCAACAATGAAGCACAACAAGGAGAAGACGACCATCTAGCTACCGCTATGGACCCATGGTCCAGGGGTGAACTACTCACTCATCACTCCGGAGGCGACCATGGCGGTGTAGAGTCCTCCGGGAGATGAATCCCCTCTCCGGCAGGGTGCCGGAGGCGATCTCCAGAATCCCCCGAGATGGGATTCGCGGCGGCGGCGTCTCTGTAAGGTTTTCCGTATCGTGGCTCTCGGTGCTCGGGGGTTTCGCGACGGAGGCTTTAAGTAGGCGGAGGGTCAACGCGGGGGCCACACGAGGGGCCCAGGGGGTAGGTCGGCGCGGCCAAGGCCTGGGCCGCGCCGCCCTGCCCTCTGGCCGCCTCGTGGCCCCACTTCGTTATCTCTTCGGTCTTCTGGAAGCTTCGTGCAAAAATAGGACCCTGGGCGAAAGTTTCGTCCAATTCCGAGAATATTTCTTTACTAGGATTTCTGAAACCAAAAACAGCAGAAAACAACAATCGGCTCTTCGGCATCTTGTTAATAGGTTAGTTCCAGAAAATGCATAAATATGGCGTATAATGTGCATAAAACATGTAGGTATCATCAATAAAGTAGCATGGAACATAAGAAATTATCGATACGTTGGAGACGTATCAGCAAGCTCGTGCTGCCTAGATCGCAAGATGCGATCTAGGCAGCATGGTGCTTACCGGAGAAACCCTTGAGACGAAGGGGTTGGCGATGCGCCGAGATTGGTTTGTGTTGAACGTTGGTTGTTGTTTATTCCATAAACCCTAGATACATATTTATAGTCCAGGGGACTTTCTAACGTGGGCGTGCACCAAGCCGTGCACGAGATAAATTCTAACTTCTACATAACCTACTATAAAGATACACGGGCTAACTAGCCCAAACTTGGTAAACAAGGCCGATTCACATATCTCTTCTATATGTATATCTTCACGTCCATCTTGATCGCGGCCCACCTCTGACTCGGTCAAATTCTGGTGATAACAGAATGGTTAGAGAGAGAGAGAGCGCGTCTGTATGTTCAAGCGCCCATATTGTGCCATGGGTTATTTGGAAACCCATTATGTGTCCATTATTACACGATCGAGCTTCTCGTATGTTGGTAGTGGCCTATGAGCTCGGGCAGCTCGCTCGGCCCGGGAAGAGCTCGCGGAGGTGGTGGAAGCTCTTTAGAGATTGGTTTCTCAGATCTGGTTAAAGGTAGAGGGAGGAGGCATGTGTGTTTTTGGGGAATAACAAAACGATCAAACGAACGAGAGTACCGAGTACAAAACTAATCGAAGCGGTGCTCTCGGTCTTGGGAGTCGAGATGATGTGCAGTCGCAAACAACCTCGCAGATACACGCACATGAAGTATGCACCTAAACAGCCAACCGTTGGAGCACAACAAAAAAAGGTAAATCACACACGTCCCAAGAAAATGTTACAGAGCACCAAAACTACACACAAAGAATAACCAGGAAAAGCAAAAAAATCCAAAGAGGGTACATGTCAGCACCAAGTTAATCCCTAGCGGGCCTCAAAATTATGAGAAAAAAGAAGTTTGTTGCTATTTAGTATAGTAATTATTATTTTCCCAAGTATATTGCCTACTTGACATATTAACCTCCCTTAGATAATATTTATTGTTGACAACATTGAATAAGAAAAGCCAATAATTATCAAACCGGTCATTGTTCTTGTATTGCTGAAATATTAGGATACTAAAATCCTCTCCTATAAGAACGAGGTATGGATTGTCCTTGGCAATATTAACCAATTCCGACAAGAAAGTAGCCTTGTGCTCATCTTGGGCGTCCCCATACACAACAACTGGACTCTAGGTGAAATCATATTTCAGTGGTGAAATATAATATGGATTTCACCATCAGAGAAGTCCAATTGATGGTGCTCGTCGTAACACCGACTTCACACTGTTGGGGAACCTCAAGAGGAAGGTATGATGAGCACACCAGCAAGTTTTCCCTCAGTAAGAAACCAAGGTTTAATCGACCAGTAGGAGAAATGCGTGACTTCTGGAGGTGTTGCTAGCTGACTAGTGGCAGGTCGCACTATCGACGCCAGCAACAACGTGGAACCTGCACACAACACAACCAAAATACTTTGCCCCAACTTACAGTGTGGTTGTCAATCTCATCGGTTTTGTTGAACACAAAGAATTAAACGTATCGAGTGAAAAGAGATGTTTGCAGTAATTAAAGAGAATATTGCTTGCGGAAAGTAAACAGAACAGGATTGCAGTGGATGAATTTATCAGTGTAAAGGAAAGGATCGGGGTCCACAATTCACTAGAGGTGTCTCTCCATAAAGATAAATAACATGATGGGTGAACAAATTACAGTTGGGTAACTGACAGAATACCGACAATACATGACAAGATGATTACTGTCAACTGCGTCTATGACTAATAATCCAACTTCCGGTTATCGTCCAAACCCCTTCCAGTTGTCGTCGTGGTGAACGAGCAGATGCCATGGGATGGCTTATCTTGGGGCCGAATGGACGCTAGAGGATCCGGGGGAGGGTTTGTGACTAGATGGACGAACTTCCGGATGCTTTCCTCAAGAACTTGGCCAAGGCCAGAGGTAGGAGAAGAAAGACACAAGGACGAACTCGCTCTAGATCACCATGTTCATTGATCTCAAGACAGGTTACAGGTTGTTCTCTCTTCTGTGTATCGCGCGTATGAAAGAGGCTGCCCCCTCTCCTTATATAGGGGAGAGGGTGGCTTACAGAACAAGAAACCCTAATGGGATCTTTGACTAGACAAACTACTTTACAAAGATACTTTATAAAGCTACTTTAATCACAGATGACGCCGGGTCTTCTTTAAACATGAAGGATGACGTCCTCCGGCTTCTTTGACCGTCATCCTCCTCCTTGTCTTCTAGTCTTCGTTTAAAGCTACTTTGCTTAGCTCATCCTTGTCCTTTAGCTCTGACGGAATCTTTGACCGGTCAGCCGGCATGTTCCTCCTTCCGGTGCGCCGGTGTCTTTCCTTCCTGGTTCCGGTATACCCCTCTTGGGGATACCGGCCTAGCTTCACTTAGCCAAACTCTATTTTCTTATTCCGGCATGGACATTAAACCGGTATCTCAAAGGGTGATACCATCCGGTATGACATATCTTTGGCATACCGGGGGTCATCCCCCCAACACCAGTATTAAGTTGCAAGCAACAGATTATCGCATTAAGTAATGTGTGTAAAGTAAACAATAGAATTACCCTTGGATAAAACATTATTGTTTTCTCCCTAGTAGCAATAGCACATCTACAATCATAGAAATTATTGTCACTCTTCCAGAAAACTAGAGGCATGAACCTACTATCGAGCATAAATACCCCCTCTTAGAGTCACAAGCATCTACTTGGCCAGAGTATCTACTAGCAACGGAGAGCATGCAAGATCAGAAATAACATATGACAAGAATATATAGTCGATCTCAACATAGTATTCAATATTCATCGGATCCCAGCAAACACAACATGTAGCATTACATAAGGATGATCATGATCATGTAGGGCACCTCACAAGATCTAAACATGAGGCACAAATTAGAGAAGACAACCATATAGCTTCTGCAATGGACCCATAGTCCAGGGATGAACTACTCACGCATCACTTCGGAGGAGGGCATGGCGATGTAGATGCCTCCGGCGATGATCTCCCCCTCCGGCAGGGTGCCGGGAAGAGCTTCAGAACCCTCCGGAGCTATGGTCTGTGATGGCTGCCGCGACGGAACTTTTCGTGGATGGAGGCTCGGGTGTTTAGGTTTGTCTTGAGATCGTGAATAAATAGGCGGAAGGGCGAGGCGATGGAGGCCAGGGTAGCCCACACCACCCCTTGGCGCGGGCCCAGGCTAGGCCGCGCCAAGGCATGGCGTGGCCGCCTTGTGGCTCCTCTTCGTCCCACCTCTGGACTCTTTCTTCGTTACAAAAAAAATATTTACTTCGTCTTTTGTTTCGTCCAATTCCTAGAATATTTCCTGTACAACTTTTCTAAAATACAAAACAGAAGAAAACAGAAAACTGATACTGTGGCATCTTGTTAATAGGTTAGTTCCAGAAAATATATAAAAGTGCAATGAAGTATGAGGAAAACATATATAAATTGGTGTAAAACAAGCATGGAGCATCAAAAATTATAGATACATTTGAGATGTATCAAGCATCCCCAAGCTTAACTCCTACTCATCCTTGATGCGCGTAGATGTACACGTCCGTTGGGAACCCCAAGAGGAAGGTATGATGCGCACAGTGGCAAGTTTTCCCTCAGTATGAAACCAAGGTTTAATCGAACCAGTAGGAGCCAAGAAGCACGTTGAAGGTTGATGGTCGCGAAATGTGATGCGGCGCAACACCAGGGATTCCGGCGCCAACGCGGAACCTCGCACAACACAACCCAAGTACTTTGCCCCAAAGAAACAAGTGAGGTTGTCAATCTCACCGGCTTGCTGTAACAAAGGATTAAACGTATCGAGTGGAAGATGTTTGCAAAGAAAACAGTAAACACAATTGCGATAGATTGAATGCTATGTAAAGAATAGGACCGGGGTCCACAGTTCACTAGAGGTGTCTCTCCCATAAGATAAAAGCATGTTGGGTGAACAAATTACAGTCGGGCAATTGACAAATAGAGAAAGGCATAACGATGCATATACATGATATGATAAATATAGTGAGATTTAATCAGGGCATTACGACAAAGTACATAGACCGCCATCCAACTGCATCTATGCCTAAAAAGTCCACCTTCGAGGTTATCATCCGAACCCCTCCAAGTATTAAGTTGCAAAGCAACGGACAATTGCATTAAGTATGGTGCGTAATGTAATCAACAACTACATCCTTAGACATAGCATCAATGTTTTATCCCTAGTGGCAACAACGACATCCACAACCTTAGAACTTTCCGTCACTCGTCCCAGCATTCAATGGAGGCATGAACCCACTATCGAGCATAAATACTCCCTCTTGGAGTTAAGAGTAAAAACTTGGCCAGAGCCTCTACTAGTAACGGAGAGCATGCAAGATCATAAACAAAACATGAACAATAGATTGATAATCACCATAATCATAGTACTCTCTATCCATCGGATCCCGACAAACACAACATATAGTATTACAGATATATGATCTTGATCATGTTAGGCAGCTCACAAGATCCAACAATGAAGCACAACAAGGAGAAGACGACCATCTAGCTACTGCTATGGACCCATGGTCCAGGGGTGAACTACTCACTCATCACTCCGGAGGCGACCATGGCGGTGTAGAGTCCTCCGGGAGATGAATCCCCTCTCCGGCAGGGTGCCGGAGGCGATCTCCAGAATCCCCCGAGATGGGATTTGCGGCGGCGGCGTCTCCGTAAGGTTTTCCGTATCGTGGCTCTCGGTGCGGGGGTTTCGCGACGGAGGCTTTAAGTAGGCGGAGGGTCAACGCGGGGGCCACACGAGGGGCCCGGAGGCTAGGTCGGCGCGGCCGGGGCTTGGGCCGCGCCGGCCACCCCTCCGGCCGCCTCGTGGCCCCACTTCGTTAGCTCTTCGGTCTTCCGGAAGCTTCGTGCAAAAATAGGACCCCGGGCGAAAGTTTCGTCCAATTCCGAGAATATTTCTTTACTAGGATTTCTGAAACCAAAAACAGCAGAAAACAAGCAACCGGCTCTTCGGCATCTTGTTAATAGGTTAGTTCCGGAAAATGCATAAATATGGCATATAATGTGCATAAAACATGTAGGTATCATCAATAAAGTAGCATGGAACATAAGAAATTATCGATACGTTGGAGACGTATCAGCATCCCTAAGCTTAGTTCCGCTCGTCCCGAGCGGGTAAAACGATAACAAAGATAATTTCCGAAGTGACATGCCATCATAATCTTGATCATACTATTTGTAAACATATGTAATGAATGCAGCGATCAAAGCAAAGGTAATGACATGAGTAAACAACTGAATCATATAACAAAGACTTTTCATGAATAGTACTTCAAGACAAGCATCAATAAGTCTTGCATAAGAGTTAACTCATAAAGCAATAAATCAAAGTAAAGGTATTGAAGCAACACATAGGAAGATTAAGTTTCAGCGGTTGCTTTCAACTTGTAACATGTATATCTCATGGATATTGTCAACATAAAGTAATATAACAAGTGCAATATGCAAGTATGTAGGAATCAATGCACGAGTTCACACAAGTGTTTGCTTCTTAAGGTGGAAGGAGATAGGTAAACTGACTCAACAATAAAAGTAAAAGAATGGTCCTTCAAAGAGGAAAGCATCGATTGCTGTATTTGTGCTAGAGCTTTTATTTTGAAAACATGAAACAATTTTGTCAACGGTAGTAATAAAGCATATGAGTTATGAAAATTATATCTTACAAGTTGCAAGCCTCATGCATAGTATACTAATAGTGCCCGCACCTCGTCCTACTTAGCTTGGACTACCGGATCCTTGCATGCCATGTTTCAACCAAGTGTCACAAAGGGGTACCTCCATGCCGCTCGTACAAAGGTCTAAGGAGAATGCTCGCATTTCGGATTTCTCGCTTTTGATTATTCTCAACTTAGACATCCATACCGGGACAACATGGACAACGGATAATGGACTCCTCTTAAATGCATAAGCATGTAGCAATGATTATTATTCTCATATGAGATTGAGGATATATGTCCAAAACTGAAACTTCCACCATGATTCATGGCTTTAGTTAGCGGCCCAATGTTCTTCTCTAACAATTTTTGCATGCTCCAACCACTAAAATGATAGATCCTTCAGACAAGACGGACATGCATAGCAACTCACATGATATTCAACAATAGTTGATGGCGTTCCCAGAATCATGGTTATCGCACAACAAGCAACTTAATAAAATATAAAGTGCATAAGTACATATTCAATACTACGATAGTTTTTAAGGCTATTTTGTCCCATGAGCTATATATTGCAAAGGTGAATGATGGAATTTTAAAGGTAGCACTCAAGCAATTTACTTTGGAATGGCGGAGAAATACCATGTAGTAGGTAGGTATGGTGGACACAAATGGCATAGTAGTTGGCTCAAGGATTTTGGATGCATGAGAAGTATTCCCTCTCGATACAAGGTTTAGGCTAGCAAGGTTTATTTGAAGCAAACTCAAGGATGAACAAGTGCAGCAAAACTCACATAAAAGACATATTGTAAACATTATAAGACTCTACACTGTCTTCCTTGTTGTTCAAAACTCAATACTAGATATTATCTAGACCTTAGAGAAACCAAATATGCAAATCAAATTTTAGCAAGCTCTATGTATTTCTTCATTAATGGGTGCAAAGCATATGATGCAAGAGCTTAAACATGAGCACAACAATTGCCAAGCATCACATTATCCAAGACATTTTAGAATTACTACACGTAGCATTTTCCAATTCCAACCATATAACAATTTAACGAAGAAGAAACTTCGCCATGAACATTATGAGTAAAGCCTAAGGACACATGTGTCCATATGCAACAGCGGAGCGTGTCTCTCTCCCACAAAGTGAATGCTAGGATCCATCTTATTCAAACAAAAACAAAAACGAAAACAAACCGACGCTCCAAGTAAAGAACACAAGATGTGATTGAATAAAAATATAGTTTCAGGGGAGGAACCTGATGATGTTGTCGATGAAGAAGGGGATGCCTTGGGCATCCCCAAGCTTAGACGCTTGAGTCTTCTTAAAATATGCAGGGGTGAACCACGGGGGCATCCCCAAGCTTAGAGCTTTCACTCCTCTTGATCATAGTATATCATTCTCCTCTCTTGACCCTTGAAAACTTCCTTCACACCAAACTTCAAGCAAACTCATTAGAGGGTTAGTGCATCATTAATAATTCACACATTCAGAGGTGACACAATCATTATTTTCACTTCTGGACATTGCATAATGCTACTGGACATTAGTGGATCAAAGAAATAAATCCAACATAGCAAAAGAGGCAATGCGAAATAAAAGACAGAATCTGTCAAAAACAGAACAGTCCGTAAAGACGAATTTAAAGCTGGCACCAGACTTGCTCAAATGGAAAAACTCAAAACTAATGAAAGTTGCGTACATATCTGAGGATCACGCTCGTAAATTGGCAGATTTTTCGAATTTTCTACAGGGAACTGTGCCCAGATTCGTGACAGACAGCAATGCTGTTTCTGCGCAGCAATCCCAAATATAACATCAACTTTGACATAGAAACTTTACTTGGCACAAAAACATGATAAGGAGAGGTTGCTACAGTAGTAAACAACTTCCAAGACTCAACAAAACAAAAAATTGCTGTAGGTAAAAACATGGGTTGTCTCCCATAAGCGCTTTCTTTAACGCCTTTCAGCTAGGCGCAGAAAGTGCAAATCAAGTAACATCGAGAGATGGTGTGTCAACCTTACCTTGGGCTTCATCCTTACCTTTCTTATTGTTTTTCTTTCCTTTTGGTTTAGGAAATATATGATTTCCCCCTGGTATAGAGGTGAATTTCAGAGTGCCCTCTCCCACATCAATGACTGCTCCCAATAGTTTCAGCAAGGATCTTCCGAGTATGATTTTTCCTGTTTCAATAATAAGATAATCAATGGATATTGTTCTTCCATGAATGGTTGTATGCACACCTGCAGCTATTCCCTTAGGAATTATAATAGAGTTATCAATGAGAGCTATTTCTTCTCCCCTTCATCGACTCCCCAAAGTTTCAAAGATTTATAAATGTTTTCAGGCATAAGGCAAAATTCATACATAATATCACAGTAGGCATGAAGAGTTCGATCACCGATAACAATTTTAACAGCAGGATCCCATAATGAAGGTTTAGGATTCTCTAAGACTTGTTCAAGACGATTACGAACACAGTGATAATTTTCATTTAAGCGAGATGTACTTATCTCGAGATTGTTCAATCTATTATAAATGCTAATAAGGGCTGAATCAAAGTTATTAGCTGAATCATGTGATGCAACCAATTTCTTTATGGCATTAAAAGCTTGATCCCCATTACAATGAAGGAAATCTCCTCCTACTAAAGTGTCCAAAGCATATCTATAGCGAACCATAAGACCAAAATAAAAATTACTAAGGAGCAAACTTAGAGTCATTTGAGGTTCAGTTTTACGATAAGAAGTAAAAATTCTAGACCAAGCATCCTTAAAACTCTCCTCATCCCCTTGTTTGAAAGTAAAAACTAAGTCCTCAGGTGAAGAAGTAACAGGTTCAGAGCTAGACATGGTAATAAAAGTAACTAAATTTTTTTGTATTTTAAATATAGAGTGCAGGACAATAAATAAAGCAAACTAGATAGAGTAAATGCAAGTAACTAATTTTTTGTGTTTTTGATATAGAGAGCAAGACAGTAAATAAAGTAAAACTAGCAACTAATTTTTTTGTGTTTTGATTTAGGTGCAGCAAACAAAGTAGTAAATAAAATAAAGCAAGACAAAAACAAAGTAAAGAGATTGAGAAGTGGAGACTCCCCTTGCAGCGTGTCTTGATCTCCCCGGCAACGGCGCCAGAAAAAGTGCTTGATGCGCGTAGATGTACACGTCCGTTGGGAACCCCAAGAGGAAGGTATGATGCGCACGAGTGGCAAGTTTCCCTCAGTATGAAACCAAGGTTTAATCGAACCAATAGGAGCCAAGAAGCACGTTGAAGGTTGATGGTCGCGAAATGTGATGCGGCGCAACACCAGGGATTCCGGCGCCAACGCGGAACCTGCACAACACAACCCAAGTACTTTGCCCCAACGAAACAGGGAGGTTGTCAATCTCACCGGCTTGCTGTAACAAAGGATTAAACGTATCGAGTGGAAGATGTTTGCAAAGAAAACAGTAAACACAATTGCAGTAGATTGAATGCTATGTAAAGAATAGGACCGGGGTCCATAGTTCACTAGAGGTGTCTCTCCCATAAGATAAAAGCATGTTGGGTGAACAAATTACAGTCGGGCAATTGACAAATAGAGAAAGGCATAACAATGCATATACATGATATGATAAATATAGTGAGATTTAATCAGGGCATTACGACAAAGTACATAGACCGCCATCCAACCGCATCTATGCCTAAAAAGTCCACCTTCGGGTTATCATCCGAACCCCTCCAGTATTAAGTTGCAAAGCAACAGACAGTTGCATTAAGTATGGTGCGTAATGTAATCAACAACTACATCCTTAGACATAGCATCAATGTTTTATCCCTAGTGGCAACAACACATCCACAACCTTAGAACTTTCTGTCACTGTCCTGCATTCAATGGAGGCATGAACCCACTATCGAGCATAAATACTCCCTCTTGGAGTTAAGAGTACAAACTTGGCCAGAGCCTCTACTAGTAACGGAGAGCATGCAAGATCATAAACAACACATAAACAATAGATTGATAATCACCATAATCATAGTACTCTCTATCCATCGGATCCCGACAAACACAACATATAGTATTACAGATAGATGATCTTGATCATGTTAGGCAGCTCACAAGATCCAACAATGAAGCACAACAAGGAGAAGACGACCATCTAGCTACTGCTATGGACCCATGGTCCAGGGGTGAACTACTCACTCATCACTCCGTAGGCGACCATGGCGGTGTAGAGTCCTCCGGGAGATGAATCCCCTCTCCGGCAGGGTGCCGGAGGCGATCTCCTGAATCCCCCGAGATGGGATTCGCGGCGGCGGCGTCTCTGTAAGGTTTTCCGTATCGTGGCTCTCGGTACTGGGGGTTTCGCGACGGAGGCTTTAAGTAGGCGGAGGGTCAACGCGTGGGGCCACACGAGGGGCCCAGGGGCTAGGTCGGCGCGGCCAGGGCTTGGGCCGCGCCGGCCACCCCTCTGGCCGCCTCGTGGTCCCACTTCGTTAGCTCTTCGGTCTTCTGGAAGCTTCGTGCAAAAATAGGACCCTGGGCGAAAGTTTCGTCCAATTCCGAGAATATTTCTTTACTAGGATTTCGAAACCAAAAACAGCAGAAAACAGCAACCGGCTCTTCGGCATCTTGTTAATAGGTTAGTTCCAGAAAATGCATAAATATGGCATATAATGTGCATAAAACATGTAGGTATCATCAATAAAGTAGCATGGAACATAAGAAATTATCGATACGTTGGAGACGTATCACACAGCAAGACAGACCCTTCTACATTTATCTATCAGTAGCTGATACCTCCATCGCGTCAGTGGTGGTGCAAGTTTATGATGGTCTGGAAAAAGTGGTTTTCTACCTCAGCAGAAGGATGTTGGATGCAGAAACAAGGTACCTCGAGATCGAGAAGTTGTGCCTCTGCCTGTTCTTTACCTGCACCAAGATTCAGCACATCTTGTTGAAGGCAGAAATCATCGTCATCTGCAAATCGGATGTCATCAAGCACATGATGTCGGCTCCTGTATTGAAAGGCCGACTCGGCAAGTGGATGTTTGCTCTCTCGGAATTTGATATCCGGTATCGACCTGCGAAAGCAGTCAAGGGACAAGCGTTGGACGATCTTATTGCTGAGCGAATTAACACAGACGTAGCGGCACTATCCGTGCGTGCATGGACCATGTTCTTCGATGGGTCGGTCTGTGAAGATGGATGTGGCATCGGCATGCTACTCGTGTCGCCTCGGGGGGCAACATACTCCTTCTCCATCAGGTTATCTACACCTTGCACTAACAATGTTGCTGAATATGAAGCGATATGCAAGGGAATGGAGTTGCTATTGGACGCCGGGGCCGAGGCCGTGGAAATCTTTGGGGATTCCAAATTGGTGATTTCTCAACTCACGGAGGAATACAAGTGTGAGAGCGAGTCACTTTTCCCGTTATGGATGCAATGCCGTGAGCTGATGACCCAGTTCAGGTATATCAACTTCCATTGGATCCCTAGGACGCAAAATACTGAGGCAAACGACCTTGCACAGACGGCGTCAGGATACAAAGACGTGATCGAGGAAGCCGATTTTCAGGTGCAGCTCATGGAGCCCGATGATTGGAGAGCCGATATCTTCAATTACTTGAAAGATTCGGCTCGGGGGGCACCTAAACGGATAAGATACGGAGGCCATGAAGTACGTCCTGATTGGTGATGACATGTTCTACAGGACTTTGGAAGGATTACTTCTCAAATGTTTGGGACCAGCCGAGTCCAATCGGCTCTTGCATGAGGTACATGAGGGTGCCTGTGGAACTCACCAATCGGCTTATAAGATGAAGTGGCTGATCAGGCGATCGGGATTTTATTGGCCCACTATGCTTGAAGATTGTTTCCAATACTATAAGGGGTGCCAAGCATGTCAGAAGTTTGGGAGCATTCAGATGGTGCCTGCATCAGCAATGAATCCTATTATCAAGCCGTGGCCATTCCGGGGGTGGGGCATGGATATGATCGGCAAGATACATCCTCCTTCAAGCAAAGGTCATGTATGGGTTCTGGCCATTACAGATTATTTTACCAAATGGGTAGAGGCCGTCCCTATGAAAGCAGTAGAACGCGTCAGATGTTGTTGATTTTGTGAAGGAGCATGTTATCCACAGGTTTGGAATTCCCCAGACTATTACGACCGATGGAGGTTCGGTTTTTGTTTCTAAGGAGTTTAGAAAATTCTGCGAGGAAATGGGAATCAAGTCGATCAGATCATCCCCATACTATGCCCAAGCGAATGGACAGGCTGAAGCGTCCAACAAAAGTTTGATGGAGCTGATTAAGAGGAAGATCAACGAGAATCCTAGACGTTGGCACGAAGTGTTGTCAGAAGCTTTGTGGGCTTATCGCATGTCGTGTCATGGAGCAATAAAAACCTCGCCGTACCATCTGGTCTATGGACAAGAAGCTGTGTTACCCTGGGAAATCAAAGCTGGGTCGAGAAGGGTTACATTTCAGAATGATCTAACCACTGAAGAATATGCAGCCCTGATGAGCGACAGTATTGAGGATGCAACGGAACTTAGACTTTGGTCGCTTGAGAAAATTAAGGAGAACAAAGCCAAGGTGGCTCGTGCATATAACAAGAAATTGAAGCCAAAGGAGTTCCAGGTTGGTGATTTGGTATGGGAAGCTGTATTGCCGTTGGGGACTAAGGATAAAGTATATGGAAAATGGTCTCCAAATTGGCATGGCCCGTACAAAGTCGACCAAGTTTTAAAGGGGAATGCATACATGCTAGAACAGTTGGATGGGGTGAAGTTCCCAGTAGCTGTCAATGGCCAGCATCTCAAGAAGTACTTCCCAAGCATGTGGGATGACGAGTAGTAAGATATGGAGGCCGATACATGAATTCGGCCAGTAATTTTTTTTAAAATTCTTGGGATGATGGGGAAACAGCCGATGCGCAGTCATCGACTTTAGAATAAAAACAGCCGATGCACGGTCATCGACTTTAGAGGAACAAAGCACCATGGTCAAGTTTTAAGTTGTTGCCTAAATCTGAGGATTGTTGCTTGAGCTTGCCTAGTTGGTTATCAGATTGGCTTTATCGGCGTCTGATGGTAAAAAGCCGATACGATGCTATCGGCTCTTGGGGGCGTTGACACCCTTTGAAATTGGATGATTGAAAGTTCAATTGGAAGAGCATTTTCATTAATTCAGAGGGGATTTTACAACGAAGAGCTAATTGCTCTCAAAAAGGGGTCGTCTGAGTGCCTAATGCACTGCTGCTTACCCTATACTACCCCCTAGTCTAAGGGCCGTCACTGCCCTCGTCATCACCATCGTCGGCGCTGCTACCGATGGGCTCTTCGCCACTGCTGATGAAGCCGCCAGTAGCGTCTTCATCTTCCTCCTCCTCGTCGTCGTCTGACCAGGCCCAGCCTCGGAGGCGCTTGGCCGGCGGATACCCGGCGGAGGAGGAGTCTTCTTCCTCAGACTCCTCCGCTTCTTCTTCCTCTTCGTCGGAGGAAAGATCTGCCTCCCATGAGAGGAGGTCGTCCTCGCACGCCGCTTCCAGCTCCCCATCAACGAGGAACCGGAGGTCTTCTTCCCCGATGGTGCGGGGCTCGTCGTCTTCCGACTTGATGGTGAAGTCCCAGTCTCTCGCGTCCCAATACTCAGGCGCGAGAGCATCGTAGATGGCCATCTGATTGACTTCCGGCTCTAGTTCACTCGAGGAAGAGGATTGGGAGGAGGAGGAAGACATGGCTACAGTGGAAGAGGGTTTTTTGGCTGACGGCTGGTTTGGAACAAGGGGATGAAGAAGTGAACTGTTCGATGCGGTTAAATAAAAGGAGATATATTGGAGATTCAATGCTCGAACAGTTTCCGAGGATGTGGTGCCAAAACTGTCAAGTCGTGCAGAGGAGTTGAGAAGGCAAGGCGTCATGATGAAGAATACTGCGACGGTTCTGCTCTGCCACGACATGACCCCTCGAAGGAAAAACAGAGTGGTTTTGAAATTATCATTACCAAAACCAGGGGGGCATGTGTTATCACCAGATTTTGGCTAAATCAGGAGATGGGCCGTAAGTGAAGATGGGCTTGAAAGATACACGCGTGGAGCATCTTTGAAGCGGCCTTGCACGGAGAGTTTGGGCTTAATTGCCCGTGTATCTGTAAATTAGAAAGTCCCTTGGACTATAAATATGTATCTAGGGTTATCAGAAAAGGAGGACAATCACGTTCACAACAAACACAAATCAGGCGCATCGCCACCCCTTCTTTCGAGGGTTTCTCCCGCGTAAGCATCATGCTGCCTAGATCGCATCTTGCGATCTAGGCAGCACACGTTTATTCGTTTACCTTGTGTTGCTCGTGCTGAAGCGTTGTTGATGCCGAGTAGCACTACTTATCATAGATGTTTTGGGGCTTGCATAGATGCTTTTCTTACGCATATCTGCTTAGCTGTGCCGTCCCTCGATATCTAGCTGCCCTTACACCTATCCAGGTGTAAGGGCAGCATCTTGCTTGTTCGATGTTTAGTAGATCCGATCTGTTATAGTTGCTCCTTGATTCTTCAAGGATTGGTTTAATATCCGTATGGTTAGGCCTTGCAAACGGGTTGAACGATCCGGTAGTGCGTTAGGTATGGTTTGTTAGTCCTAAGAGGGATGTTCCGGGAATTAACTTAATGTTGGTTTTTAGGCCTCTTTTAGGGTTAGCTTTCCATTATCTTTCGTGTCTATTAGGCTCAGCTACGCGTAGGATGTTCCGATCATACGGTGAAAACCCTAAACTGTCGTAGATTGGTTTAACTTTGTTTTGATCAAGCAGGATCCCCATGTCATTGAAAATCCAACGTGAACCATGGGGCGATCGGCTCTTTGAGCCGATCCGCAGGGCAACCTGAGAGCCGATAGGGCTCGTATTTAATGTTTACGTGTCTGCCATGCAGGGAACTAATCGAAGCAATCCAACACCTTCCTGGCCAGGTATAGGTCAGGTGGCACGCCCTTGCAACCGCCAGGACGTGTGCCGGAGCATTTGCGGGACGACGTCGAGGGACCAGGGCCCACTGCCGCCTTGGAAGCCTCCCGGCTCTTCGTGTTGCTTAACCACTGCTCGCCGGTGGGTTTTGGCAGGCAACACCAACTCCGCGAACTCAAGCGCGGGACTCTTATCCATCTCCTCCTTGCACGCCCAAGCCGTCGGCCTCTCCTCCATCAAGGGACATGTTCCCGTCGAGCTCGCCCTCGACACCGACGTTCACCGCCAATGGCACACGTTCTTCCGCGCCGCCCTTCGCAAGTACACCCTGCTGGATCACATTGACGCGGTTGCTCCGTCCGATCCGACGCCGGAGTGGACTCTCCTCGACGCCACGATCGTCTCGTGGCTCTATGGGTCTGTCTCCCTTGGCCTCCTCGACGCAGTCATGAAACCGGGCGATGATCCTCTAGCCGTCGATCTCTAGAACAGCATCAATGGCCTCTTCACCGACCACAAGATCAACCGCCAGCTTCATCTCTCCACCGAGCTCGACGGGCTTGACATGGGAGAGCTGCCGATGAAGGACTACTTGACCAAGGTTAAGAGCCTTTCTGATGGCCTTACTGATCTAGGCGCCCCGGTCGATGACGCCAAGCTCGTCATCCAGTGTCTTAACGGCCTCCCCGAGCAATACGACGCGGCCGCCGATCTCATATCCCTCATGCCTGGGATGACCTTCGACCAATGCCGGTCTCTCCTTCAGCTTCAGGACATGAAGAAGAAGAACCATCGCTCCCGCTCCGGTGACACGGCTCTCTACTCCACCACGCCCAACCCAAACCCTGGCAAGGGTGATGGCAAGGGGAAGAAAAAGAAGAAGAAGCAGGATAAGGAGAAACAGGACAAAGAGGTCGCGCCCGCTACAGCTCCGGCCCCAGCTGTCCCATCTTGGACGCCGATGCAGCTTCCATGGAACTGTGCCTTCCAGATGTGGCCCTACGGCCAGGCCGGCTTGCTTGGTCGGCAACACTACGTGCCCCGCCCCACGCCGCCCTCTCATGCCTACTACGCGCACAGCCCGTATGGTGCGGTTCCTCCCTACGGCTATGGTACTCCACCATTGCCCCACGGCTACGGCAACACCGCTCCCATCGCTGCGCCTCCGTCCCCGGCACCTTCGACGGCCTCGTGGGACCAGCAGGCGCTACTCAACCAGTTCCAGACTATGGGACTGCAAGCTCCTCGTGAATGGGTAATATGGATACTGGCGCATCCTCCTACTTCGCGTCCGACCCCAGTATGCTCACATCCGTGTCTCCCCCTTCACCTTCTTCTCGTGCGGTCATTGTCGGTAATGGTTCCTCTCTTCCGATCACCGCTACCGGCCACGCACGTCCTCTTTTCTCCTCCACCCGCCCACTTTACCTTTGTAATGTCTTAGTTGCTCCTCACATTGTCAAAAACCTTCTGTCAGTGCGTCAATTCACTACTGATAATCGTGTCTCTGTTGAATTTGACCCTATTGGTTTTTCTGTGAAGGATCTGCGTACCAGGACCGAGATTCTCAGATGCAATAGCTTCGGAGCTCTCTACCCGGTCCAAGCTTCTTCCACCAGTCCACCTACTGCCTTCCTCGTTGCCGATTCTGCGCTATGGCACCGTCGACTCGGACACCCAGGCTGGCCTGTCATGGACTCCTTAGTTTGTTCTTCCGTTATACCTAGGGAAAAGAATAAAGATAAGACTAGCTTGTGTAATGCCTGCCAGTTAGGTCGCCATGTCCGTCTTCCTTTTTACTCCACTAATCGTGTAACTACCGCCCCTTTTCAAATAATACACTGTGATTTGTGGACGTCTCCTGTCGAGAGTATTTCTGGTTTTAAATACTACCTTGTTTGTCTTGATGATTTCACTCAGTACGCCTGGGTCTATCCTCTACGAGCAAAGTCTGAAGTTTTCTCTCACTTAGCGTCCCTGCATGCCTTGGCTCACACCCAGTTTCAAGCACGCCTGCAAGCTATCCAATGCAACAATGGTCGCAAGTTCGATAATTCTCTCCTTCACACGTTTGCCAAAAATCATGGAATAGCACTCCTCTTTTCATGCACATATACCTCTCAACAAAACGGTAAAGCAGAAAGGATCATTCGCACTCTTAACGACATCACACGCACTCTCCTCATACAAGCTAGCATGCCACCTCGTTTCTGGGTCGAAGCTCTTCATACAGCCGTTCTTCTTCATAATCGGCTTCCATCCAAAGCCATTGCGGGGCGCGTTCCTTTCCGCGCCCTTCTTGGTAAGGACCCCTCCTATGCTGGTCTTAGGGTTTTCGGATGTCTGTGTTACCCCAACACCTCGGCTGTTGCACCGCATAAACTGGCCCCCCGCTCCGTGCCTTGTGTGTTTCTCGGATATCCGTCCCATCATCTAGGCTATCGCTGCCTCGACAGGTCTACCCAGAAGATCATCATATCTTATCATGTTGTTTTCGATGAGACGAGCTTTCCATTCGCTACCACTGTGTCCTCTCCATCGTCTACTCCTTCCTTGCATCCCTATGAGTTTTTGCAGGACCCTGTGCACACGATGGTGCCGACGCCGTACACCGTGCCGGCCACGGTTGCTCCAGCTATGCCTCCCATGACGGATCAGTCATCTGCTGCCCGGCAGCCTACCGCGCATGGTTTCTCTGCCTCGGCAGACGAGCCTGCCGCGCCTTCACCTGCCCCGGCCTCGCATTCGGCTGATCGGCAGCCTGCCGTGCCTGGTTCCTCTGCCGCGGCAGCACCCTCCACTGCAGCCTCGCCGCCTGCGCCTGCTGCACCTGCATCGGTCCGACGACCGCGTGCACCACCGCCACCGCCCTCTCATACCATGGTCACTCGCGCCAAGTCCGGGATTGTGCAGCCCAAGAAGATTTTTGATCTTCACGTCGAAGGTTTATCTCCGATTCCGAAGACATATCCCGGTGCACTCAAGGACCCTAACTGGTGCTCAGCTATGAATGATGAGTACGGTGCTCTACTCTCCAACAATACTTGGGAGCTTGTTGATCCTCCTCGCAATGCAAACATTGTCACCGGTAAGTGGATTTATCGTCACAAGCTTAAGTCTGATGGTTCCTTGGATCGATACAAAGCTCGTTGGGTTCTGTGAGGATTCACCCAGCATGAAGGGATTGATTTCGATGAAACTTTCAGCCCTGTTGTGAAACCAGCCACTATCCGTACAGTGTTATCTATTGCCTTGTCTAGCAACTGGCCGATACATCAGCTCGATGTCAAGAACGCTTTTCTCAATGGCGCCAACCGTCAGGGTTCGTTGATCCCAACTTTCCTGACAAAGTGTGTCATCTCAACAAGTCCTTATACGGATTAAAACAGGCGCCTCGGGCATGGTTTCAGCGGTTTGCCACCTACATCACATCTCTTGGGTTCATTGGCTCCAAGTCTGACAATAGCTTGTTCATCTATTGGCGTGGCCCAGACACAGCATGCCTGTTGCTCTATGTGGACGACATAGTATTGACGGCCTCCTCCCGAACTCTGCTGGCTAGCTTAATTGCCTCGCTTCGGTCAGAGTTCAGTATGACAGATATGGGAGATCTTCACTACTTTCTCGGCGTCTCCGTCAAGCGCAGCAAGGATTGTCTGTTTCTTTCCCAGGAGAAGTATGCGCTAGAGCTTCTTGAGCGTGATGGCATGTTGCAGTGCAAGTCCATCACCACACCCGTTGATACCGCCTCCAAGTTATCAGCCAAATCCAGTGAACCAGTGGCAGATCCTACAGAGTATCGGAGTCTTGCAGGAGGCCTCCAATACTTGACGTTTACCCGGCCAGACATCTCCTATGCGGTGCAGCAAATCTGTTTACACATGCATGATCCTCGAGCAAATCACTTGCTCCTTGTTAAACGTGTTCTTCGCTACATCCGCGGCACCACAGACTATGGACTCACCTTGTTTCGCCGGAGCTCAAGTAAACTGACGGCCTATTCCGATGCTGATTGGGCAGGCTGTCCCGACACTCGACGATCTACCTCTGGCTACTGTGTGTTCCTTCGTTCCAACCTAGTGTCATGGTCTGCCAAACGACAACACACAGTGTCCCGTTCTAGTGCTGAGGCTGAATACCGGGCGGTTGCAAATGTGGTGGCAGAGACTTGTTGGCTTCGCCAGCTTCTTTAGGAGCTTCATCGGCCAGTCTCGGGTGCAACTATTGTGTTCTGTGATAATGTTAGTTCCGTCTACATGACACAGAATCCAGTGCACCATCAGCGCACCAAGCATGTGGAGATAGATCTTCATTTCGTACGGGATCGAGTCACCACAGGCGATGTTAGGGTACTTCATGTACCGAGTTCTTCACAGTTTGCGGACATCTTCACGAAAGGATTACCATCTCCTCTTTTTTTGGATTTTCGGGACAGTCTCAACATTCGTATGACGCCCATTTTCGACTAAGGGAGGGTGTTAGAATATATAACTGTATATGTATTTGTATAGAGATACGGTTGTATATGTGTAATCCTGTATGTGTCCGTGTCGTATGTGACAAGGACTCTGTCTTGTATTCCCCCTATATATAGATCAATACAAGACACCACAATGTGTGGTTCCTAAACTCTTACACCCACGTTTTTATTTACTCACGTAACTTGGTTTTCTATTAATAAAATATGTGGTTGTTTAAAACAGGGGATAAAATGTGGGATGAACTACTTACTAGAACACGCAAAATTTCCATCAAAATGGTTGGATCAGTGGCGTCATCTAAGAGGTTGTCGAAAATGGAAATTTAATCTTTGATTAACTTTAACCGTTGTATGTTTGTATATACTACTTTGCAGAAAGTATCTAGTAAGATAGATGATTCGTTATGCCGACCTCACTTCTTTCACATATATCTATGCAAGTGGCAGCTTTACAAGGTCCACCCCTCTACTTTGCGTTGTGAAGTAATTCTTAGGTGCTCAACAATAGTCGGTAATACACTAATTAATTTGTATCGTGGGAGGACAAGGCCGGGGTGCAAGTGGCCGAAGAGGCAAAGCAAGGGACCTAGCTAGAAAAGCTTGACAGTTCGAGTTGATGATGAGCTACAAAAAGTGGAAGATATAAGAGAATAATGAAGCTTCATGATTGGTAACTTGATCGAGAGTGATAATCTAGTAATAAAGGAAGAACATGTAGCTAAAGCTTGGCGGTTCGAGTTGATGATCGATCGAGTTGCATAAAGGCACGTACGCAGGATCTTCATCATTGGCCATTACCAAACAAAGCTACTCAGGCCGCGGAGCTGCAAGCAGAATAAAAAACGCTGCAAATACATGGAGTATTTTTTATCTAAAAAAGAGTCGGCAGCCCCATATATATGGACATGACGTAACCGCTGACCTCCAACTCCAACCCCATTGAGCTGGCAGCTTCCCAACACACACACACACACACACACCCCCCCCCCCCCCGTCGCCGGCTCTTTGTTTTACCGGGAGCATATGAGATCAGGATCTTGGGCGGCGGCTCATAGTGGTTCCTTGGAGGTGGTGGTGGTCGTGGAGGACGGCGTGACACCCGAAGTTGGTGCAGCATAACCCGCTGATCTGTGGTGTCCTCCCACTATCGTGGTCCGGGCTTGAGCGCTTGCCTCGGCAAGCGGCGGTCTCTCTGCCGTGATGCAGCGGCGTGCGGTTTCGCAGGCGGTTCCCCTGCATGCGTGGTGCTGGGAGGGGCCGGTGCTCTCTGCGGCCGTGGCTTAGTTCGAGATCGAGAACCCGAGGTTGCTCTGTTCCCACTTTAGACCCGACTGGAGGCGTGGGGCTGCTGGCTCGGACGGAATAAAGGAGGTTGTTTTAGGATCCCTCTCACGCCATGATGAAGGTCTCTTGATGCGTCTCTCCATTAATCTCGCTGCTCCACCCGCAAACTCCAGTGGGCGACATACCTGGAGGTTATCAGAACGGATGGTATTCGGTTGTGCGCAACCATATTTTTTCTGACGGTTTGGTTTCATAGAGAGCGATGCGAAGTTTCATTGTGAAGTCAGTCGCGAAGAATAGCATGGAAACCGAGATCTGAGGAGTAGTAATGCTGGTTTGAGTCCTGGTGACGACGAGGTTTTGGCTTGCTAGTTCGTGACCTGGAGTGGCGGCGACGGCAAGTAGAGGCGACAATACATGTGAAATTTAGAGTCTAAACTTGCGGGGTGAAAACCTAAAGTATGTCCTTAATTGGTTGTGTCTGGCAATAGCCTTGTTAAAGGCATTGTTTTGTGAGTCCTGGCTTTCTCCTAGGTGGAAACCTATAATCTATGATCGTAGCGATGATGGGTTTTTCTTCTGGAGGCGTCGCTTTTAGAGAAGATGGATTTCTGGTGTTGTTTTGGTGTTGTTTGGTCCGCGGCTACAAAAAATAGATTGTTGTAGCGGGATTTTTTTTCTTTATTTACTTTGTGTATCCGTATTGCCATTAGGGCACTGCGTTATTGCAGAGGCTGGGTGTAATTGTGTAATTGATATCTTCGTGATATTAATATATTTTCTTACCGAAAAAATCATATATATGGATAGGGCGATGCATCGATTTATGTGGTAGCAGGTTTGCGCATGCAGGCCTGCGGCGGAGGGGAATGAGGAATTGAATGTGTGCAGCGATCGCTTCAGGGATTGAATGATGAGAGCGATCGATCCACCGATGACCGATCTCTCAGATCGATGTTGCAGTGACTCTGAAGAGGTACTGCTAGTAGCAGATCCATGTTGCAGTGAGTCTGAAGAATGGCTGCCAGTAGCCAGTATGTACATCATAGCTCTGCTAGGAAAGGGACTGGTCAATCCATCGACTTAATAGTGCTGTTCATTAATTTGATCTCTGAATCTATGCACGCGCGGGCGCGTGCGTCCATGGATTCGTGGCTGAACTTCTCCATCGGCCGATCATCGCACACAGAGTCCTCCATAGACTAGGATGGATCATCGATGGGCCACGCCTGCAAACTCTCGAATGCATGCAGCACTCAAAAAATGCCAATTGCCAGCTAGCTGCAATCCCACCCTAGCTAGGGTAGAGCGGGGTAGAAGCTTGCTAGCAACATGCATGCACGCTCAGCTGAGTTGAGAATTGTGTAACGCATGCATCTTCTTTCCTGTGTGAAAACTACTCCCTCCGGTTCATATTAATTGACTCTAATATGAATGTATCTAGACACATTTTAGTTCTAGATACATCCATATTGAAGTCAATTAATATGGATCGGAGGGAGTACTACACAACAAACAAAAGTCTATCTACAACAAAAGAGCAAGCATATTGCCAGTTTGGATATCTTGATCAAGACTTCTGTTATTTCTATTATTAATAATCATTCCTAGTAATATAAAGAACATAAAAGTAATAAGAAATATAAATTGGGAGTGGTGTTTAAGAACATGGGAGAATATGCTCCCTCTATTTTAAAATGCATCTTACACATATTTTGAATTTCAAAAAATTGAAACAAAAAAATCGCACATACATCTTCATGTGCTAAGCGCTCACAAAGTTGTTTCATAAAAAATTGACTTGTCATGTGATGTGTGTAAAAAGACAAAACTCGGTGCTAAAAATAATGCTTTTCACAAGATAAGTTTTCTCTTTATTACATAGACCAGAAAAATATTGGTTTTTCATGAAACTTGACAACGCACAAATATTATGAAGATGTACATGTAAAAAAAATTGTCAAAATTTTTCGACACTTCAAAATATGATTTTTTTGTAGAGGTAGCATACATACTCGGGAGCCGAATTGAATTTCCAATATAAAATGGTCTTTAGACCATCTAGCAATGACTACATACACTAGCGCGAGACAAAGGAATGCGGCCATCCTTGCCCTCATCACCGGAACCGGGTAAAACTTATCATAATAGAACTTGTTATAGTATACAAACCAAAATTCGTCGTTCTAAGGCCTCAAGGGACCAGGATATCAGAGCAGTAACCATCGCCAAAGATGAGATCTATAGATTACAAGAGTTAAACCTGAAACCATACAAATGGACACGAAAATTGACTCGATCCCAAAAGCTCCACAAGACGCACATCTTCACATGCCCTCCACCGGCGCTAGATGCACCATCGGTGCGAGCATAGGACATAAAAGATCCTATTCGAACTTCAAAAAGTAGCCGTTGTCTCACCATCTTGAAGAAGACACTAAAAACTATAAACAAAAAAAGTAAGCCCTCCAGCTGCCGAGGAGCCGTGATCCACCATGCATCCAAGGCTTCAAGGCCACCAAAAACAAGACAGACCGATAGCATCACCAACGAGAGAGACTAGACCCTAGATGGGTTTTAGGAGCCTCATGATCGGCTATGTGTTTCTTGTGCCCATACCGGTTCGTTTACTAGAGAGTTTACTGGTGTACTACTTATTACTCATCGGTCTTTTTTCTTTCTCTAATTCTCTTGTAGTAACTAACACTTGCTCTCTTTTTACCTTTCAGACACGCTGATATCTAACGTGTTCTCGTAATAGATGAAGAGAAAAAAATGTGAAAATAGTATCACATCGATGTTTTGGCTCTTGGATGCATATGCTTGTTTTATTTTTAAATTTATTTTTGATATATTTTGAAATGTTAAAAAAAAATTCACGTGTACATCTTCACATGCTTCGTGCCCACAAAGTCTTTCCACGAAAGAATCGACTTGTCATTTGGGTTGTGTAAAAAAGATAAAATTTGATGCTAAAAATAATGCTTTTTATGAGACTTTTTTTTTTTTATATCGACCATAAAATATATCGGTTTTTTTACGAAAATGTACGAACGCACATAGATTGTCAAGATGTCCATGCTAATTTTTTTGTTAAATTTTTTGACAATCGGAAATATGTTTTCTAGGTGGAGGGAGAATATGCACCCGAGAGTCGAATTGAATTTCCGCATCAAGATTTTATGAAAAATAATTTTATAAAACTAATTTTCATCAACTCAAAAAGCATTAGAGTAATTAAAATCAGATGTACTAGTGTGTATAGCAAACAAGGTTTTCGCTACCGAACTTGTATCTTTTTCCGAGAGGGTGGTAAATTCCATACCATTACCAAACCAATTTTTAAATAAAATTTAGAATTCAAATTATTGTGATTTTGTGTATTTAACTAACACTGGGCAACCGCCTGGTAACCAGAAAATACTAGATTTTTTTTCAAAAAAAACTCACTTGGCTAGGCTCAATTGAAAAGTCTTAATTTATTTCTCCAATAAGTCCATCTACCTAAGGTGCTCGGGAAACTCGGTTAGGGACAGGTGACGCTATTTGGCGAACCCCCGAATGGTAACCAAAACCTTGATAACAAGCACATATGGTCAGTTGAAGCTAATGTATGCAAGTGCAGCAGGTGGCACTTTAATTGGGTTCAGTGAGCACTCACTCACCAAGCTAGCTCGATGGTTCAGTTGTTGCTTCCTACCTGATAACGTGCATTAGCTAATTAATTAATACACGATCTCACGAATAAGCATCGACAAAAAGTAGCTTTTCGCCATCCACCCTACAAATACCTTGCTTGATCATATCGCCGGCCGAACTTGCAATGTGTAGCAAGAGCAGCTACAAACAAAACAATTAATTAACTCCACATGCCAAACAAAGCTGCTACTTTCCAAGAAAAAGATGCAAATTAAATGTGCACAAACCGCGTACGGCCGAATCGCATAGCTGCATCCACGTACGTAGCGATTAATTATTTCAAATCTGCGCGCCATGATGCATGGTGATGATTGTACACGTACGCATGCAATTGAGATACTCCAGTTAGATAGCCGAACTCATTTGATAATCATATCTTTGCGCCTCCCTCAGATATTCGTATGGAGTATATATTATCATAAACTAACTAGTGGAATATCCTTGAAAAAATAAACTTACTAGTGGAAGGCGGCCAGCATACATATGCGCCGTAACCATTTATTTAAGTCGATCCGTCCATACATAGTTGTTAATTGAGTGAAAGTTAACTACTTGTTACTTGTCCATATTCCATATAGCCAGCTAATGGGAGCTTACTATATGGTTGGTGATTTGTGAAGTTGTGTTGGAGTTGTTTACTCCAATGTGGTAAAATAATCATAGAAGTAGAAAATTAGTCAAACACACCGAAAATGGCGAAAACGAGCTAGAAAATCTGGTTTACCATTGCAATACTAACAAAATCTTACTAGTCGACCAAGTCGCTCTTATGCATGCATCCATGTCAATTGCCGTTGGAGAACATGCCAATGAGGCTGCTCCAAGGGGCAACACATAGCCTCATCATATTTCGCCGAGAATTAGTGAAAATTGAGTTGCACGAATCTCCAAACACAATAGATGATGGGTCCATGCACATCGCTCCGTAGAAATCATTTCTCGGCAACCACCCCTCTAACCGAAGCTATGTCTTTCAATCCAAATCAACTTGTTGAGTTGCATATAATGTCATGTCCTTGGATGATGTTATGGGTTACAAGTGTTGGCCATAGCTGCCATGTATTTTTTTGTTGAGGGAATGTATTTTTTTTTCTTAATCTCTATACTTTCTGAACAGAGAAAATAGGAATAGTTTATCAAAGTCGTATTTCAAAGAGGTACCATTATCCAAAACGATGGGGTTTTAGAGGATGGGAGAGAGTATGGGCTTTTCGTTGCATATATTGATTGAACATCTATCCATATGTACTAATTGAGCATATTAATCCCCCGCAGCCCCTATCGAGTCCACGTTTCAAATAGTTGAGCTGTCGTTACTTAGGATCAAATTAACGTTTCAAATCGATAAGTCAAGTTGTCTTTACATGCACATAATGTGCTACTGTACTTAAAAGTGTACTAATATAATCGCTTTCATGCATCTTAAAAGCGCGGGAAAATTTAACCGCCTTCGATCGCTCCCTATTTAAACCGAGTCCACCCTCCCTACCATTCTTCCCCACCTCCTTCCTCCTCTTCTTCTTGGTTCCTTTCACTTCATTGGTTCCCGCCACTGCAAATCTGCAATCTCGGCTCGGAGCAGCTGTACTACACATATGGAGGCGGCGCGTACGATGTGGGTGAACGGCCCCATCATCGTTGGCGCAGGTCCGGCGGGGCTGTCGGTGGCGGCGCAACTCCACACCCACGGCGTGCCTTCAGTGGTGCTGGAGCGGGACGACTGCATCGCGTCCCTGTGGCAGCGCCGCACCTACGACCGTCTCCGGCTCCACCTCCCCAAGCGCTTCTGCGAGCTCCCGGGCATGCCCTTCCCGGCGAGCTACCCGGAGTACCCCACGAAGCACCAGTTCATCTCCTACCTCGAGTCCTACGTCGCCGCCTTCGACATCCGCCCCCGCTTCCGCCAGTCCGTGTCCTCCGCGCGGTTCGACCACGCCGCCGGCCTCTGGCGCGTGCAAGCATCGTCCACCGAGGACGAGGACGAGACCACCACGGAGTACATCGGGCGGTGGCTGGTGGTGGCCACGGGCGAGAACGCGGAGCGCGTCCTGCCGGAGTTCCCCGGCGCCGGGTCGTTCAAGGGCCCCGTGACCCACGTGTCGGAGTACAAGTCGGGCGAGCCGTACCGCGGCTCGCGCGTGCTGGTGGTCGGCTGCGGCAACTCCGGCATGGAGGTGTGCCTGGACCTGTGCGACCACGGCGCGCGGCCGGCGATGGTGGTCCGCGACGCGGTCCACGTGCTCCCGCGCGAGATGCTCGGCGTGGCCACCTTCTCGGTCGCCGCCTTCCTGCTCCGCTTCCTCCCGCTCCGGCTCGTGGACCGCCTCCTCGTCCTCGTGGCAGGGCTATTTCTCGGGAACGACCTGCCGAGGCTCGGGTTGAGGAGGCCGGCTGCGGGCGGTCCGCTAGAGCTCAAGAACTCGAGCGGCAGGACGCCCGTGCTGGACATCGGCGCGCTGGAGAAGATCCGGGCCGGGGAGATCGCGGTGGTGCCCGGCGTGAGGAGGTTCACGGCCGGCGGGGCGGAGATGGTGGACGGGAGCTTCGTGGCGGCGGACGCCGTGGTGCTGGCCACCGGGTACCACAGCAACGTGCCGCAGTGGCTCAAGGGCAGCGACTTCTTCAGCGGCGAGGGGTACCCGAAGGCAGGGTTCCCGGAGGGGTGGAAGGGCGAGTCTGGGCTCTACTCCGTGGGGTTCACGCGCCGGGGCCTCGCCGGAGTCGCCCTCGACGCCGTCAGGGTCGCCGGCGACATCGCCGTGGCATACAACCAAAATAATAAGGCATCGTCGTCGTGTACCGCCGGCTGCCCCGTGCTACAGGAGCCGGTACCCTGATCATTGGCATGCTGCGCTGCTTCAGACATCCTGGCAAGCGGGGAGTGTCACTCTCGTCACAGATGGCAGTGGCCACAGCTAGGGTACGTAGCTAGCCACAGCCGACAGACCACAGCCAAGCCGTCGATCGTCATAGATAGGTAGATCGGCGCCAGCCAGTGAGGTAGGCAGAGCCCAAATTTTGGCGTGTTTATGGGCGCTGCATCGATCTCTCGCCTCTACAATGTACAGCTAGCTAGCTGTGTCGAAATCAATCAATCTGTAGCCTTGGTTGTACTAATAAAACTTGTGTGACTGTGCATATCTGATTGGTACCACAGGAGACGACTGACAGCTTGTATGATTGCTGACGTCCCGAGGAATAAAATCGGTAATCATGAGCTAGACATGGACTCTGTCAGTGTGAGGATCTAAGGTAGCCTCTTTTGGCGATCTGTTCATCAATTTTGGCCCACACCCGCAGCTTCAGAGAGTCATGTGTCCTACTGTACCCATACACTGATGATGATGTATACGGTTCAGTTCTCTTCTCCCACTCCCTGCCGGCAAACATGTCATCAGATGTACCGCAACAAAAGATCTAGACAGGCAGGTGTTAGTTAACTGTAGTACTAAGTTTGTTTTACTTTTGGCCATCAACGACGATCTTTTCGTCAACAGTTTGTGTTACTTTTGGCTTTGAACGATGATCTGTTCATCCACAGTTTGTTGAACGAAGCTGTAAAACCCTTTGAGGAAAATAATGTGAATCTTTGTAAACCCTCTGAGAAAAATGGAATTAGAGATGCAATCTTTTTAATGGAAAAAAATTAAAGCTGCAGCCTTCTGGATTTTTTCAATCCTTCTAGGACATTAACAGTTTGACATGATAGAGTTGTTTCCTTTGTTTCATGCTGGTAAGCTTGACCTCAGTGTAATGAATTATGCGATTATCAGTGCCATTCCAAAAAAGAAATGAGCCAATAGAACTCAACTTTTCAGACACATCTGCCTGTTGAATGCTTGTTTTAAGATTTTCTCAAAAGTGCTAGCTCTGAGATTTGATCCTGCTATTGATAAGATATAGTTTTGAAGTGTCAGAATGCTTTAATTCGAGGTTGATTCATTACAGACGGGATGATATCTTTGCATGAAATTTTGCATGAATCTAAACTGAGAAATTGCAGGGTGTGGTGTTTTAAATTTATTTTGTAAAAACTTATGACAAAGTCAATTGGGAATTTTTGTTTAAATGTCTGGAATTATGTGGATTTCACCCTACCGCGTGTGGGTGGATTAAGCAATCTGTTGTGGAGGTACTTTGTGTGTTAAAATAAATAGCACTCTTGGAAGGAATTTTGGAACTCATAAGGATCCCGTGTCTCCTTTGTTGTTTAACATTGCTGGTGATATAGTGGCTAGAATGTTTTAGAAGGGCTCAGAGTAATAATTCAATTTGTGGATAGGTTCCACATTTAATTCCAAAAGGAGTATGTATACTACAGTGTGCGGATGATATTGCGGTAACGTTTCAAGATGATATAGAAATGGGGGCTAATGTGAAGCTTTTGTTATACTTATTTGATTATATGGATGGGCTTAAATCAATTTTGAAAAAAGTGAAACAATGTTAACTACTGAAGACGGGAATAATTTCGAAATTTAATTTCTTAACTGTTAAATAGGAAATTGGCCAGTGAGAAGTTTAGGAGCTCATGTTATTGGAAATAGGCTAAAAATAGAAGACCATAAGTTTTTGGAAGAGAGACATCTCAAACATTTAGATGAGTGGCAGGGAGGTTCTCTCTAAATAATTTTTCTATTTACTTTCATGTCGTTCGTCCTGTTCAAGAAAACTTTTATTGAAACCCTTGCTAAGATTCAAAAAAAGGTTTTTCTGGCAAGGTGCTAGTTCTGTGAGAAAGTATTATATGATTAAATGGAATCATAATTGTAAATATAAAAATACATGAGAAAATGAATTTAAGTTTGTTGTGTAAGTGGTGGCGCAAATTTGAGACTAGTAAAGGTTTATGGCAACGCTTGATCAGAGCAAAATACACTTTAAGTAAATCCCAAGCTTTTATTGAGCATTAACGGTTTAATTTGGCATGCTGTTAAAGACCTTTATTTAGAAAACAGGAAAATGAGGGTTGGGGCTGGGAAGGAAATTAGTTTTTGGGTTGATGTATGGTGCTCTGACATGCCTTCAAAATTTCTTTTCCTGATCTGTTTGAAATGTGCAATAATAATAAAAAATGTAGTTGATGTTAGGATGCTTGTGTGGAATTTTTCATATAGAAGGTGGCTTGATGAAAATAAGCAAAGGCAGCCGCATAGAATGAAAGACATCCTGTTAAATTATCCTCTAGGTGACGGTAGGGATTCTCCATGTTGGCTGTTACCAAAAATATGGTCTTGTCACTGTAAACTCTTTATATAGGAAGTTTGCTGACAGTGGTGCTAATAGAAATTTTAAGCACCCGTTGAAGACAAAAATTCCTACGAGAATTATAGTTTGGCTTTGGATGATTTGGCATAATGCGATTGCAACTATTTTTTTTAAACGAAGGCAAAAGCTTTGCATTATCCATTAATTAAGAAGGTTGCGATTGCAACTAAGGATAACATGAAAAAAGGAGATTGGGTTGGGGATATAAAGTGTAGATTTTGTGAGGAAGATGAAAACATACATAATTTCTTACGCATGTGTTCGTTCCTGAAATATTGGGCAGGGCTTCAAAAGGAAGAAGATTGAGATGAAATTACCAGAGGAGAAAATATCTTGCAGGCGACAGCTCTGGCGTCGCACAAAGGCTCAACTCTCAGGATTGAAGCGCAAGACTCAGCCAGTTACTCTGGTGCCTGATATGATCTGGACTTCCTGCTGAAATGTCTTGTGAAGCTTTTCAACTCTTAGGCCTTCTATCAGTTGTATTGGTCAGTGGTTAGATGGATGTTCTCTGTTGAGATGTTGGCTTTTGCTGGAGACTTGTATGTTCGTGGTTTCTCTTAAGTAGGCAGTAGTGCTTGGTAAAAATAGATTGATTTATCGTTGGTGTGTACTTTTAGTTGCAGTCTGAGTACCCAGGTAGATCCTGGGGTTTCCCTTTTCTCTCTTTTTCTTACCCCAGTGGGTGGTGCGACATACACGACTTTGTTCCTATCTCGTTTGATTGATAGTGGAACCCGGAGCAATGTGCTTCGTATGGGGGAAAATGTTCAACGAAGCGAGCGCGCCGCTATGCCTATGCGCTGCTGACTGGTCGCGATCCACCGGTCTCCGTCGGTATGATCCGCAGAAGTTAGTTCAGAAGTAGTACCAATCTGCGCCCATCCTTTCTTTGCTACTCCAAGAAGCAAGCAACCACGAGCCCATATGAGTCTGAATCAATCAGAATGTGATGTACCAAGGAGGAGTTGATCTGCACCTCGTGGTACCACCCACTTGGTGGTTCCACCTCAAAATCACAGCAAACGACATGTTAGTACAAAATTCAGTTAACACAATGAAATTCAGAACAGTGTAAATTCGCAACACGAACAAACACAGATACAGGCTAATCAAGAAACAGGGCAATCACTATTTCAGGCAGACGAATATGCAGGAGCAATCAGTATTTCCACATATCCAGGTCCAGCAGCAGCCCCTCCATGTGCCTGAGTCCTACATTGACATTGGCAGGGCTCTGCATACGCAACTTCATCATTAGCTGCACACCATCAATGCGCTCTCGCACCTCACATCGCAATTACTCCGTGACAGCAACAAGAGAGGCTAGAGGGAATAGCGACACACGGGAGAAAAAGCATACATATACTGATATACTAGCTCCTTTAGTCTTGAGGAGAACAAATATACTCCCTCCGTTCCACGAATGTTGTCTGAGATTTAGGAAGTATACACATATAGATATACTCGCTCCTTTAGTTATGCAAACAAGAGTTGTACTCTAAATGTTTTCCCCTTATTTCTAGCCTCGTGGCCGGAGTGGGTGGAGGGAACAAGGCCGCCTTACGGATAAAATTTGCCTGAGGTTAGTGTTGCTGCCTCCCGTGCCGCTCCTCTAGGGCGACACCGGGGGCGAAAACCCTAGCCCCGCTTCCTCCCCCTCCCCCCTTCTCTCCCAGTCTCGTCGTCACTAGGGACGAAGGTAGGAAAAAGTATCGTTGGGGTCAGCTCCATATTTTCTCTAATTCATTGGTGTCATTTTATACAAAATAGCAGTGCTTGTTACTAATTAGTGAAGCGTTCTCCAACAATCACTGGGGTCAGCTGACACCCATGCCACTATGGCAGCTCCGTCACTGGCCGTCACCAGAAGGGACTACCGGGCAAGCCTGTGCGGAACCGATGAAGGTGGCAGCGAGATCTCGCCACTCTGCCTCATGTGGAGGGCTTCGGAACACCGGGCGACAACCCCAAGCGGTGTGGACGGCGTCGATTAGGCACGTGTGGCGTCCGTGGTGCGTGCCCTCTCCCTCTCCCTCGGCCATGCGGGCGGCGAGGAGGCGGTGGCCAGAGGTCGGGATGCCAAGTTGAGTCGCCGGTCCTGGTCCCAGATTTGAAGATTGAAGCCTCTCCATGCTCGATTTGCCCCTCCCCTGGTAGATCTGGTGCTTGGCGGTCTCCGTCGATCCAGGTGTTGGGCAGGTTGGTTCAGTGGGGGGTTGGTACCGGGAGAAATCATTGGCCGGCATTGTTGGCCACGATGGTGACGACGCTGCGGGCACCGTGCTCCTTCTTGAAAGCCTCTTCTAGGTACCGCCCTTCACTACCCCTCCATGTATTGGGCGAAAGCCCCTGGTTCCCCTTTCGGATGGCGGTAGCGTTGTGATGTCGTTCACCTTCCTAGAGGCACCATCTTGGGGGGGACTGGAGAGATGGTGGTTGAGCAATTCACTAGAGGTGTTCGTGGCGACTTCGGTCGTTTCTTCTTTGGTACGTCTTCGTCCATCAGTTGTGGCTTGATGTGGTGGTTGAAGCTTTGGTGGGGTGGTCAGTTGGTGGAGCTCCCCCAACGTCTCTAGTGGCTTCTTCCCCAGCGGCATGTTTGCATTTTCTCTAGGGTATTGTAGGTTGAACTCCTTCGCCTCCCTACGGTTTGGTGCTCTTCAATCCTGGGCGAGGGACATGGGGTCCCTTCCGAAGGTGAAGATGGCGGAGTACGTGCTCTTATTTGCCAGCTGAGACGATGGCACGTTGCTGTTGCTTCCTCATTTGATTTGCGCCTCCTAGTATTAGTCTTAGTGCAATGGTATTGATGTCTCATTTTGTTTATCTTGTGTGTGCTTGTGTGTCTTAGTGTAATGGTATTGGTGTCTCATTTGTTTATTTTGTGTTGCCAAAAGCTATGCTATGCGTAAGCACGTTTGTACCTGCCATTGTGGACAACATTAATTTAACGCATGGCCTAGACCTACTGTTTATAAAATTAACGCAGGCCTAAGCCTACTGTTTATAAAATTAGCTTCAAAAGGTGACTCGTTGATAAAATCAATCTCAGCGAAAAAAATACAACAAGAACACCCATAGCATTGGACTAACCCCGCGAAGATCATGGGAAGACTTGGGTATGATCACCTTTTAGATAGGATCTATGAGAATAAAAAATTTCAAGAGACAAAACATGTTCAAATATTATGAAAAAAAATGACAACGCACATCTATGTTACATACGCAAGACCAAAAATTTGCAGCTTCAAATTCAACATATACTTAGAGAAACAAAAAAGACAAATTTAAGTGTGAATAGTGTGAACTACTATTCAATCAGATCTGACACTATTTATAGTCGGATTTATCTTTTTTATTTCTTCAATTGTAGATCAAATTTTGAGCTGAATTTTTTTGGAATTGTAGATACAATCCAGTATGTCGTATATTATTTTCAGATTTTTTCGCATGATAAAAATATATTTTATGTGAGTTGATCCTATGATCTCACCTAATAGCTCTTCCGCGAAGATCAATTATACCATACTCTGTTTTCTTCTCGGCCACTACAGTTTGTGCTTGCGCTGCAGGCAACTGGGTGTCGCAACTTGTGTTGATAGACACAGCTGAAGCCTTCGCCAGCTATTTATGCTGTAATGATCACCATATAAACAACCGCAGATTAGTTATGCAGGCGCACATCAGCAGGTGTAGTTGAACAAACAGAGCTTCTTCAAACTCCAAGGTCAGGCCGATGCCATTCAACATTTCATTAGTCACCGATACAATTCTAAATATCAAGCTCCAAGTAAGATATAGATTCAACGAAAGGACAGCATGGAACAGATATGCAGAAACGCAACAGCGAAACCTACTGCCTGATACAACATGGGAAGATAATCAAACGCACGCCCACACTCAAATGCAAGCAATATCCACGCTTGCTTGAAATATGAAGTATAACACTGATTAATAGGAGCAAGTCGGTGTGCCTTCAGCCTTCATGACAGCTGACAAATGTCTACGGTAATCAGATAAGACATGGGAGTTATCACGACTAAAGCCTTCATGCCAGTTGACAAACGTCCACAGTAACCAGATACTAATACATTAGAGTTATCAAATAAGCGATTAATTTCTGCAGATTCACTTCGTAGCTGACAAGTGCATGCTACATATAGGGTCAATCTCTCTCACAACATAAAGCGGAAGAACCTACACCCAACAAGGCAACAAGCCACCTCTGCATTTCAGCCACCAAACTCTAGATACCTGCGGAGTTAGCAACATCATTAGAAACAAAATTAGCTGCTCATTTAGGGGGAAATGTGTCAAAAGTTTGATCATCTGGGCAAGTCAGCATTATTAGACAAAACCAATATCTGAAACAGAGAACAACAATAACAATAAGTAATTTGTAGTGTAGTGGCACCACCTTCAACTTCTACTATTAGCAGTTTTTGGCTACAGCTGGTCTGACTAAAGGCTAGAAGATCAGTGTGATAAGAGGGGCTCATGGACACCTGATTCCAGCTCATAGGCCTACTTTTTTACAAATGTCCGAGCTAGCTAGTCACAAACAAATAAAACTTATGGAGTAGAAACCTCAAGCAAGAGAACATCAGCGTATGAATTGCATTCTTCATAAAAGAGCTGTAATAGTAGTCAAAAAAGAAACGGCTGTAGTTTATCTACCATGCACAACATCATTAAATACTCTCACCACTACGTCTAACGATAATATGCCACCGGGAGAAAAAAGATGGCATTACTGATTAAATCAGCTTTTATGGTGAATCTAGTCATGCCATTTTGTTCAATATGAAGTATGAAGAATCCATGGTAATATAGCCCGCACGACAGTAAAAAGTTAGTGGTTCATCTGCAGCTACTTGGCATGACAGCGTAATCATCTCTCACAAGGCATGGACATATGCACAAATAGGCTAAGGGTCCTAAGTTGGGGATCCCACACTATATAACAGAAGGAACTTGGGGAGTATTAGGAGGTAAACCAAAAGCAGGGGAAGCTGGATGAAAGGGAGGGGAAACAAAACAGCACATCCAGAGTATAGGGTGGGTAGAACATCAGTAGAAGATAAACTTACCTACTCAAGCAGTAGATCAAATAGAATATCAAACAGGGCAATCTTATGTATTGAGCAGAAGCTTGGCCCCATCGTGTCCACCATTAACACATGTTCCTATAAGCATAAGAATTCAAACAATGTGTCATTTGGGGCAGAGTATATGCCGTCGCAGAAAAGATAGGATCAAGGAGCATGCAAAATGAACAACTTCCGTAAATTTCAAACCAAATGGTTTCTACGGGCATGCCACATGCAGGACAATCCTACAATTTGATAAAGGAACAACTTTTGTAAATTTCAAACCAAACGGTTACACAAATGGATTTAAGCCTGTTAGCAATATCAGCAGAGATAACAATACAGAATGGAAGAAATATAACTAGGCATAAGCTTCCAAAGGGCTCAAGCCATTTTTTCATGTACTAGAACTTCGAACAGTTGCATATCCCCCCTGTTGATAAAAATGGCACTGCACATATGCACTAACACTACCATTAGACAATTTTTTGTATCTGTCAGTAGGCAGACAATGATGAAATTAGTTCAATTATTCCACATAAAATTTTCCAATTTTGTACTCATTGTTTTATTGTATATTCATAAATAAAACGATGAAGACAGTTATCTAGCTCTGACTTAAGCACAAAAATTACAGAAACAAAGCTAACAGTAGACGAATTGCAGCCCACTGCCTGTCTACAGAACATAAAGCAAATTAGATACCACTAACAGATTATTTTTCTAGACCACAAACCATTAATCGTTACATTAAAAGCCACCACAAAGAATGAAAACAGAACAATGCAGGACATCATCACTGCTGAAGAGGTCATGAAGCAGCAAAAAGAAACAAATGATATGACACTATTTAAAATTGTTGGTTTAACACAAACTTCTGTGAGCATAATTTCATCAGCCAATTATCGAACAATAACTTGGTTATCCTGTATCAGCAATATAAGGCATGTTATTACCTGTAGTGTAGACACTTTCGAATGGATGATAGTGAGAAAAGACCATGGTTTTGTAAAGGTTCTTGAACTCCAAAGTCTCAAGATTGATCATGAAGACGCCGATTCTTGTCCACAGAAACACCACATTATTCTCCTCAGCAAACCCTAGTATGGATAGCGGCCCTTTCTCCTCTGGTTTCAGGGAAAGCACCTTGTCCAGTTCAATAGTTCTTCCAAGCTTCCATGAAGAAACACCATCACAATCGGTCTTCCTCTGCCATAACTGAGCCGTGTGATCTGCCGCTTGCACGAAGAGGAAACCCAACCCACCACCCTCAGCCCGCATCATCCTGAAGCAGCTGCCCCGGCGACAAATATCCACTGGCAGAGGTACCACAGCTAGGCTCTGCTTCACCAAGTCAAATTCAAGAATTCCAACTAAATTTCCAGTCAACATCCAGTAAAGGGAATCTCCAGCCAGAACAACGTCTTCCGTGTGAACCATGGTGGGCATACGGCTCCCATTAGCTTCGTATGGAAGCGGCGTTGAGTTGAGATTTCCCCATAGGCCTGTCTTTGACGAGTAAACGCAGGTGAGCGCTTGTTGTTTTTCGTCCGCCTCAGCCAAGGCAACCTGGAAGTGTTGGCCCTCTCCAGCAGGGCGAAGCACCGCCCCATTGACCAGGCCCATGGTTTTCTTTGTATCGAACGCCGCGGGAATGGCAATGTTGTGCTTGTCACCGGTGATGGGGTCCCACGCCAGGACCTTGCGTGGCTTCGAAAGGAAGATGAGGAAGAGACCATGGCGACATCCAAGAGACATGGAGCGCTCGAAGTCGTCGCCGTGCTCCGAAGAGAAGCGCCCGGGAGGGACACGGTTGGGGGCCTCCAGAGTAGGTAGGAAGGACAGACCGGCATACCTGTCGAAGAAACCGAGGAGGGGCGGGTTGCGCCGGTGGCGGAGGCGGAAGCGGCGGAAGAAGCCGGGGTCGGAGATGAGGCTGCGCCAGCGCTTGCAGACGGCTGATGCGCGGGGGAGGGAGGAGGGCTGCGGTGGGAGACGGACGAGGATCTCGCGGAGGAGGTCGTCGTCGTCCAGTGGCCCGGTCGCCGGCGAGCGTACGTGGTGGTGGTGGCGGCGGCGGGGGCTGCTCATCGATCTTGCCCTAGAGCTCGCTCGTCTGGGGAGTGCAGGGATGGCAATGGGGACCGTTTACCCGAAACCCGACGGGGTTTTCCTCTATTAGGGGCCGGGTGTGGTATCTAATTTATCCCCATGGGAGTATTAACGGCAAGACATGCTCCCCGATGGGGAAAGCGGGGCGGGTGGCGTTCTAGCAGTCCCCATACCCGAACCCCGCAGAGCCCCGCATGTATTGGTAATATCCCACAAATTTAGCTTGTCCTGCTTAATTTCAGCTAACACGTATTTACGCACTGTTACTAATGCTTGCTTACCTTCTGGTAATCACGTGATTCGGTGGTGTCATCGTGTGAACTATGTGAGTCAAACATAAGTACTCGTTATGTCTTATGTGTGTCAGTGTGTGGTTGTGTGACTCTGCAGTCTGCACGTATTAAGTTATTTTTGAGCTTGAATTTCTGAGATATTTTCATGATTTGTCTACTGTTTGTGACGGGGGTGGAAAACCTGTGGGTCTGCTATACCCGGTGGGTGATGGGGACGGAAAAAAATAGTCCCCAAGGTGGGGAATAGGGATGGGGATGGGGAATTTCACAAACGCGGGGACAGGGAAGAAAAGGCAATCTCCGCGCGAGGGCAGACCCGTTGCCATTCCTAGCAGTGACACTGAACAGCGGAAAATGACCATAATCGTGAGAGAGCCCCTGACTTTCTCTTTCTTCTGAAGCCCAGCCCATGGCTAGATACATAGAACAAGCCCACTAAGTTCTTTTTTACTGTACTCTCCGCAGATTATAAAGTGCCTACAACGTCTCCTGGAGTATAAATTTCCCTCTCTCAGAAAAGACAGGAATTTCCTAAAAGAACAAAACGATTCATAATGCTAGAGTAAACTTGTTTCCCCTTTTCACTCCACAGTTGTATTTAAAAACTTACATATCTGATCAACGCATACACAATTTCATCCTTAGTTGTCTTGCACCTCACCTCGCAATTACTCCGTCATGGCAACAAGAGAAAAATACTGAATATCGACACATAGGAGAGAATATATACTTCCTCCAACCTAAAATATAAAACGTCTAAGGATTACGTAAAAGTCAATGTTTTCTAAGTTTGACCAAATTTATATATACAAATATGAAAAACTATAATATTAGATTAATATTAGCAGATTCACCATAAAATATTTTTTTAATGTGTACATTCATAATTGTACATGTAAATATTTTTTTCTAAATATTTAGTCAAAGTTAATAAAATTTGACATTTTACTAATGTTCAGGAGTACTAAGGCGCCTTAGTCAAAGTTAAATGTCAGATGCTTCTTATTTAGTGGATCCAGGAACTGGAGCTATAGGGACAAATATACGAGATTCTGGTGAAAACTTCATAGCTGTTTCATGTGATGATAAGGAGCAGTGGCGGAGCTAGGATTGAATCAAGCCCCGCCCCGAAAACTAAACACACACAAAAACTCATGTAACATCTTTTTATACAATTGCAAAGATAAACATATAATTTCAACTCACTTGTTCACTGTACAGTACACTACATAAGAGAGGACAAAAAACTAGAAATGGTACTACAAATACAAAAGATACTCCCACGACCATATCAACAGTAATTACCTGCCATCTATTTCTAAACATGAAATCAATTCGTAACAATGTGCATTAGCTGAATGTCGGACTCAATTCAATTCTCAAGGAGTAATCAGAATTCAGAAATTACTCTTCCCTATCTTCCTGCTTCTGTCACGCGAGGAGGGGAGCAATGGAGCTGGAGGCGTGCAGCAACCAGCAGTAAAAGATATAACGAGGGGACGGAAGAGGGGATACCGAGTGGTGGAGGCGACGGGTGAAGGATGATGGTCATGGCTCGGCGACGGAACGGTAGACCGACAGCTCAAGACATAGTGCCGCATCGCATACCAACAACTGCGTGGGGAGGCCAGACAGCGCGACGGGCTAGTTCGAGGCGGTGAGCCGGCACCGGCGCTCTCTAGCTCGAAAAGAAAGTGTTCACAACCTGTTTGGGACTTCGGGGCTCGTTGTCTCGTTCCTCCGTCACTCACGAGTCGCGAAACATAGGAAAATGAAGCGCTGACTGGCCTGGAACTCAGACGAACCATGGGCCACTATACTAAAACCTATAGGTAATAAGTGGAAAGATTTGTTGCGCCTAGGGCCACAACCCTGGTTGCGCGGGGCCTGGCTCCGCCCCCGATAAGGAGCATGTGATTGATGTTTTGAAGCTATGTCGTTACTAGTATCTAGGCTTCGCCCGGCAGGAGGAATAGATGGACACTCAGTTATGGTTGAATCTGATTGTATGGAGGTGGTAGATGTTGTGACAAACCCTTTTAATTACAGAGGTACGTGAGCTGTCATTTCCATTACCTTTTTTCAAGAACACACGCGAGTATTGCGTGTCTTCATTCATTAAGATAGGAAGGAGAGTTTCATTTACAAGGGAACATAACTATCGAGAGTTGCTGATGACTCTAGGCAAGACAACTTCGAAGCATTGTCCGCGAGAGGCTAATGGAGTTGCACACCAGCATCGGGAGCATGGCTACGATCTTGTTCGTCGTGATCACCCTGTGCATCGTCCTCCCGATCGTGCTCCTCCATCTTGACGCGCATTACTACGTCGCCATAGACTCCGTCTCCGACCTCGATCGGACGAGGGGCCTGTCGTTCAATCTCACCCTCGGAGTCTCTTCGCGGAACTACGGGACCAAGGCGTGCATCAGACCCGGCACCTACGTTGAGGTCTCCTACCGTGGTGTCCTGCTCGCCACAAGCGAGGCCGATGCGGGGCGGCTCTGCGCCGGGCCGAAGAGCTCAGCCGAGCAGCGTGTTGCCGCAAGGACGACCCACGTACCCGAAGGCCACGTGCTGGACAGCCTCACAGCGGACATGAAGCTAGGGCCGCCGCTGTACGAGGTCACGCTGCACCTCCCACCAGGGTCGTACGGCGTGCTATATGAGGACTACGAGAGCTGGGTGTCAGGATGCGGGCGCACACACGTCGGCGCCGCCGCCGTGTGGTGCGATGCCCCCTACCAGATGTGAGATGCCCAGATTTGCTGGGATGGTATGATTGATATGTCGGTGGTATTTCTTGGTAAAGTTTATCTGTCTGTAATGTACAGTATATGCCTAGATGATCTCGATCAGTTGCCAATTAATTTCATAACATGTCGCATATATTTCAATTATGTTTGAGTGGGATGTTTAATCTCGATCTTGTATTATTGTAGTTGGCATTGATGATGTTTTTTAGTCTATTTTAATTATTCTGTCTGAGAATGATATATCTCTATTAGGAATATCAGTTGGTTGGATTATTACTTTGTATACACATGCACGACCTGTGGAAAGAACAACTTCACGGGGGTTTGTATTATGCAATGCACAACCAAATTTTGTTCACATGAAGTCCAAGATTTCAATATCGAATCTTTCATAGAAAATACAAAATGTCATGTGATTTGCTAATGTTGGCGAAGCCCCTCTCTTAATGCACCTGAAACAAACAACACAATATTGGTTCATCCACCGACAACAAACACCACATGTGTTGAAATAATTACTAATAATGTTCACATTAATTTAATCCAATTGAAAATCATGACAACAGAATTCTCAATATTAACTAGCAGAGACGGGCAAATTAGAAATGTGAGGGAAAGACAGGAAACAACCTAACACATCAATCTCAATCACATATGCAGTTATCAGAAAGGGGGATAACAATATGGCAAGATTTGTGTACAAGTTGGTTGATGGTATGACCAATGGAGGAACCCCATAAGTTGTGCCTTCGATGGTGGTGTTAGCAACACCTTTCATGGCTTCGCCTGACATGGTGACAAAATTATAGGAGTCATACGTAATTGATGAAGGTGAACTTGAGACGCTCCCCCAAACCTTATGGCCCCTCTTGCCATGCAAGATCACAAGAAATAGTGTTCTAGAGGCTGATGCCACATTAAAGTTGTTGAGATGTTAATTACACCGCGCCCGGTTCTACATAAAATTTTCATATGTGCGCAAAACAAATCAAGTTTCAAATAATTATAACTATTACCAACGTCAGAAAATGGAAGATTCGAAGAAGGATCTACCAAAAGCTTGTTCTCGCTAAACAATTTGGTGGCAGGAATTAAGCACATGGCCATAGTATCTTTGACATCCAAACGTTTAGGTATGTAAAAAAACACAACGAGGATAAATGAGGTGAGGTGTGTAAGAAATATCGAGACTTCCCTCTCATGGACTAGCTTTGGATCCCGAAGTTCTCCATTATTTAAACACAACGCATGGAAAACTTTGACACCAAAAGTTAGCATAAAAGAGTATCCACTTTAAATTTCTTTATTTTCTCACTTAACTGAACACACAGGAAAGTCATGTACAAACCTCTCATGCGCGAGTTTCTTATCTCAAACTCAAATTCAAATTATACTGAAACATGATAATAGAAAATACATTTGTACACGCACACATTGGTACGTGAGCTATCTCAGCCACACATTGCTTCATGATTCGGAAAAGTAGCAGACATGGTTTGATTTTTTGCACTTCACCAAATCTGGTTCGTGAGCGAGAATCTTTGAAAAACTACTAGTAGATAGGATGTGTCCTTGGCTCCCTGCCATGTCTTTCCGGAGCTACATGCTCTCTCCCTGTGCCTTCACCACCCTCCATTGCAACTAATCCGGTGAACTCCATTGCATAGAGGCTATACACCTAATGCATACAATATGTGGGGGCTCGGTAAAATGTATCATCTGATCGTGACATGACAGAGAGTGGTGAAACCAAGCCAGGAATTTGCAACACATATATTCAATAACAACTTTTTTTGCGGGTAATATTCAAAAGAAAAATGTGGACATGATAACATCCACACCGATGCGTGTGTACAAAATCCACTTTAACATAATAATTGAGGAACTTTGAGACCAACAGTCAGGCTTTTAAACAAATAAAAACAAGATTTGTATCCACCTACCAGCTGATGAAGTTATTGGTTGTCTTGCATAGCAAAGTAGAAATTTTCTCAAGTAATAACCCAGGATGCAGCAATATCACGTGTAGTCAATAGAAAGGATAATACATCAAGTCAACAATATCGCAAGATAGCAAGAATAGCCTTACGGTGCGACCAAATAGCATCTTTACAGCTAGTGCAGTAATAGTTTTGCAAATATCACCAGATCAGTAGGTGCTAACAAGATTCAGCAAAACAGGAACTTCTTCCCAACTCCCAGGTCAGACTGATTCGACTAAACATTCCATTAGTCAGTACTCAGAACTAAGCTTCTAAAATACTCGGCTTCGAACAAAAGAGAAATTAAATTAAAAAAGCAGATCGGGGCAGAAATCTCCCTTCTGATACGACATTTGAAGATAATCAGACACGCACAGGCACAAACAGTAAATTGCAAGCTAGATCAATTGGCAGGTGAGGGCACGGCATGCTTTGTTCAAAAACTGAAGTAAAGCAAATTATACGAACCACATGACTAGTACTACTGCTGAACAGACGCGAGTCAAAGTGCCTTCAACCATCATGCTGGTTGTCTACATAATTAAATAATAGACAGGAGTTAGCAAATTAAGCGATTGATTCATACATGTCCACCTTCTGGTGACCAGTGCATGCTACATAGAGGGACAATCACCGCACAAAATGGAAGAACCTACACCCACTAATAGATCTCTGCATTTGCGTGACGGGAATGTAACTCTATATACCTGGGGAGAAAGTAAACATCATCAGTCAGACAATTTATGGTATTATTCATTCATGGAAAAGCTGAGTTGAAATTGTGTCAGCAGCTACAAAGCTGAATCGTCTTAGCATTATTTGACAAAAAAAACATTGAAGCAGAGAACAACAATAGGTAATTAACTAATTAAGAGTGTCAGTTGTACACTTTAAACTTCTAACACTAGCTATCTTTTGCTATATTTGGTACAAGTGGAGAATAACAAAACAGTTGGCATATGGGGGTGCTCATGGAGTAGGAAAGAGAAACATCCGGTTTTCTGGCTCTCATATGCATATTGTTTACAAATGCGCGAGATAGATAGTCACTAAGAAATTGAATTTACTATTCAAATTCATGCGACATAAGCATCATGAATCGATTCATGAACCTGTTCCGCTCATGATCTTTGACATGAGGTCCTTTACTGTCAAAATAATTCCTGTATGGTCTACATATATTTGTGTACTATATTTTCCAACCAATGATTTAAAACAACAAAATGATTAGCTTTCCATGAACTGGAACTTTCAGCTTCCAGTCGGAATAGACTCTACCCAGTTTGAGGATGTAGAATATGGAATAAAGGACTAGCCATGCCATTAGGACTACTATGGAGTCCGAGCGTCTTGGAAGAACATGCACTCAAAGTACGGCTTGCATAGTCACTTGTATGAATCTCAAGACAGCAATGGCTCTGCATCAACCTTGTGTCGTTGTTGGGGTTCAAATAAGGAGGGCCATTTTCTATTAAAACAGCCATGGAGGCGTCAAGAAACAGAATGCGGAATATAACGCAGTTTGCATATAAACCAAGCCGAGGGATGCCAGATTCGTGCTGCAATATGCAGGCATCGATCCCTGCGTTCCTGTCAGTGCAGGATAGCATTCCACTCAAACGTCACAGGTTTCTCAAATGCAGGACTTGGTTCCTGCATTTCCTGACAGTGCTTCCGCAGAGGGGCAACATTCAAATAACATGAGGACTTGATAGATCCATAACCAGAAAAAAAAAATAAAGGCAATGTAGCAAACTTTATATCCATGAAACTCGGCAAAGGGGAAGTATTTCATTCTGCTACTGTTAAGCATGACAACATTCTCATTTTTTAGCACACAAAAACATATGCACAATTAGGAAATGGAAAGGGTACTAAGTCAGTACTTATTTGACGAGTTAGGTAGAAATGGATGAGGAGCAAGAAAAGCGAGACTTGGAAAAGAGATCAAAGACACAGTCTGCCATTAAAGCATCATGGGAGGCAAGAAAGTGGGGAACGGCTGAGGAAATGGATGAAAAGAGAATTTTGGGAGTTTTCTCTTGCAACTTGGTACTTGAGAATGTGGTACTACAATGAAAATAGATACTGTACTTTTTTTTCAAAACAACGATTCAGATACCTCATCATATAAGCAAAAGAGAAGCTTACCTGCTCAACCAAAACACCATAATGGCATATCTAACCAGACAATCATCTTATGCATTGTGTGGAATTTCAGCCCCATCGTGTCTACCACCAGTGTCTTTTTCTACAAGCACAAGCAGTTATTCAACCAATTACACTATATCGAAATCCAAATAGATACGAGCAGGAGGTACTTGCATAAACTGAAAAGTGCAATTTGATAAACAACTCAGCTTTGATACAAAAATAAGACGAGACAAAACCACACCTACTGTCAAATTGAACGAATATCCCCAAAAAGGTAAGCCATAGGTTATCTAGAACTTGTTTCCCCTCATTTCACACCACATTGAACAAAATAAGATAAACCCATACCGATAAACCCTAGCAACAAAAGAGACCATGACTATTCAGTTTTAGATGGCATTTAACTAAATTTATCCAGAAACGACCTTGGTACAAATGAACTCTCACAACAGGACTTTCCTCCACTTGATAATGAAGAATTATTTATAAATGGTGAATCAAGTACGATTTATATTAATGAATATTAGCAAGATCAGCAGAGATAAGTACTGACTGGCAGAAATATAAAAAGCCCCTAGCTTCCAAACATATGTATTGAGCTATCTATTTAACATTTTTGTTGGATTGAGCTAGTTTTTCATGTTAGTACCTTCAACTTCTAACTATTATGTAACTCGTCCTGAGAAAACAATATACTGCAGCTACGCGCTAGCACTACCATTATGCAATTCTTGCGTATGTCAATAGGCAGGCAACAACGAAGTTTAGTTCTATTGTTACAAAAAAAGGTCACTTTGGTGTTCACTATTTTATTGTATCGATATTCATTTACTAAACTTTTGTTCTCGAACACACACCAAACTGTGGGTCATTCGTATTAGTAAGACAGACACAGAAGCGGTGCAATTATAGCCCACAACAGAAAGAAAAAGAAAAACGAAGCTAGACTAGGCTATGGACATGGAATATTTAAAGTGATAGAATCCAGTAAGGATAGTAATAACGGTGATAATTATATGGGGTATTTAAAATAACATCTCTACATATTTATTTTGACAAAGGAGGTACCTAGCTACCCACGCCAACCTATGCGTGGCTGCTTCATTGACAGAAATTAAGCTAACAGTACAACCATTGCAGCTATGCACTAAAACTACCCTTATTGAATTCGTCCGTATGTTGTCAACATGCAGGTCACAACGAATTTTAGTTCAATTAATATAGAAAAGAATTTGACAATCTTGGTGTTCATTGTTTTAATTATGGATATTCATATAATGAACTGATAAAAAAAGTTTGCTAGCTCTTAGTTGAACCAAATAGTTCCAAGATGGTAAAAGTATCAGATGATATGAAGAAAAATAGCATCACTATTTTTTTTAGAAAGAAAATTAATACATCAAGCAGCAAAAGACACTAGCTACTAGTGACATATTTGAATCCAGTTCATAACCATCAAGCAGCAAAATAAATAAGAGTGGTATGAGTATGACACTATATAAGTCGTTAGCTTAATTTGGAAGGATGTGAATGGCATCCCATCAAACAAGTTACCAAAAAATAACTTGGATATTTTTATGCCTGCTGTGCAAAGGCATACTCTTACCTTCAATATAGAGACTTTCGAATGGATGATGGCGACAATAGAGGATGGATTCAGAAAGCCTAGTGACCTGCCATGACTGAAGGTGGAGCATTAAGAAGCCGACAGGTGTGCTCATGAAGACCAAATTATTCTCCTCAGCATACCCTAGTATTCTTATGTAGTACTTCTTTGAATTGAGGGAGAGTAGCTTGTCCAGTTCAATAGTTGTTCCTAGCCCCCACGATACAACACCATCACAGTCTGTCTTCCTCTTCCATAACCTGGCTTTGGCGGCGAATTTTGACACGGAGAGGAAACCGAGCCCACCACCCTCTGCTCGCACAACCGTGAAGCAGCAGCCCTCATCAAACATATTCACTGGCACTTGTATCACGGCTAGGCTCTGCCTGACAAAATCAAACTCGAGAATTCCATCAAATTTTCCCAAAAGCATCCAGTAAAGGGAATCCCCAACCAGCACAGAGGGCTCTGGAAAAACGCTGGTGTGATACCAGCCCTGATTAGCCTAGGGTGGAAGCGGCGTTGAGATGATATCACCCCATATGCCGGTCTGTGACGAGTAAACTCTTGCGACCGCTTGTATCTCGTCGTCGATGTCCACCATGACCAAGACCAGCTTGAAGTGGGCGTCTCCCGCAGCACGAAGCACCGCCCCATGGATCGGGTTGCGTATCGCTTGTCCCTCGAACCCTGGGGGAAGGACAACGCGGTGCCGGTCGCCGGTGACGGGGTCCCAGACCAGGAACTGATTCTTCTTAAGGTCGGAGAGTAGTAGGAGGCCATGGCGGCATCCGTGGGGATAGAGTCGGTCCCCGTCGTCGATCTGCAGGGAGAAGCGCTCGGGGGGCACACGGTTGGGGGCGCCCAGAGCTGGTGTGAAGGAGAGGCCGGTGCCGCCGCTGAAGCAGCCGAGGAATGTCAGGCCAGCGATCGGCCATGACGGGAATCCAGCAGCAGGAGCAGAGGAGGGAGAGGGGTTAGCGACACCCAGACTCGCCGTAAGCTTGCAAAGGAAGAAATGATACAGGAAAATAAAATGTTTATTGCTTGGTTAACCTCCCATCCACCCCTGCTTGTCCCTTATAACGGTGAGACAAGCCCAAGCCAAAGTTCATTACATTAATAGTGCATTGACTCAAGCTAAACCGATAATTAACTTAACTAAACTACTAGAGACGTGGAGCTTGTCAGGCCGTTAGATCAGCATCGCATATGGAGGCCTGACAGAGCCCCCTCCTGAAGACAAGACTTCAAGGCTTGAATTCGGGAAACGCCCGCTGCATGAAGGAGGCATCTTCCCAGGTTGCTTCGGCTGTGGTCATGGCGTCCCAATGGATCAGCCACTGAGGTATGGGTATGTCATAGTCCCCATCTGGAGATTTTCTTGGCACAATCCTACGATTCAGAACAGCAAGAGGTGCATATTTGACCTTACCGGCTTCGGTTACGGGGAAGCTTGGGATGTGGTACCGCATTTGGACCAATATGTTTTTTGAGTTGATTGACATGGAAAACATCATGAATGCGTGATGAATCGAGCGGTAGCAATTGATATGCGCCGAGTTCCAAGCTGTTTTGAGAATTTTAAATGGCCCATACCATTTGGAAGAGAGTTTGGGAGCTTGTTCCCTGCCTAGTGCCTTTTCTCTGTATGGCTGCATCTTCAGGTACACAAAATCACCCACAGTGAATGTTCTCTCTGTTCTGTGAGCATCAGCATATTTTTTCATGCGTTGTCGGGCTTTAGCAAGGTTGTGCTGCAGTAGAGTGAGCATATTGTCCTTCTCAAGAGTATTGGTTGTGCTGTCATCCAATGGTGCATAAGGAACTGGAATTTGCATCAAGTGAGGAGGAGGATACTCATAAAGGGCTTGGAAGGGAGTCATTTTGATAGCTGAATGAAATGAACAGTTGTACCACCATTCTGCTGCTGGAAGCCACTCATTCCACTTCTTAGGTTGCTGGAATGTCATACATCTCAGGTACTGCTCGACACACTGATTGACTCTTTCAGTTTGGCCGTCAGTTTCAGGGTGATGAGCTGTGCTTGTATTTGAGTTTGATATTGAAGGAGGAGAAGATGTCGTGCCACAGCTTGCTTGTGAATATAGTATCACGGTCACTGACTATACTTGCAGGGGGTCCATGGAGTTTGATGATATTGGTCATGAATAGATCAGCAATTGTTTGTACTGTGTAAGGGTGAGCAAGTGGTATGAAATGGGCATACTTAGTCAACCTGTCCACTACCACTAAAATGACATCATTACCTCCTGATTTTGGTAAGCCCTCCACAAAATCCATACTAATCTCAGACCACTTCGTTTGGGAATTTGTAATGGGTTGAGCGGACACTGGATATGGGATCTTCTCACTTTTTGAAATACGACGGACGGGGCATTCTGCTATCTTGTCTGCTGTGTACTTCTGCAATTTAGGCCAATAGAACACCTGTTTAATCTTGTGGAAGGTGACCTTGACACCGAGTGACCCCGAAGAGAGAGGCATGAAATGTATCAAAAACTTTGCTTCGCAAGGTTGTTGCTTGAGCCAATATATATTCCGCCTTTGTGTCTCAAGATTCCTTCCTGGAGGGTATAGTGAGGGTTGCTTGTATCTAAGATTGTCAATTCTTGGATAAGCTTGGTGCAATGTGCATCATCAATATAAGATGCTGAAACTTCGCTCAGCCAAGTGGGTACAGCTGCAGAGAGAGGTAAGCAATCTATGTGTGCTTCTTGACAACTGCTAACTTCTTCAGTATCTTCCTTTTGGAATTTCCTAGAAAGTGCATCAGCTGCGGTATTTTCCTTGCCCTTTTTGTATTCTATTTGGTAGTCGAATTCCAGCAGCTTCATCATGAGTTTGTACTGCACCCCTTCAAGAAGCCTCTGACTAGCCACATATTTCAATGCTTGTTGATCTGTTTTAATGATCACTTTGTTGCCAAGGAAGTAGTGCCTCCATTTCTTTAGTGCATGCAGTATAGCTAGAGCTTCCTTCTCATATACTGATTGGGCACTGTTTTTGGGACCAAGGCACTGACTAAAAAATGCTATCGGTCTCCCCTCTTGCATTAACACTGCCCCAATACCAGACGCGCAGGCATCAGTCTCCGAGTGAAGGGTATTGTGAAATCGGGCAGTCTTAGGAGTGGTGGAGTTGTCATAGCTAGTTTGAGCTGTGCAAATGCAGCGTCTTGAGTTGGTCCCCACTGAAAATTATCTTTTTTGAGTGCTAAATACAAGGGCTGGCAGATTGTTGCGTATCCCTTGATGAATCTTCTGTAGTACCCTGTTAAGCCAAGGATGCCTCTCAGTTTTTTGAGGGATGTAGGAGTTTTCCATTCTACTATATCCTTGATTTTGGCAGGATCAGTTGCTACACCTTGGCCAGAAATGATGTGACCGAGATATTCAACTTGAGCTTGGCCAAAGGTGCATTTCTCCATTTTTGCTTTGAGGTCATGTTCTCTCGTAATTTCCAATACCACGAGATAAATGCATTTTGTGTTCCTCCTTGGATTTCTCTGTACACCAATATGTCATCAAAGAATACCAAGATGAAATGCCGCAAGTGCTTGGAGAAAATAGAATTCATAAGCTCCTGGAAGGTGGCCGGTGCGTTGCTCAACCCAAAAGGCATGACTCTGTATTCATAGTGCCCTAAATGGGTTGAAAATGCTGTTTTTGGTATATCCTCTTCCTTCATACGGATCTGGTGGTAGCCGGAACGAAGATCAAGCTTGGAAAATATGACTGCACCATGTAACTCGTCCAAGTAGATCTTCAATGACTCGGTATTGGGAATTTATTTTTATTGTAAGTTCATTAAGACCTCTGAAATCCACACACAGACGCCAACTTTTGTCCTTTTTTCGCACCAAAATGACGGGGGATGAGAATGGACTAGTACTGGCCTGGATTTCCTTATTCTTGAGCATCTGCTTGACTATGAGTTCAATTGTATTTTTCTGATGATGAGACATCCTATACGGGCGTATGTTGGGTGGCTTGGAACCCGGAAGCAGAGGAATGGAATGGTCAATACTTCGGTGTGGAGGTAATCCTTCTGGTTCGGCGAAAACATCAGAGAATGCTTGTAATATGTCTTGGAATTCTACAGGAGTAGTAGTTTTTTCCACTTCGACAAGGTTTCTCGGACCTCTTCCATGTTGTGTAGGATATATCCGATTGCTTCCTCTTTCAACGAGCTTGGAACATTGGACGAGCTGAAATGACCATGTCATCTTTGGGAAATGTATGGTCGCTGAATGTGTATGGACGCCCTTGATGGGATAGGGTTAGTGTTCTTTGCACAAAGTCGAAGGTAACTCGGGTTGTGTAACTTAAACCAGATTGACTCCCATTATTGCATCTGAGCCTTTCAACTCTAATATTCTGAAATTTGCAATAAATGTCTTGCCTTCGATCACAAAAGGGTAATTGTAAGCCACTTTATCTGAAATGAGTTCACCACCTCCAGCCACTCGGACAATTCTAGCAGGAGCATCTGTCATAGTCACATTGTGATCCATTGCGAATTGCTGGTCGAGGAAGGTATTAGTGCTGCCTGTGTCAGCCAGTGCTACCAAGGGTACTCCAGAAATGTGCATAAGGAGGGAGATTGAAGCATCTGTTGTGTCCCCATTATATGCAGCTGCTGAGATTTGCATGGCCTTGTCTACTTTTTTGGGTGCCTCAACCTGCAGGATATCCTGGTGAGGAGTTTGGACTGGTACAACAGAACAGCCACCGGTAAGGCTGGATGTGGGATATGTTCAAGAATTTCTTCTATGAGCGGTTGTTGTGGATCTTCTTCGTCATCCGAATCCCCCATCATCATTACCGCATTCGAGCTCTCGCATTCCTTGACAGCGATGACCTGGCAGGTAATTCTCTGGGCAATACCAGCACTTGCGTGGCACTCGTGGTCTAGTGTTGTAGTTGCGGTTTGGATTATCTCTGGTGGGTACAGCTCTTGTTGGCACGATAGGCATTGTTCGCCTCACAGCCAACGCATTTGAGTTGTGAGCCTTTTCATTCTGTCTAGCAAACCAATAAGCTTGCAGCAAATCTTCAGGCTTGTAACAGGCTACGGTGTGTTTGAGATGGTCTTTGAGACCACTAATGAAGCGTTCAACGAAAAAGTCTGCTGGTAGATATGTTCTGCCACGCTTCATCACTTGCATCCAGGATTCATATTCAGTTATGTAACTGTCAACCGTTGTGGTCTGTTTCAGATGTTGGAGCTGCTCCATTGGATCACAAGTCACTGCATCTGGGAATCTCTGAATCAAGACACTACAAAGCTCTGCCCAAGTGATTTGCTTCAGATCAATTCCAGAACTGTTAAGCCATATTTTAGCTTGTCCTCTGATGTGTGCCAAGCCCCACTTGACCCTTGTTTCTCCTGTGATTCCAATCAACCTGAATATATCTTCAGCCTCTAGAATCCACTCCCTTGGGTTATCGCCACAAAACAGAGGAAGCTCTACGTGAGGTGTGCGTAGCTGTGGCTCTTGATAGTTGGTGTTGTAAGCTGGATTGTGGTAAACTGGTTGTTCTTCGGGAGGCTGTGAGGTGGTTTGGTGTGCAGTTGTGTGAGGGCCTGGTCTGGGTGGTTGGCGAGGTGGGGGGTTTGTGGTGGTGACAAGAGTGTAGGAGGAATGGTGGTGTTGTGGCTGGTATGAGTGTGGGTAGTGTAGAGGTGGTGGGTTTGGGTTGGGGCTGTTTTGATGTTGCCTCTGCGGTTGTGCTTGGTGTCGTGGTGCTTGAATCCTCTAGGTCATAGTATTGGGGCTGGTTGTTTGGGTTGGTGTGTTGAACGATTTGAGTATAGGAGGAGGATGGTGCGTTGGTGGTTGCGGGGTGTGTGGTAAATGGTTCTGTAGTGGCTTTCTGTCGAGCATCCTGCGGGTATGCCGGCTCCGGCAGTTGCTCTGGTTGGAAACGTCCCAATTGAGGAGGAAAGGAGCGACCTTGTGATGGATGGGGAGTGGTTTGTGGGGTGTCGACCTCGAGGATAGGTGAAAGGGTGGAGTTTGCCCTGGCGGGTGGTGTGACGAACTCCCGACCATTGGCTCGAGCAGGAGGAGGATTTGCGGTCATACCTTGTTCCGGCGCTAATCTGCTGAGGCTGGACTGCATCTGAGACATCATGGAGGTCATCTGCTGCATCTGGCTCTGCATCGCGTCGAGTGTCGCCGCCGTCTCCACCTGGTGCCTCTGCAGTCGGCGGCCCACGGAGCGAGCGTCTCGGTCTGCTCGTTGTTGCGCTCGGATGGTGGAGAGATCGGCGTCAGTGGACGACGCAGACCCGACGATCGGGGCGTCCCCGCGGCGTTCGCGGGACAGCGATCGAGATCGATCTGTCGGCATCGAGTCGTGGATGGGGAGCGTGGGGTTGGTGTGGGCGACGGCGGAGTGGATCTGGCTCGGGCCGGAGAAGAAAATTGGGGAGGGAGGGAAGGGCGCGCCGCCGGTGCGGGGTCAGAGAACCGTAGGCTCTGAATACCATCTGTCAGGCCAGCGATCGGCCATGACGGGAATCCAGCAGCAGGAGCAGAGGAGGGAGAGGGGTTAGCGACACCCAGACTCGCCGTAAGCTTGCAAAGGAAGAAATGATACAGGAAAATAAAATGTTTATTGCTTGGTTAACCTCCCATCCACCCCTGCTTGTCCCTTATAACAATGAGACAAGCCCAAGCCAAAGTTCATTACATTAATAGTGCATTGACTCAAGCTAAACCGATAATTAACTTAACTAAACTACTAGAGACGTGGAGCTTGTCAGGCCGTTAGATCAGCATCGCATATGGAGGCCTGACAAGGAAGGGGGCTGGGCTGCGGCTATGGCGGATGCGGAAGCGGCGGAGGAAGCGGGTGTCGGAGAGGAGGTTGTGCCAGAGCTTGCAGACGGCGGAGGCGCGGGGAAGGGAGGACGGCTGCGGTGGGAGGCGCAGGAGGATCTCCGAGAGGAGGTCGTCGTCGTCAAGGGGACCGGCCGCCGGCGAGCGGAGGGAGCGGCGGAGGCTTGCCGTCATCTCGCCCTCGCCCTCGCCCTCGCCCTCGCAGTTCATGTGGGAATGGCTGAATGAGGAAATCACGAGAGAGCCCAGCCCGGCCCAGCACATCGCTAGGTAAACTTTGAGCCCATGATTTGATCTTTTTTTTTTTGTTCTGACCTGACTCGAAAACTCTAGAAAAAGACCGACCTCTGAGAAGGGAAGAGACTTTCTCCGCGCGCGACACGTGGTTGAACCTGGGGCGCGGAATTTGCCGGTGGACTGCCTCCGCGCTCGACACGTGTTGCTTTCTGGTGATTTTGCGAACCGTCCACTTCTCGTAACGGGTCCGCTTCTCACTTAACGGGTTTACAGGGACCCGTTTCGCGTGTGCCTTTATCTCCGTTTTTTCCCTTATTCTTCTTCTGTCGTCTGGGCTGGTCGTGGGTTCTGGTTCCTTCGGCTGGTCGTCTCGTCGGCGGCGCTGCTATTTTCCCTTCTCCTCCGTTGGTGTCAAGAACCTCTCGCAACTCATCGTCGGCGGACGTTTTTCCTGCTCCAGTGGTAAGCGCTGTCGCGTTTTTCTGCCTGCTTAGGGTTTCTAAGATCTTAGTTTTTTCCTTTGATTCGATTAGATCGAATCAGTATTTTCCCTTTGTATTTCCGGGCTGTGAGTTTTCTGGGGAATTAATGGGAGGGAGGTAGCACTTTCAAATGGAAAATATGCGGAAGACGGATGCAGATGCGTTTTCTCTCGCAAAGTCGTGCTTTTTTCATCGATTTCTTCCGCCTCTTCTTGGTTATACACCTTCGAGTAACATTAGTTAGGGTTTGCCTTTGTCGGAGTAGCCGTATAATTCCACATTTCGTGGTGACATGCATCTTATTATTTAGGGTTTCTTGGTCTTTTTTCTTGTCGATTTACCCGCTCTGGAGGAGCCGCTGAGTTTCCCGTGTTGTGTTGACATGCAGATTCGACGACTCTGGTGGTTCTTGTGGTTTCTATCTGTGTATTTTGTTGTATTGTTTGGTCTAGTTTTATCACACATCGTACCTGAACTATTTCTAGGGTTTGTCCAGTGCTTGTTCATAAGATGGTTTTGTACTTCTGTATGTCCACTTGTTTCTGTCTGGTACTTGCTGTCCTTTGTGTCTTGTACTTGTTCGTGTTTGTCCTTGGTACTCGTGTGAAAATTTGTTATGTACTTGCGTAGCTTAGTCTATCGTACTTGTGCACCTATATCTCCTGTACTTGTGCACCTATATCTCTTGTACTTGTGCACCTATATCTCTTGTACTTGTGCACCTATATCTCTTGTACTTGTGCATCTATATCTCTTGTACTTGTGCACCTATATCTCTTGTACTTGTGCACCTATATTTCTTGTACTTGTGCACCTATATCTCTTGTACTTGTGCATCTATTTTTTCCGTACTTGTGCACCTATATCTCTTGTACTTGTGCACATATATCTCTTGTACTTGTACTTGTGCACCGACTTGTATTGTAATTATGCACTGGTAAATTCATATTTGTCTGTTTTGGAAGGTATGTTGTTGGCGCCGTGCAGTCTAAACTTGTACAATTTGTTTCTTTTCAAGAGTTTTTGGTTGTGCTAGTGTTTACCTGGTTGTTTTTTTGTCTAGTTTCCCTTGGTCTATTTGTTGTAGAGTTTAGCGGCAGCAAAGGTGCTGCTCTGTTACACGTCTTCGCCAGTGCATGCGTGTAAATTATGTTGCTTTCTTTTGGTTTGTTTGGTTGTCGATGTATTTGCGCCAGAGGCGCGTATCGTTTTAGATGTGTAGTGAAGATATGCAATTGTGACGACAAAGGTGGTTTGTGTGGTTTCTCTTGTAATCTTTTTTTGTTGTCCTGTTTTTTCTAGTTTCGAAAGTGATAAGCTGCACACATTGTACCTGAACTAATTTTAGTGTTCTCCAGTGCTTGTTCAGGTTGGAAAAGATGGCAGATCCAGGTTTTCACTCTCGTGCGGATATTCCTGACCATCTTCGTGAAGCAGTCGATCGTCACATCTCATATATGTTTCCTGGTGAAATGCATAATGATGTAAGGTTTTTTATTATGTCTTTTGATTTTTAATTATTGTGTTATTGTAAATTGCATTCTTAATTGTGTTTTTTATTTACAATTACGTTCTAAGCTGAAAGAAATGTGGAAGACTTTCTTCACTTCGTCGATGATAAAAACGGGACATGTTATTGTTGATCAGATGCGTGATATGGTTTCTCTTTTGTCAATTGAGTTGAAGAAGCTGCCATGTGCTTGCAAGAGAAAGGAGCCTGAAACTGAAAATATTGTTGGAGGTAGTTCTGTGGCACAGAAGGATGATGGCAATGCAGACACTGATTCTGATTATTGTATTGATGATTGTTGTCTTGAGGGTTCGGGGCCATGTACACGCAAGGGAAAGGAGCCTAAAACTGAAAATGTTGTTGGAGGTAGTTCTGTGGCCCAGAAGTATGATTCCTATGCGTACGACCGATTCCGATGATTGTCTTGAGCTTAAGGAGCTATCTAGGGAAGAGGAAGTCCCATGTAATCGCTTTGCATAGAATATTGTTTGCTGATGTACTTGAGGCTCCTAGGAATTACATTGAAGGGTAACTGTTGGAATTCAATTTTCCATCTATTTTTCATCTATTTTTGTATATACGGATGTTTATTCTTGTTGTTTTTAACAATTGTAGTGCCAAGAAAATACTTGAAGTTGGTGGTAAGTCTGTCAACTGGCATAGTTTCTACCTTGCTATGAAGGGTGGTGGGTTCATGGATCCTTCTGTTATGGATGTTTTTCTTAAGTGCGTTGATGATGGTCTTGATTTCTTATTTATTCCAAGCTCTTTGGCGGTACGTCATGTGTATATGTTTTAGATTTATTTATTTTTTAACTAAATGTTTTTAGTATTTAGTTTTTTAAACATCTTCTTGTTGTTTTTTCCAAAGCATATTCTTGATGTGGATGAGGCGGACCCTATTCATCTAGCCGCAAGTTTTGCTCGAACATGATCCGAAGTACTATAGTTTGGATAGGGAAGAGGCATGTTTTTCATGTTTTGTTTGGCGATTATATTTTTTCTACTACAAGTATCGTGGATGCTTTCTTATTTCTCGTGGGATTGTTTATTTTCAAACAGGTCTACATTACTTGTTGCGATTACAGCCATTGGTGGGTTATCTTTGTCGACTTCCATTTCAGGAAATTTAGAGTGTCTAGCTCACTGAAGTTGACTGAATCTCAGATGGCTTCTACTAAAAGAATTGTATGGTTTTCGTTGTAATCTAGCTAATTAAATAGTTATTTACACATGACAACAATAACTTTTATTTTTTATTCTTTTAGTGCAAATCATTCAAGAAACTTTACAGTCATCTTCATGGTGTCGAGGGATTAAATATCTCATCGTTCAAGATAAAAGTTTGCGGCACCCCTTCTTGTTCATAGTAATCATCTTTTCTTAATGTGATCTATGATTTTATTTTGTTTACTGTGTTTGGATTTAGTTTTTTCTTTCTTTTTGACCATTAGGAAAAGCGCGAGGCGTGACTGTGGTATCTATGCAATGAGGTTTATTTGGATATTCAAGGCTAATTTTTACCCAAATGTATTCAAGGTAGGTAATGTGTTGTGTACATACTTTTATTCAATAGTATTTAAGTCAGGTTTTTAGTACTTGTTCACTGTATAATAGTACATGTTAATTGTTCTTTTTAGTACTTGTACATCTTTTTGTTTGGTAGTTGTGAACTTTTTCGTTCGGGGCTTGTGCATTCTGAATTTTTGTGCATTTTTCGTTTAAGATAATTAACCATTGTGTTGTTTCGTGTTTTTCGGTCGACATCGAAAGTTTTCGACGCTTCTTCACCGAATGATGCTCACTTATGATTCTCCCGATTATTTGGCAAGTTTCGTACGCGAACGGATCGAAGAATTCAAAAGTAAGTACTGGTTTGTAATTGTTAATCTTATTTCTCCAGTGAAGTCAATGGAGTGAACTTGATTGTACTAAATAAGTAGATAACAACATTACATATTCATTCCATTGTCTGTATCATATATTCTAAGTATTCCCGTGGCCTCCTCCTTGAGTGATTCCTACTTTTGTTGCTCTCCTTTTGATATCCTTTGTTCATCGTCGACCTCTGCAAATAAATATATTTTAAATTTATGTTAACTTGTCGGAAAAAGCAGATTATTTGCATCAGTTGGTTTTCATCACTGACAAAGTAACTTCATGGGCACACTTACCTTGTTAATATGTTTTTTGTACCAAATACTAGATATTCCATGTTGCATCTTATTCTTCCGTTGTGGTAGTACATACCGTACGTGTTTCCTGGTTGTGTTGTTCTCTCTGTTGTGTTACTATCGTTATTTGTGTGTCTGTTGCTTGATTGATCATGTGCTGTATTGCTTGTATATCTTTGCTGTGATGTCGTCGTGCTGTCGCTCGCTCGCTTGTGCCGCCGCCCGTGCTGCCTCTCGCTGCAATTTGTGCTTTCAGTTCTCCACATCCCGTTTTGTTGTGTCCTGATTTTTTGCAGTTGTCCGCATTTTATTTGTCTAGTTTTCTGTCTTTTTTCTGAACCTGGCATCATTCTGTCCCCTCTTTTTGTTCCTCTTCTGTCGGACATTGGTGGGTCACGTAATGTTTCGTTGCTACCTGTTTCTTCATCATGTAGTTTTTTTAGCTCCTTCATCTTCTCTTATTGTTGCCAGCACTTTCGTTTCCATATCACGCATACACTGAATCATGACATTATATATATGCTTTGTCATTTGGGCACGCTTTGTTGCAAAGTTCTGCCATATGGCTCATCACACCGGAAAACTTTAGTGTTTCGTCTCCGCAAGAAGCATCTGCGACATTTCCTAATGTTGCGAGTTCCATGTCTATGTCTTTTCTCCATCTTTTAATCACAAAACTCTCTGGCAAATCATTGATCTCCATGTGAACCATTGCTTTTATTACATGGCAGCAATGTATACCATCCCTCTGCATCTTTTTGCAGGAACACATGAAGTTCTTTTTTTCATCGTCAAATGTGACGTCAACTCCCTTTTGCAGGAACAACTCCCTTTTGAATTCCATGTGGTTGTAGAATTTCACTATTCTTTTCAGCCGCAGGTGGCGACCAGGTTCAAGTGATCCATCTACCTTGAATGATGTGTTGTTTGTGATCTCGATCTGGAACTTCTCGAATATGTCATTTGTGAATTGTTCAAGAGCTTGCTTCTCAAACGGATGTCTTGTTACTAACTTTGTCGTTTTCGTTGTTGATGTGAGCTTCTTCTTGTCCAGGGCAGTATAAGCACTTGTCTTGTATGACCTCATATTGTTCAAGGAACATTGTTATTGTGTCTCGTGTGCCGGCTATAGCATTTCCACATGTTATTTGTGCTCTCGCTCCTTCCCGTGCTTGATGAGAATGGGTAAAATTTATCCATGAAGTACGCCGGTACCCACCGTGTCTTATCCTGAATAACTTGCTTAGGTGCTCTTCTCCGCCAACATTGTAATCCTTTATCACTTTATTCCATCCCATTTCGAACTCAGCTGGTGTGAATGCGTTCTTTGCAATGTACATTAGCAGTTCCGACAGTCCCGTGTTTTTTGCAAAGAAGGTGCTCTCTTTCTGACTCATCTTGGTCACGATGTGGTAGTAGCAGTTCCTGTGGGTTGTAGACTTTAGAACTGTTTTTATTGCTTTCTTCATTGCCTTGTCCTGGGTCTCGTTATTATTGTCTTTGGTTCTTTTCCACCCATGGCCTCGAACAAATGTTTCCAGCACCCATATAAATGTATCTCGTTGTTTGATCCTTGAGCGGAGCAACGACAAACAAGATCGTGGAGCCGTGATTGTTCACCCCAACTATAGGAACAAATGGTAAGCCATACTTATTTGTGCTGAAAGTTGTATCGAAAGATATATAGTCACCGAACAGCTTGTAGTTCATTACGCACATTGCGTCCATCCAAAACAGGCTGCGAACTCTTTTTCGCTGTCTATTTCCATGGCATGATAGAAGCCGTGCATCGTTTTCTCGGAGTGTCTTGAAGCGTTCCATGCACTTCGGATGTCATGGTCCTTCTCTATTTGTTGTTGTTGACTCTTTATGTTGCTTAGATCAACAACATCGAAGGGTATTCCACGGAATTTCCCTCTGATCGACCGGAAGATTAACATCATCTTCCTTGGTGGCATACGTCCCATCTGTAGTAGATGAATTAATCTCCTGTCGAGATCAGCCATCCTTTTGTGACAAGTGTGCAAACCTAATGAGATAGTCTCGTTGGTTCCAGTGGGTGGTTGTGTTCTAAGTGAACCTTCTTGATGTACCAAGTATCCATCAAATTCTCTTACAATTATGTGCTTTACACCTTCGCAGTATATTTGTTCTCCTATGCAACGATGGTTTGGCATCCGTGTTTGTGCATCCTTCCTTGTTACATGTGAACGTTTGCATGTAAATTTCTCCGTTTTTTCCTCGATCTCTTGCTCGCTGAACTTCTTCACCGCAAATCCTTCCTTTCTTGCATACGGAGCGTATCTATAGAATGCATCGTCTCTTGTTTTGAAACGGGCACCTTCCTTTGGTATAGCTGCACCGATAATCTCTTCAACTCGCCGGGTAGTCATCTCGTGTTGAACATCTTGTCCATTTCCTCTTCCATCTTTGTTGGAGGATCTGGATTTATTTCTGGATCATCATCCTTCAGTTCTTCTTTTGTTTCTTGTTTGGTAGCTTGTTCCTCCGAGGGCGAGTTTGATTCTCCTGTGCTGTGTTTCTGCGATGATGAATAAGCTTCCTTTTGATTTGTTTTCTTTGAGGCACTTGTTTCTTCGTCGGTACTTCCCATTTCTTTGTATTCCTGAATTCATAACATTCATATTGTGCATCAGTTTTTGTAAGATGGTGTTCCAGATGTTTAGATATTTTAATGTTTATTTCCACATATAACAAAGTGTGCACTATTTTTGAAATCAAAAGTACGTACCTGCTGATCGATGATTTTGTTTCCCGATGTTTCTGTACATGTGTATGCTTCATATGTTTCCTGTAAATTAAAGGTATACAAATAATTTTTTAATGCATTATTTTAAATGTAATTTGTAATTATAATACATACATGCAGTTACTACCTTTGTATTGCTTGTTGTGCTATCACTGGAGTTGGTGTTGGCTGTAGCAAACTTCATTTCCTGCAAATAAGTAAACCAAGTAAATTTTGTGTTAGATTCCTGGTTTACTGATGTTTCTCCATAATGCATAATCATCATTTATCTTGTATAAATTCTTGAATTGTACCTTGATAATTTTTTCTGGTATTGGTTGCATGTGTGTTTTCCTGTCATTCTGTTTGTCTGGTATACCATAGCTGCTGCTTGGTCCTGTATGTTGTTTCATTCTTGCCTGGTTGCTGTAGACCTCCTGTACATTGGATATAAATTTATTTTTTTCAGGCTATTTTTTAATCACAGATACTTTTCTGGTCATTGCGAGAATTGTTGATTAACTGTAATCTACATGCCTTCTTGATGTCTTCTTTGTTTTGTTGAGATTGTTGTCGGGAGGTGTCGTGCTTGTCTACTAGCTTGATATGTGTGTGGTTGTTGTCGTCAGACATATCATCGTCCTCGATTTCTTTGAATAAACGCTGAGAAATGGATAAATAATTGTCAGTATTTATCCTAAAAATGTTTTTGATTTTGTACTTTGCTTGTGTAAGATTTGTTACTTACCTCATAACTTGATGAGTTTCTTTGCATGTATTTTTCCGCTGGTGCAGTTGAGCTTCTCTGGCTGCTTGTTGCTGACACATAATTATGCTTTTCTGTTTCTTCGTGATGCTTTTGTCTCACATTGTTGCCATTGGCATCCTGTAAGAAGATTGAGTCAATAATATTACTATCTCAGAAAATAATCAATTTTAAGTATATTTATTAAATTGATTCAATAAAATCTAGTAGTGAATTTTTAGTGCCATGTCTAGTAATTAATTTTACCAACCTTCGTTGTGAACTGTTGCGATTGATTTGATTTGATGTTGCTTGCAAGCAGGGAAGGATGCTCTCTTGAACAAGCGTAGGAGGGCGCATACTGATTGATTTTCTAAGAGGTTAGCAATTTTTTTCCTTCGTCTCTCTATCAAATTCCATTGTTGAGCTGTTGCTGGAAGCTTCTTCCTTCTTTACTTCTGTTAGAGATCGTTTAAGGTGAGCACACTGCACTCTGTACTGTGACTCAGCTTGTTTAAGTTTATTTTGTTGCATTTTCTCCCTTTTATTCCTCCACGTGTGTATTCTTGCCTGAAAAAATTGAATATAATTTTTTTTAACATGCATGTCAAAAACAAAAGAAAAATAGTTTATGTTGTGTATATTTTAAATAAAGATATATGATAACATTACAAAATAAACCACAATAAAGTCATATTATAGGCACAATACTAGTACTTGTGTACCTGTTGACATGAGGAAGCTGTTATTGCCTGGAACTGTTTCTAATGCTTCTTAATACTATGGGTTAGTACTTTTTGAACAACATAGGCATGCTAATATTGTTGCTTTTGTTTGACAGCATGGAAATTGTTTTTCCTCGCAATTGTTACTATTACTTCTTGATATGAATAGTTAGTTTTTCCTGATCATTATAGGCACGAGACTGGTAGTTTTGTACTTGCTACACTCGTTAGTCTGTTTTCTCCATACAGTGTTACTAGTACTTGTTAGTATGGTGATTTAGTACTTCCCGATACCACAAAGTTTAGCACTATATCATAACGGGGAGGTGCTTGTAAGTAGAGTAGATTTCGGTAAGTTTTACCATTTTTGCAACTTTCGCCATCTGTTCTGCAGTTAGTGGTATCTTGACTCCAGGAGGCAGCTTGTTCAACCACAATATTGGTTGTTCTTCATCCTTGTTCTGTTGTGCCCATGCTTCATCCATCTTCTCTGATGTCTCTTTTTTTTCTTCTCCAGCTCTGCACGAGTATGAAGTGTTGAAGTCCATGACTATGAAGAGCAAGCGTGGAAGGTTGAGAAGTTTGACTGCTACTTTTGAAAAGTATTCAAAAGCAAATGTGCAAGTTTGAATTTACAACTACTTTTGATGAGTACCCAGTGTTTGAGTGCCACCTGTTTGAGTGGTTAGTCTGTGACTCTTTAGATTCCAGAACCAATGAAAAAGAAACCTGGTGAATTTTACCTATGTGGATATTCCTATCGGATGTATTGTGCACGTTGCCTAATTCTCTCATCCCTTGTTTGTTCCCTTGCGTTGATGTTGTCCTGCAAGTTCGAATTTTGAATCGTTGGAAAAAAATAGATGGAAAATTGCGATTGACCGAAGTACATGTTTGTCGTGGATGGGGTTCCAGATGTCGAACGAGAAAAATCGGGGTACGGAATACAACGTTTCAAATCTTCGAATCTGGAATTTAGATGTTTACCTTGAGTTCGTGGTCGTTCGTCTTCCTTCGTCTTCCTTGGTGGCTCCGTCGTTCCTCTCGTCTGGATCTTGATTTGAATTTTGAATCTGTTGATGAGAGAGAAAGGGATGGAAAGTGTGATCCTGTTGTCCACCAGAAGTGGAGGATTAGTTAAGATATCTACCTCCGATATATTTCTTCACCTGTATGTGTGGGCCAGCACATGTCATTAAAATGGGAGTTGATGTTTCAGTATGACATGTGGGTCGTCCTTTTTCTGATGATTCCTTTTCTGCGTGGATGACATGTGGGACTGTGGATGGGAGGATTGGTTTTATTTCTCTTTCCCAATTTTTCTTCTGTGGCGTTCCCGTAATTTTTGCTGTCATTCATTGATCCCGTGAGCCATCTTCTTACTCCCTCTTGGCCTCTTCGTACGTTTGCGCCCCCCATCTCAGATCTGTTTTTCGAAACCTCTCGTCTGGAATGCTTCCTAACCCTATTTATCATTTGATTTCTTTCTTCGATTGTTGAATGTAGGCGGCGGGTTCTCAATAAAGAGCCCCGTGGATTTTTCGGCTGGTTTTGTGAGTTCTCGTTGTTTTCTTGTAGCCTGCGTTGTTCAACGGATGACGAAGCTGCTGTACCTCGTGATGGTGAAGATGAGGTCACCCCTCAATTATCTGATACGTAGTCTTTTTCCGTTGATGGTACTGAGTTGGTGACTCAGGAATTCATGGTGCGTGACCAGCTTGAGCAGGATAGGATCAGGATGGAGAAGAAAGTATCTGCTAATAATGAAAAAATTGAACAACACAGATTGAGAAAATCTTGGTTAGTTTAGATTGTTTGTTATTCCTATATATGTTTGTTCATGCTTTTGGTTTATTTTCATGTCATGATCATGTGTTTATGTGTTATTGTTTTCTGTTTTCCAGTTCTGGATCTATGCCTAATGGTTCATCAGAATTTAGTACAAAACTTAGCCTTCCAAAGTTCATTTCTGTTTGCAAGTCCCTTAGCCCCAAACAAAGGGGTTATGTTGCTGATATAGGTCAAGGATCTCTCCTTGATATTCGTCTTGAAGAGATACCAAGGGCTTTTGTTGCTTGGATTGTCAGCAACTATGTTGCTTCAAAGAGGATGTTTGTGTTCAAAAATGGCTTTGACTTTGCTTTCAATGCACTGTGTGTCCATAAGGTATTAGGCACACCAATTGGAGGACAGCGCATCCCTATCAAGTGCAGTGAGCAATTCAGGGATGTTGTTAGGAATCGTTCATGCTGTGAAGGCAGTACCCCAACTATAAATGAGCTAATGAATATGCTGTCTTCTGACTTGGAAGAGGAAGATTTCAAGATATATTGGATGATGTTCTGAGTATTATCGCATTTCTATGTCCAACGACGTATGAGTGTGTCGAGTCCCGACTACCTTTCAGCACTTGAGGGTCCTTCTGAGGAAATCCGCACGTATGACTGGTCTTCAGCAGTGTTTCAGAAACTTTCAGTTTCCATGAAAACGTTCGTTGATTGTGGTCTACAGGGTGCCCTCTGTGGTTAGAAGAAGGATCAAGTTTCAAATAATTATAACTATTACCAACGTCAGAAAATGGAAGATTAGAAGAAGGATCTACCAAAAGCTTGTTCTCGCTAAACGATTTGGTGGCAAGAATTAAACACATGGCCATAGTATCTTTGACATCCAAACACTTATTATTGTGAAGTGTAACAAAATTAGTTACGGATAAGTACAATGCACAGAGTAGGTTACGGACTTAGGTATGTAAAGAAAACATAACGAGGATAAACGAGGTGAACCGTGTAAGAAATATCGAGACTTCCCTCTCATGGACTAGCTTTGGATCCCGAAGTTCTCCATTATTTAAGCACAACACATGGAAAACTTTGACACCAAAAGTTAGCATAAAAGAGTATCCACTTTAAATTTCTTTATTTTCCCACTAAACTGAACACACAGAAAAGTCATGTACAAACCTCTCATGCGCGAGTTTCTTATCTCAAACTCAAATTCAAATTATACTGAAACATGATAATAGGAATACATTTGTACACGCACACATTGGTACGTCACTACTGCAGAAAGGCTTATAGCCGCCAGGTAGTTAGTGACAGACAAAATTGTGCCTGTCACTAGTAAGTATTACTAGCGACGGACAAAGATAAGCCTGTCACTAGTACAAAATACCTGTGACAGGCGTATAAAAGTAATTGTCACCACTATTTCTTGTGAAGACGGGCCGAATGAAAAAATTAGTTACTGACAGGTGTATATAAATGCCTGTCACTAAGAACGATATGAATAGTCACTAGTGGAAAACAGGGCTTCCGTGGGAGCCTTTTGTCGCGGGCGCGCCTGCACCCGCGACAAATGGCCTGGCCACGTCGCCCCGAAACCATGTGGAGCGCGCGGAGGCTTTTGTCGCGGCCTTTTGTCGCGGGCCGTACTACGACCCGCGACAAAAGGGTTAGGAGCGACGTGGCCACCCCTTTTGTCGCGGGTCGTAATACGGCCCGCGACAAAATGTCCCCCCCTATATATATAGAAGCAGCCAGCCACCCCCCCCACCTCATTTTTTCCTTGGTGGTGAAGGTGGAGGTGTATGCTAGCTCATTTTTTCTACATGTGCACAAGAGGTGTTTGATGGAATGCTTGTGAGAGGGATGCCACTTGGTTTTATTTGATAAGATTTCTCCTTTTTTTGATCCTAAAAGGTTAGCAACTATTTTCTCGACTATATATATATGCATAGTCCGTACAATACTAATTTTAGCAAGGTGATTGCATCTGATACATATATAATTGTACTTATGATGCAGATGAGTCATCCATGGATGTACGGTAACCGATGTGCCCCCGCTTTCGGAGAGGGCGTGAATTCTTTCCTCGCTTGTGGCCGAGGCCAACAAGTCGAAGCAAGGTTTTATGTGCTGTCCATGTCTAAAATGTAAGAACGAGAAGGATTACTCTTGCTCAAGAGACATTAAGAGCCACCCGCTTCGGTTTGGATTCATGTCCAGCTATAATGTTTGGACCAAGCACGGAGAAGAAGGGGTTATGATGGAAGACGGCGATGAGGAAGAAGATAATGATGACCAGTACCGATCTATGTTCTCCGAATGCTTTGATACCGCAATGGACGACAATGAAGAAGAAGGAGGTGAAGAACAGGCATCGGATGATCCCGTTGATGATGATCTTCGTCGGGCCATTTCTGATGCAAGAAGAGACTGTGGCACGGATAAGGAGAGGTTGCAGTTTGACAAGATGTTAGAGGACCACCACAAATTGTTGTACCCAGGTTGTGAAGATGGGCATAGAAAGCTGGGTAGCATATTGGAATTGCTGAAATGGAAGGCAGAGGTCGGTGTGACTGACTCGGGATTTGAGAAATTGATGATAATATTAAAGAAGCTCGTTTCCAAGAAATAATGAATTGCCCGTCAGTACATATGAAGCAAAGAAGCTTGTCTGCCCTCTAGGATTAGATGTGCGTAAGATACATGCATGCATTAATGACCGTATCCTCTACCGCGGTGAGAAGTACGAGAATTTGAATAAATGTCCGATATGTGGTGCATTGCGGTATAAGATCGGAAAAGATGACCCCGGTGATGTTGAGGGCGAGCCACCCAGAAGAGGGTTCCTGCGAAGGTGATGTGGTATGCTCCAATAATACCACGGTTGAAACGTTTGTTCGGAAACAAAGAGCATGCCAAGTTGTTGCGATGGCACATGGAAGAACGTAAGAAAGACGCGATGTTGAGGCACCCCGCCGATGGTCGGCAGTGGAGAAACATCGGGAGAGAGTTTCCGGATTTTGCGGGTGAGGCAAGGAACTTATACTTTGGTCTAAGTACGGATGGCATGAATCCTTTTGGGGAGCAGAGCTGCAGTCACAAGCACCTGGCCCGTGACTCTATGTATCTACAACCTTCCTCCTTGGTTGTGCATGAAGCGGAAGTTCATTATGATGCCGGTGCTTATCCAAGGCCCAAAGCAACCGGGCAACGACATTGATGTGTACCTAAGACCATTAGTCGATGAACTTTTGGAGTTGTGGGCCAAACCAGGTGTACGTGTGTGGGATGAGCACACGGAGCAAGAATTTGACCTACGAGCGTTGCTATTCGTAACCATCAATGATTGGCCTCGCTCTCGTAACATTTCAGGACGGACGAACAAAGGATACAATGCATGCACACACTGTTTAGATGAGACCGAAAGTAAATATTTGGGAAAAAGCAGAAAAGTTGTGTACCCGTTCAATCGTCGTTTCCTTCCGCGCAAGCATCCCTTAAGGAAAAAAGGCAAGCATTTCGATGGCGAGGCAGACCGCCGTCCGAAGCCCGTCCCCCGTAGTGGTGCTGATATATTTGACATGGTCAAGGATTTAAATGTTATCTTTGGAAAGGGTCCAGGCAGTCGACCTGTTCCGAAAGACGATGACGGACACGCGCCCATGTGGAAGAAGAAATCTATTTTCCGGGAGCTAGAATATTGGAAAGTCCTCGGAAGTCCGCTCTCGCAATCGACGTGATGCACCCGACCAAGAATCTTTGTGTGAATATTCTAGGTTTTCCGGGCGTGTATGGAAAGACAAAAGATACAACGAAGCACGGGAGGACCAGGAACTTCATAAAGGACGAAACGGCAATCATCCAGGGCAGTTTGTAGGGCCTGCCAGCTATGCTCTTACCAAACAAGAGAAGGAGATCTTTTTGAAGCCCTATTCAGTATCAAGGTTCCGTCCGGTTTCTCGTCGAATATAAAGGGGATAGTAAATATGAAGGAGAAAAATTCCAGAACCCGAAGTCCCATGACCGTCACGTGCTTATGACACAATTGCTTCCGATTGCATTGAGGGGACTTCTACCGTAAAATGTTCGACTAGCCATTGTGAAGATATGTGCATTCCCGAACGCAATTTCTCGAAGGTAATGGATCCGTAAACTTTGTCGGATTACAGGAAGATGTGGTCCAATGTCTTGTCGCCTTCGAGTTGTTGTTCCCACCATCCTTCTTCAATATTATGACGCACCTCCTCGTTCACCTAGTTGAAGAGATTAGAATTCTCGGTCCCGTATTTCTACACAATATGTTCCCCTTCGAGAGGTTCATGGGAGTCTTAAAGAAATATGTTCATAACCGAGCTAGGCCGGAAGGAAGTATCTCAAAGGGCTACGGAACCGAGGAGGTCATTGAGTTTTGTGTTGACTTTCTTCCCGACCTTAAGCCGATTGGTGTTCCCGAATCTCGGTATGAGGGGAGGCTGACCGGAAAAGGCACACTAGGAAGGAAAACAACGGTGTGGAGGGACAAGATTTCTTTCAATCAAGCGCACTACACAGTTCTATACAATTCCAGCTTGGTGGCTCCGTACATCGAGAAACATAAGAATGTTTTACGAGAAATAAACCCGGGCCAGCCCGAGTCCTTGATTACACGTCAACACATGAATACCTTCGGCGCTTGGTTGCAAAGACATCTCATTAATGACCCATCCGCGGTGGAGCAGCTGTACTTGTTGGCCAGGTTACCATCTTCAAACATATGTACATTCCAAGGGTACGAGATAAATGGGAATACATTTTACACGATCGACCAAGATAAAAAGAGCACCAACCAAAACAGCGGTGTCCGCTTCGATGCAACAGACGAGAATGGGCAGACCACCACATATTATGGATACATAGAGGAGATATGGGAACTTGACTATGGTCCCACTTTTAAGGTCCCTTTGTTTCGGTGCAAATGGGTGAAGCTCAGCGCTATACATGTTGACGATAAGTACGGTATGATAACAGTGGATCCCAACAATCTTGCGTACCCGGACGAGCCTTTTGTCCTAGCCAGCGAGGTGGCTCAAGTTTTCTACGTGAAGGACATGTCTAGCAAATCAAGAAAAAGAAATCAACAAAAGAATACATCAATCGAGGAGCCAAAGCGCCACATAGTTCTTTCGGGGAAAAGAAACATCGTGGGAGTGGATGACAAGACAGACATGTCGAAGATTATAATAAGTTTAAAGAAATTCCGCCCTTCACGGTGAAAATTGACCCAAGCATCTTGCTAAATGATGAAGATTCTCCATGGCTACGGCGTAGAAGATCACAACACTAGATGGCGATGTAATAATGTATTCTTCATATATAGTTCCCAAGACAATCTCTACATTTATGTAATAATGAAGATTAAACCGTGCTTGGCTTGTTGATCCGCTTGGCAAGGCGTATCGATGCTCCTTTTATAGGCACGGCACCGCTTGTACTTTGTCTTATTCCTTCGACGGACCGTCGTGCGCTACATGCTTTATCTCATCGAGCAGTGCGTCCACCCACGCGTCCTTATCCTCGCCGACAGCCTTTAGTCGCGGTTGCAGCCACCAACCGTGACAAAAGGTTACCGACACATCCTTATTATCCTGCCGACATCTTTAGTCGCGGTTGCAGCCACCAACCGTGACAAAAGGCCCTCCTAGATAAGCCTCCCCCGCCTTTTGTCGCGGTTTGAGCCTCCACCCGGGATGAAAGTTTCGCGCGCCACTTCGTTCCCGCCTATTTTCTTCCCGCATTCCCGCCATTTTTCCACTATATATATGTAGGCTTGGACTCTCATATCCGCAAACCTCATCACTCTCTCCCATGGCTTCCATCGTATGTCTAACACCCCGGGAGGCGGAGGCGCTTTGCGCCTCGAACTACCCCTGCCCGCCCGGCTACCGCGTCCCGACCGGCTGGTTGCCGAGCGTCGGAGGCGTACCGGTCCCTCCTATCCCCGTAGGTGTGCCACGCGAGATGGCCATCACGAACCACTACTATTTCGAGCTCACGCCCGAGCAGCGGAGGAATCCCCGGTGGCATCCCGACTACAGCCCGACTTGGGACAGCTTCTTCATCAATCGGCGTGAGAGGGCGGTTGCCGTGTACGAGGAGGACGGCCCTCCTCCTTCGAACTTCAACGAGGCCGGCCGTCGGATGTGGTGGCGCGGCCGGACTCTCCGGAGCGTCCCGGCCTATCGTGGCCCCCGCCCGCGCTACCCTCAATCCCAGCCCACGCGTGGTCATCCGCCGAGGTTCGACAACCGCGACCCCGATGCTAGCGACGATGACGTCGGCGACTTTGATGACTACAAGTGGCGACGTGTATAGGACTAGGCACGACTATGATTGAATGGCTCCAACATTCGAATCCGGCCATGTATCTTATTTTTCAGCTTGAGCTCGTACTTTAATTTCAGTTCAATCGTAATAAATTTCGTGTCAACCACTTTATTGAACAAAAACAACCGACAACGACTTTATAAACTAAATTTAAACTAATAGAACCGACAACGACTTTATTGAAATTACAATAAAATAGATAAATTACTAGTCTAGTCTCTACTCGTCGTCGGAGGTTGTCTCCGTCCAAAGGTCATCCCACCGAGGGTCGTTTTCGGTCCAAGTTGTATTCGAGTTCTCGAGCTCGAAGGCGGCGACGGCCCGACGGTGCCGCCCGTTGGACCTGCGTTGTGCCCTAAGGTTAGCAAAGAACGCGTCGGGGGACCGCGCCCTCCACCGGCGCATCAACCGCTCGTCGCGCTCGGCGATGGCGATCCTGCGCTGCACCCGGCGATGCCGGCGACGGTCCTCGTCGGTGACGAGGCACGGCAGTGGCGCGAGGAACTCCGCCTCCTCTAGCGATTCAACATCCGGGAAGTTCATGTCGTGCCCGGGCCGCCGAAAGCGCCACGCCGCCGCGTCGTAAGCGCGCGCCGCCTCTTCCGGCGTGTTGTACGTGCCGAGGGTGAGGCGGAAGCCACCGGCGCGTATCTCGGCGGTGAACCTACCGCTCGGATGCACTCGAACGCCACGGAAACCGGACGCCCTCGACGACATGGAGGCATCCCGGAGATGAATGAGCGGAGGCGGTGGCGACGTGTGGTGGCGCCCGCACTCGTCGCTCTATATAGTGCACGCGGGGCATGGCACGTGTCAGCGGTGGCTACACGGCGCACGCCGGCGTCGGCGGGGTGAGGCACGTGTCGGCGGTGGCTACACGTCGCACGCCGGCGGCGGCATGTGGCGAGGCACGTGTAAGCTACGGGTACACACGTCGCACGCGGGCAGCGACGGGGCGAGGCACGTGGAAGCGGCGGCGACACGTGGCGAGGCACGTGTAAGCCACGGCTACACACGTCGCACGCCGGCAGCGACGGAGCGAGGCGCGTGGAAGAGGCGGCGACACGTGGAAGAGGCGGCGACGCGTGGAAGATGCAACTAGTTATATGGATGTCATATTCATGTTCATTGTATTTTTCTCGACAAATTTTCATATATAACACTTTTCTATTTGATTTACCATTTAAAAGTTATTGAAATAAGAAAAAACAAAAAAGGAAAAAAAGAAAAAAGAAAAAATAACAGTAGCTGATCCGTGTCCAACCGCTCCAGGCCGTTGGATTCAAACGGCCGGAGCCGTTGGATGCGGAGTGCCACGGATCGGCCAAAGGGCCTTTAGTCGCGGGCGGTGGCTCAACCCGCGACAAAAGACCCCCTTTGTCGCGGGTGGTAGCTCAACCCGCGATTAGAGGGGCCTTTTGTCGCGGGTTGAGCCACCACCCGCGACAAAAGGGGTGGAGGTATAAAACCTCCGCGCGTCGCGGGCGAAGCCACAACCCGCAACTGGAGGCCAACCCTAGCTACACCTTGCCGCCAGGCTGCCGAAATTTGGAGCGCCGCCGCCGCCAACGCCGACGCGCCGCCGCGCCCTCGACGTCCTCCTCGACGTCCTCCTCTGCCGCCGCGCCTCGACGTCCTCCTCGCCACCGCCGCGCCCTTGCGCCGCCGCCGCCGCGCCTCGGCCGCCGCTCGCCGCTCGCCGCCGCCAACGCTGACGCGCCGCCGCGCTCGACGTCCTCCTCGACGTCCTCCTCGCCGCGCGCCTCGACGTCCTCCTCGCCACCGCCGCGCCTTGGCCGCCGCCGCGCTCGCCGCCTCGGCCGCCGCGCTCGCCGCCCTCGCCGCCGCCGCCGCTCGCATCGCCCTCGGCCGCCGCCGCCACCTCGCCTCGCCGTCGGTCGCCCCTACGCAGAGGTAGCGCCCTGGCCGCCGCCTCTCGGGGCACTTTTTTTTTCTTTTTTTAATTACTATAATTTTGTTTTAGTTTATAAATTTTTGTAATTGTTTTAGTTTTAGTTTTTATGTAATAATTAGTAGTTAGTTTAATAGTTAGTTTAATAGTTTTTAGGTTTTACTTGTTTTAGTTCTTTTAGTTTTTATGTAATAATTAGTAGTTAGTTTAATAGTTTTTAGGTTTTAGTTGTTTTAGTTTTTTCCTTACGCGACGTGCCGTATCAATATAGGTGGGTATATATACATGGGCTCGATATGGGTTTCGATGGACCCAACACAAAGAAAAACAAATATGCCCCCTCAACTTAGTTTAGGGGGAGCACCGGAGCAACCCTCTTTAGTTAGTTATTTAGTGTATTTAGTTAGTTATTTAGTGTATTTAGTTAGTTATTTAATGTATTTAGTTATATGTATTTAGCCATAGTGGACGACTCCCTCTCGCGAACACCCCCGACGCCGACACCCTCTCCTCTCCCTCCCTCTCGCGCTCGTCCCGTGCTCCCTCTCCCTCTCGCGATCACTCGACGCCGCAACTCCCCTCTCTCTCCCTCTCCTCTACCTCTCGCGAACACCCCCGACGCCGACACCGGCCCTCTCCTCTCCCTCTCGCGTAATCGCCCTCGTCCCGTGCTCCCTCTCCCTCTCGCGATCACTCGACGCTGCAACTCCCCTCTCTCTCCCTCTCCTCTACCTCTCGCGAACACCCGAGCCTCTCGCAAACACGCGTCGCCGACACCCTCTCCCTCTCGCAAACACGTGTCAGCGATTAAGGTTAGGGTTTGGTTTGTGTTTGATTAGGGTTAGGGTTTGGTTTGTGTTTGATTAGGGTTAGGGTTTGGTTTGTGTTTGAACATGTACTTATCGATTTAATTCTTTTGCGAAACAATGGATCAATTCGAACGGGACTTGGAACAGGAAGACATATTCGCGGACATAATCCGCGATGGTACGAAGCCGACCGAGCCGACTCCGGTGATGGAGAAGCCCGCGGCTCCGGTCATGGAGAAGCCGACGGCTCCGGTCACGGAGAAGCCGACGACGGCTCCGGTGACGGAGAAGCTGACGGCTCCGATCATGACGAGGTATTAATGGAATTCTATATGTACATATGTATTGAGGCATTAGTATAGAGGCATTAATGCAATTCTATATGTATTCTCTTAGGCCTCCGAAGATAAGATAGAGAAACGAGGCCCGGCAAAGAAGTTGACCAAGAAAGACCACTTCACAATTGAAGCTATATCACCGGAAGGCCAACCGGTGGTACCCGAGAATGTCGGAGTGAAGTTCAAAAATCAGTGCGGAGTTGTGGTTAGAGATCGTGTCCCGATCACCGTCGGAGAATGGAACAAGACGAAGAATGTGTCCGAAAATCAGGTTGCCGATAGGTACAAAGACACACTTTTCGTAGACCCGATGGCACATTTCACTTTGCCGGATTTGGGATCGGAGTCTGAGAATGCTAAGCAGCGAGAGCTAGTGAAGAAATGGGCTCTTAAGAAGATGGGGGAACTTTTCCGGGCGTATAAGAACCGGTTATGGAAAAATTATAAGAAAGACAAGAAGCCTCCATTATTCGAGAACTACCTAGCGAAGCAGGAGCATAACTCGGGAAGAATTTGTGAGGTACAAAGAATCGGAGGAGGTCTGTGAACCCGTCAGCGAAAAACAAGAAGAATGCAAGCGAGAAGAAGTATCACCATCATACGGGGCGAGGGGGCTACGGAAGAGCCATGCCTAAGTGGGATGCACAAGAGGCCGAGATGGAGCTGAACGGGATCACTCCGTAACCCACGCGAGAAGGATGGGACACAAGGGCTCGAAATTGGTTCCTCGCGCATGGCCGTGAGTATGACATGAAGACAGGGAACATTGTTGAAAGTGACACCAGTGGTTAGGGTACCCAGGCAAAAATGGATTGAAGTGACGACAGATATAAAGGCGGGAAAACTAAAGTTTGCTCCCGATAGAGAGAAAGACTTGCCGACGCTTGTCCTCGGTAATCCCGAGAAGGGAGGACGAACAAGAGGCTTCGGCCCTAGTGTTCCGTGGTCGCTTGGGTTTCCGGCCGACGCGGAGACTTATAGAAGCCGAGCGAGAGCTAAACAACGCCACCTGGAGGTGCAGTAATGACCAGATGGCCGAGTTCCAACGCCGACTTGACCAGCAGCAGCGGGAGCTTCAGCAGCAGCAGCGGGAGATAAATGAACTAAAAGGACAGCGCCCGCCGGATAATACCGCTGAAATATCTCAGCCGACGAGACAAGCAGCCGTGGCCGACTCGGAGGCCCCTCCTACACGGATGATGATAGATGCCGGTCCCGGCGACCCCTTCGATGGAATCAAGGAGCAAACACCTTGTGATCTCCATGAGGTGTTCGGGAAGGTTTCGTTAAGGTGGCGGTCGGCTATGTCTTACCGGCATTTGGACCCGAAGGTGAGCCGGCAACATGGCATGGCAATCCGATTCCAGCTGGATATGCTCGTGTCGGGGTGGATTCAGCTTGTCCCGTCGTGGGGGACATTGGAGCTCGATATCCCCGGAGGTGATGGGGGCTTACACTCGGAGAGGTGCCGGGAGAAATCATTCTCTCGGGAAAAGAAGAATATCAAGCTGCCGAGCTGGGTAGCACCTAGTACCGGTCGTCCCAGCAGGTCACCATCACCTCCTCCAGGTGATCGCAGGCCACCATCACCTCCTCCTACCGATCACATGTCGCCACCATCACCCCGTGGGTACGACGTCGACCACGACATCGGTAGTCCATCTCCATCTCCAGCGCCGCCGCCTCCGCCCAAAAAGACTCGGAATGCACCCAGCCGGAAGCGTTTCAAGAGTCCTGTCCCCAAGAGGTCGCCCCTCCCAAAAGTACCAAAGGTTCCTCCCCCCGTCCTTACGATCGTACCCCGGAGGAAAATGATGCCATTGTTAAGAAAATCAATTATGATTTTTTTCATAAGCCAAAACCTCCAGCCGCCGAGCCATACACAGAGAAGCAAATAGCATATGCTACTAGTTTTCTCGAACACACCATCGCAAGTATGACTTACACGAGAAGAAGGATGACTATACACGCACTCTTGCGAAGGTAATTGACACAAAGAATGCCGAAAAGGCTAAGGAGAAGGACATTGCCGGCACGAGCAAATCATCAGCCTAGAAGTGCAACCGAGAATAAGTCAACTTCAACAAGTGCACCCCTCAAGGCCAAGCAAACGACAAAAGGCAAAAAGAGAAAGGAAGTTCCCCTCCTCGGTGCTCAGCCCAAACAATCGATCCCACCACTCAAAGTGCTTAATGTTCCCAAGCTGTACCAGGAACATGGTGGTTTCAATATGGAAGAAGCTGCAAAGCTAGCGGCTGCCCGTGACGTTACCGTGGAGGAATTGATGTATGCAGCAGATGCTGCAGTACCCACCGCTGATATAGCTCCTAAATTTGTCTACGGGGCCGACTTGGTCAGCACAGCAGCAGCTGCTTAAACTGCCAACACATATGCGGAATTTGCATCGGTGGTACCTTGATGCATGCAAGGAGAACATAAGGTTCATCGTGGCGAGTATACCATGGGAATATTACTACCGAAAGGAGGAGATCCATATTGAGATGAATGAACTCCGGCAGCTTATTCAATCTAGATGCCCTCGACAAATCTCTCATGAGTTGCTATTGCTTGTAAGTTGTTAACTACATATAAGTTCATTTTCATTCAGTTCATGTTCGTTTTCATTGCATATATATACTCATTATATCTTATGTGTTCTCTTATGCAGATCGAAGATCGGTGAATGCAAAAGTAATAATATTATCAATATTGGGTTTATTGACCCGGATAAAGTACATGCTCAAACGGTAAAGTTTAATGCCCAAGAAACGGGGGAAACCTACTAAGGTTTTTGGGGGAGCAATATTTCTGTGATTCAATATTGTTTCCTTACAACTACGAGTGAGAGTCTTAATGATCTTTATGCACATTCAATTTTTCTTACTCGATGTTAAGTGTAATTCCTGACGTATATGCATAACATGTGCAGCTTCCACTCGGATTCTACTAGACATTCAACCCGATAAGGGACTAGTTGAGGTAAAAGACCCACCGAGTAGAGGCGTGGACGGGTTCCAGGACTTGCGTAGTTGCTCCAAGTGTAATTTCCTTCATCGCCGCGCTTTATCATTCGTGAGATATCAATTAATTATCCACTCATTCAATCATTCTTTTGCCTCGGCAGGGCTTGGACCGCTTTCAAGAGACATCGTAAGAACGAAACCTCGGGCAGAGAAGCTAACATTTACTCCCGTACCGTGCCCCCAGCAGCCACAAGGGACGAATCTATGTGGATACTACGTTTGCGAGTCCATTCGCATGTTAACCACCGAGAAGCGTAACAATAATAAATTCAACGTAAGTTCACAACTTTATTTATTATCATCAATATTTCGTTATCAAGACTGATATAGTCATACTCATCTCATTTTCGTATATAGGTCGAGTTCATGCGGGACAGACTCCAACCAAAGGAACACGCACTAGGAATCGCGGAGGAACTGGCGGGACTTTTGATTAAAGATGTACTAAACAACAAAGGCTTGTTTAGTCCAAATAGATGCTCTACCTCCAAATAGACGGTCGTTAGTACCGCTTGTCGATCGTGAGCTAAATGTATATATATATGTAAGGGCTACATGTAAAGAGGAATCGACTTTTGCATCCAACATTTGTTTGATCGATCTATATATATATATATTGAATGAACGTGTACAATTTCTAGTAGCGTACAAATATATGCAACTTTTATTTTCGAACGAAGAAAATGATATAACAAAGCGGTCGGTGGCGGGGGAGGGGTGCTGCACCCCTCAAACCCTAAAGCGTAAGCGTTGTGCGCGCGCCACGTAGAGGGCCTTTTGTCGCGGGTGGTAATACCGCCCGCGACAAAAGGGCCTCGTGCCCTGCGCGCCGAGCGGCTGCCACGTGGTGGACCTTATGTCGCGGGTCGTAAGTGACCCGGGATAAAAGGCCTCCCTTTTATCGCGCCTTGCTTGTCGCGGCTGGCCGCCCGCGACAAAAGGCCCTAACCACCCGGATCAAAAGGCCTGTTTTCCACTAGTGAGTGACAGTCCTAAAATGTGCCAGTCACTAGTATTTTTTTGTGGAAATCGGTGCCTACAGACGGCATTCTTCCCAAGCGAGCGATCTAGCATCTCAAAAAAAAAGCGAGCGATCTAGCACGAGACGCGTTCGCGCCGAGCACCCAGCGCGTTGCATGCATGGCACGGCCGGTACCCTACTATCGATGAGGTCGCGTCTACAGGAGCCTAGGCGGCCGGCATGCGACGCGGTACATGCACACAGCACACCATCCCGCCGGAAACAGTTTTATGGTGAACCATTACCGCTAATCGTGCAGGCAGTTTTCTAATCGCGCAGGCAGTCCCCGCACTTGACGACCCCAAAAGGCCTGGGTCCCGCGCTCGACGACCTTCCCGAAGATGCGGACGATCCATACCGATGTCGCCGCCGCCAGCTTGGTCACGCCGCTGGCAGCCGTAGCAGTAGCCGCCTCCTCCTCCTCAAGGCCTCTCCGCCATCGCCTCCATCCCCATGCCTCACCGCCATGCCAGCCCTTCTCCTACTTCAAGGTGAGCCGCCCCTTCTGCTAGTTCAACGTGAGCCGCCCCTTCCCCTACTTGGTTCAATGAAGTGTAAATCACAGAAAGGGAAGCCCCTTCCCTACAGATGCATACTATATCACATGGCTGGCTGGCTGCCTTTCTCTCCATCCCGATGCTGCCTCCCCAGATCCAAAAAAATATCAGATCGGGTGTCCCAATAATAAATGAATCGCCAAATGATTTTTTCACCGATAGATAACTGTTGTTGTTGTTGTTCGATTCAGGACTGTTTTGTGATGGAGAAGATCAGCCGTGCCACAGCAGTATACGGGGGACTCCTGCTCTACTTCCCTTGGGAGGTTAATTATTTTTCCTTGGCCATGTTTTAGAGCTTTTAAAATCATAGAAAATTGATCTTCTTACTAGAATGAGGATATGCATGTAAGTTCTGGCACCAATATTAAGTCAAGTTCAGTGCACTATTTAACAGCCATGTTTACTACTCCTAAAGTATTGCCGAAGTTCATGCCCTAACTTATTAGATACAATACAGGAATTATTATGAACTCAATCTGCAGAGCATTATTTCAGTGAGTTGTCAAGAGCTGCCCATTGACCCTTCAATTATTTTTGATGATTGACCCTTCAGTTTTTAGACCATCACGTGTACAAAAACTGTTGTCGATACAGGAATTACATTGGCGTACCTTGCAGATGGGGCCTTTTGATCCCTTTATTGATGGGGAGAGATCAGCATTATAATAATCTTCTTCTTAGCTAAAATGAGAAGTATCGGACCTAGTACCATTCTTAAACTATTATGTTTCGTATGTGTAGATAGCTGCTGCAATATCTCCATCTGTGTACGCCCAGTGCTGAGGAATGAGAACATATGCTTTGTTAGTTCTAGCAGGTATGTTTGCTGCTATGGAAAGAATCTAACAGCTCGTAATCCTCTTGTCCTACATCAAATTACCTCACTGTCATGTTTTGGGCCAGTGTTGATTCATCATTTCCAACCGTGACACTGCACTGTATTGACTTTTGATATGAAGCTGCATTCTAGTTAACACTTTCTGCATTTGCTATAAATCCATGTTATGACTGTATGCTTCACAGGAGGACCAAACAATCTACTGTGTTGCATGGAAAAGGAACTATGGTACACAAATTAATGTACTTGGAAGTTAGTCATATGAATTCTTAATATTACTTATTAGCTTATATTCCATCTTTAAGCAATGCAAACTGTCAATTAAACTCTCCAGAAATATTAGTAATAAGGACACGGGTCGATTTGATAAATGCCACTACTAACTATGTATATTCAAGTAAAGGGCGCGGCACTAATAAAGTCAATTACGAAAAATGGTGCTGCAACTATTGGATATATCCCCCTATGTCATTATGACCATTTAAACTTGACTAGAGCACATAAGACATGTACTCCCTCTCTCACAGTTTATAAGGCACGCGCGTACTCCTAGGTCGCAAATTTGATCAAGTTAGCATTAGTTATATGTTATAAAAATTATATCATTAGAAAGTTCAGATGTTCTATTTTCTAATGATATAAATTTTGTATTATATAATTTAAATTATATAGGTTAAATTTGCGACCTAGGGGTACGCGCGTGCCTTATAAACTGTGAAGGAGGGAGTATTTATTTCGATATGTTTGTACAGAACAAAATGCCCTTTGCTATCATCAGAAAATGCACTCCATTGTCCGTCCAGGCTCAACTTTAAGTACGTCCACAGCAGTTGCATTATGAGATTGTATCGTTTGCCTATGGGTGAGATTGTTTCATGTTTGACCTACCAAATAAATAGTGTTCAGTATTATAACTTCATTCGTGAGAAAAATAATAGCGAAAGATTATTTTTGTGCCACTATTTGATTTTTTATTTAGGATCTCTTTATTCTCCAACAAGAGTTTATCCATCTGGTGCCATTGCTTACAATTATATGCACATTTCCTTGTTTGTATCAGGTTAAGCACGTCATCTCACTCGTGTCATGCGTGATTCAGGGCCATACAAGGAAGACCTAATGAAAAAGGTGCACCTCAACAAGTTGATGGAAATGTAGAACTGTGAAAGTAACTTGCAGCTATAAATATGACCATAATACATGTCATGTGGTGGTGTTGTTCTCCTTCCTTAGTCTATGACAGAATGCAAGTACTTATGCTAGCATGTTAGCTATGCAAATATTGTGTTATATTGGGTGATGTAAATGTATCATTGATACAACATCTTAATGTGCTATTTGAAATATTCGTGGAAAATGCATATTATTTTTCATAGCATCTTATTGTGCAATCTAGAATATTCGTAGAAAGCTCATTCATTTTTTTTATTATCAGCAATCACAACCAGTGACATGCATTTCTTTTTGCCTGTCACTAGTGTACACATACTAGTGACTGGCAATTTGCCTGTCACTAGTAACCTCGTACCAGTGACTAGTCATTAGTGACAGGCGCTATGCCTGTCACTAGTGAGCCTTTTGAGCCTGTCACTGATAGCCTATTCTGCAGTAGTGCGTGAGCTATCTCAGCCACACATTGCTTCATGATTCGGAAAAGTAGCAGACATGGTTTGATTTTTTTTCACTTCACCAAATCTGGTTCCTGAACGAGAATCTTTCAAAAACTACTAGTAGATAGGATGTGTCCTTGGCTCCCTGCCATGTCTCTCCGGAGCTACATGGTCGATCTCTCTCCCTGTGTCTTCACCCTCCTCCATTGCAACTAATCTGGTGAACTCCATTGCATAGAGGCTATACACCTAATGCATACAATATGTGGGGGCTCGGTAAAATGTATCATCTGATCGTGACATGACAAAGAGTAGTGAAAAACAAGCCAGGAATTTGCAACACATATATTCAATAACAACTTTTTTTTTGCGGGTAATATTCAAAAACAACATGTGGACATGATAACATCCACACCCATGTGTGTGTAAAAAATCCACTTTGACATAATAATTGAGGAACTTTGAGACCAACAGTCAGCCTTTTAAACAAATAAAACAAGATTTGTATCCACCTACCAGGGCTGATGAAGTTATTGGTTGTCTTGCATAGCAAAGTAGAAATTTTCTTAAGTAATAACCCAGGATGCAGCAATATCACATGTAGTCAATAGAAAGGATAATACACCAAGTTAACAATATCGCAAGATAGCAAGAATAGCTTTACGGTGCGACCAAATAGCATCTGAACAGCTAGTGTAGTAATAGTTATGCAACTTGTACTCATGTTTTAGCAATATAGGAGTGACTACGTACATGCATGCATTAATGTGCCAGCTCACGATGACATCATTGCATTACTACTAGTAGAAATTCGAAAATTGAAAATATTTTTTCTTCCAACCCGTTTATCCAATTTATAATCCGTTTGCACCGTCACATAAATATCGTCTCGGTGGGAGCTTCAAAACTAGATCCGATGTTACTATGTTTGGATGATTTTTTTTTTCGCCGCATCAGTTACCAGATTAATATCAAACATCTATCATAATAATTATACATGGCTGCCGGATAAGTTTTTACATGTATTTTAAACATTGCATTAATATGCGCAACTACACTATGTGTGTGACTTTTTTTTTGTCACACCTATTCCAGGTTATAGTAATATGGTTGCCAAATTAGCAATGGGCTAATTGTACATGGTTATCGGATAAAATTTTACTCATCTATAAATATTGCAATGATATGCATAGCTAATGAACGGTGTTCAAGTGTCTCTATGAGCTAAGGGATGATATCATTCCACACAAATTAGGTTGCATGGAGCTTTAATGACATACATGTGCCGAACAACCAACTTATAACAATGGAAACTAATTAAGTAGTGAATAAGCTGGTAAGTTAGTGATAACAATCTAGTAATTATTGAGAAATTTTTTTCTCAAAACATACCAACATGGGATCAAGTTTTGAATATCTCGTCACAACTAAGCCTACGGCGAAAACAAACTTTCTAACGGATTAACGGTTTGAGAGATAATGGTTTTTAAATTTACAAACTGGGGAGAATCTTGATGACGTAATTCCATATGTCACTACATGCATGTATATTAGATAGGAGAATCATATTTACCTCCGCGACTGTCACATTTTTTTGTCTCACTATACTCCCTAAACACGGAATAATTTTAGACAACTAGCAATTCTCATTCCAACGAGAAGTCCTCTGAGAATCGGATGTTATGTCCAGCACCAATGACAAAGGATCCTCACTGAAAGAACCCCTCTTTTACATTTATAAGCCCCTTCAAAAGGGAATCCATATGTTTTGCTTTCACCACGGGAATTAAGTACAGTAAAGTTTAAATAATCATTCTCAACTATGTGAGTTGATTCTTCCAAGAACCAAACTAGCACTTGGCAGTGTGTGAGAGCTTTAGAACCTGAAGATGTAGCGTTTGATGTAATTGAGATATCGTAATTATTCTTTTTAGATGTGATAGGTTACTATTTAGTACTTCCTCCGGTCAGATTAAATTCACGTGGGCTAGGCAAAGGAAGACAGCTGCATACGTATGAATGTTGCCTTAATTAAGAGAAAAAACCCCAAATTTGGTCTACAAAGTTGTTCCGGATGTGCATTTTAGTCACGAACTTGCAAATCGTGAATTCTGCGGCATGAAGTTGCCTCGCGCGAGTGTTTTGCTCACTCCGTCACGACAACCGTTAGTTTGGTGATGTGGCCAATTGGTTTTTTTTTTTCTGTAAATTGTCCACAAAAAAATTCTTTCTAATTTTCTAGTCCTCGGTTTGACTTTTTACGAGGCAATTTGCAAAAAAAAAAACAAATTTGCCGACGTCAGCAAACTATCACTATTCACTGGCCGAGACGGAATCTAACCGCTTTGGGCTTTGATCGTATCAAACTCGTACATGGGCTAACCTTGCCAGGGATGGCTGCCATGGCTTCCCCTCAAGAGATGTTGGTGGTGCTACGGGAGATTCCAGATTTGGCGGCGTGATGACATATTGAAAGCGTACGGCGTTCTTGCGTGGGATGAGATCCAGTTCAAATTCAGGTCTCTGTTGGCTCTTCCGATGGACATGAGGAAGGATTACTGCCTTTTAATCGGAAAATTTTCTTACTTTCATGTATAGGCAATACATAATCAGTAGAATCTATGTTTTTACCGTCGTTAATCGGGTCGGTGAGACACACCAGAACCGAACAGTTTGATCTAGAGAGCAACCCCGCTTCGAATTATCTCAGCTGTGCTAAGTAGTTATATATACTCTGTTTTTCTCTTGGGCACTACAGTGTGTGCATGCAGCGCAGCTGGTGTCGCAGATTTGTGTGGATTTTTGTTGAACCTTGAATAAGAAAAACTGTAGCTAATGGTATTACAGCTCATTCTGAACAGCTATTTCTCTCAAGAAAAATAGACCTGGGAGCCAAATTTTAGACCATGCATTAGGATGTTATTAAGCAGGTAGTTATAAATGTGGCTTACCTCATCACTATTCTTCATTTTTGCGTGGAAGAAGTGAGACATCTTACTTCTTACAAAGCCATGAAAGAATCCAAAATTTAGGCAACTCATCCAAGACTAGCAAAATAGCACTAAACCCAACACTGTTTGAATCACATATCACTTATGCACGAGCAAATATCACCAGATCAGTAAGTCCAATCGAACAAACAGGAGCTTCTTCCAACTCCCAGGTCTCAAATATCACTTATGCAGGAGCAACACCAGATCAGTAGGTGCTAACAAGATTCAGCAAAACAGGAACTTCTTCCCAACTCCCAGGTCAGACTGATTCGACTAAACATTCCATTAGTCAGTAATCAGAACTAAGCTTCTAAAATACTCAGCTTCGAACAAAAGAGAAATTAAATTTAAAAAGCAGAACGGGGCAGAAATCGCCCTTCTGAAACAACATTTGAAGATAACCAGACACACCCACGGGCACAAACAGTAAATTGCAAGCAAGATCAATTGGCAGGTGAGGGCACAGCCTGCTTTGCTCAAAAACTGAAGTAAAGCAAATTATATGAACCGCATGACTAGTACTACTGCCGAACAGAAGCGAGTCAAAGTGCCTTCAACCATCATGCTGGTTGTCTACATAATTAAATAATAGACAGGAGTTAGCAAATTAAGCGATTGATTCATACAAGTCCACCTTATGGTGACCAGTGCATGCTACATAGAGGGACAATCACCGCACAAAATGGAAGAACCTACACCCACTAATACATCTCTGCATTTGCGTGACGGGAATGTAACTCTAGATACCTGGGGAGAAAGTAAACATCATCAGTCAGACAATTTATGGTATTATTCATTCATGGAAAAGCTGTTATAAATTTTGTACGACTCAAACAGAAAACATCGCTTAACTATTGTGTGTCAGCAGCTACAAAGCTGAATCGTCTTAGCATTATTTGACAAAAAAAAACATTGAAGCAGAGAACAACGATAGGTAGTTAAGAGTGTCAGTTGTACACTTTAAACTTCTAACACTAGCTATCTTTTGCTATATTTGGTCCAAGTGGAGAATAACAAAACAGTTGGCATATCTCATGGAGTAGGAAAGAGAAACATCCGGTTTTCTGGCTCTCATATGCATACTGTTTACAAATGCGCGAGATAGATAGTCACTAAGAAATTGAATTTACTATTCAAATTCATGCGACATAAGCATCAAAATGCAGGAATCGATTCATGAATTTCCTGTTCCGCTCATGATCTTTGACATGAGGTCAAGTAACTTGTCCTTTACTGTCAAAATAATTCCTGTATGGTCTACATATATTTGTGTACTATATTTTCCAACCAATGTTTTAAAACAACAAAATGATTAGCTTTCCATGGACTGGAACTTTCAGCTTCCAGTCGGAATAGACTCTACCCACTTTGAGGATGTAGAATATGGAATAAAGGACTACCCATGCCATTAGGACTACTTCTTGGAAGAACATGCACTCAAAGTACAGCTTGCATAGTCGCTTGTATGAATCTGAAGACAGCAATGGCTCTGCATCAACCTTGTGTCGTTGTTGGGGTTCAAATAAGGAGGGCCATTTTCTATTAAAACAGCCATGGAGGCGTCAAGAAACAGAATGTGGAATAAAACGTAGTTTGCATATAAACCAAGCCGAGGGATGCCAGATTCGTGCTGCAATATGCAGGCATCGATCCCTGCGTTCCTGTCAGTGCAGGATAGCATTCCACTCAAACGTTACAGGTTTCTCAAATGCAGGACTTGGTTCCTGCATTTCCTGACAGTGCTTCCGCAGAGGGGCAACATTCAAATAACATGAGGACTTGATAGATCCATAACCAGAAAAAAAAATAAAGGCAATGTAGCAAACTTTATATCCATGAAACTCAGTAAAGGGGAAGTATTTCATTCTGCTACTGTTAAGCATGACAGCATTCTCATTTTTTTAGCACACAAAAACATATGCACAATTAGGAAATGGAAAGGGTACTAAGTCAGTACTTATTTGACGAGTTAGGTAGAAATGGATGAGGAGAAGTAAAGCGAGACTTGGAAAAGAGATCCAAGACACAGTCTGCCATTAAAGCATCATGGGATGCAAGAAAGTGGGGAACAGCTGAGGAAATGGATGAAAAGAGAATTTTGGGAGTTTTCTCTTGCAACTTGGTACTTGAGAATGTGGTACTAAAATGAAAATAGATACTTTTCTTTTCAAAACAACGATTCAGATACCTCATCATATAAGCAAAAGAGAAGCTTACCTGCTCAACCAAAACACCATAATGGCATATCTAACCAGACAATCATCTTATGCATTGTGTGGAATTTCAGCCCCATCATGTCTACCACCAGTATCTTTTTCTACAAGCACAAGAAGTTATTCAACCAATTACACTATATCGAAATCCAAATAGATACAAGCAGGAGGTACTTGCATAAACTCAAAAGTGCAATTTGATAAACAACTCAGCTTTGATACAAAAATAAGACGAGACAAAACCACACATATTGTCAAATTGAACGAATATCCCCAAAAAGGTAAGCCATAGGTTATCTAGAACTTGTTTCCCCTCATTTCACACCACATTGAACCATATAAGATAAACCCATACCGATAAACCCTAGCAACAAAAGGGACCATGACCATTCAGTTTTAGATGGCCTTTAACTAAATTTATCCAGAAACGACCTTGGTACAAATGAACTCTCACAACAGGACTTTCCTCCACTTGATAATGAAGAATTATTTATAAATGGTGAATCAAGTCCGATTTATATTAATGAATATTAGCAAGATCAGCAGAGATAAGTACTGACTGGCAGAAATATAAAAAAAACCCTAGCTTCCAAACATATGTATTGAGCTATCTATTTGACATTTTAGTTGGATAGAGCTAGTTTTTAATGTTAGTACCTTCAACTTCTAACTGTTATGTAACTCGTCCTGAGAAGAAACAATATACTGCAGCTACGCGCTAGCACTACCATTATGCAATTCTTGCGTATGTCAATAGGCAGGCAACAACGAAGTTTAGTTCAATTGTTACGAAAAAAAGATCACTTTGGTGTTCACTATTTTATTGTATCGATATTCATTTACTACACTTTTGTTCTCGAACACACACACCAAGCTGTGGGTCATTCGTATTAGTAAGACAGACACAGAAACGGTGCAATTATAGCCCACAACAGAAAGAAAAAAAAAAACAAAGCTAGACTAGGCTATGGACATGGAATATTTAAACTGATAGAACCCAGTAAGGATAGTAATAACGATGATAATTATATGGGGTATTTAAAATAACATCTCTACATATTTATTTTGACAAAGGAGGTACCCAGCTACCCACTCCAACCTATGCAGAACATCATTACTATATACTGAAGAGGTCATGAAGCAGCAAAAAAGAATGACACAAATTAAAATTGCTGGCTTAACAAAAAAATGATGTCAACATGATTTCATCAGCAAATTATCGAATCATATTTTGCTTCTGTTGTATCCAGGATGCTATTTACCTGCAGGGAAGACACTTTCGAACGGATAGTAGTAAGACAAGGTCATGGTCTCAAAAAGCTTCTTGAACTTGAACGACTCAAGATGGATCATGAAGAGGCCGCTAATCGTCCACACTAACACCACATTATTCTCCTCAGCGTAGCCTAGTATTATTAAGTTCCCATTCTGCCGTAATTTCAGGGAAAATAGCTTGTCCAGTTCAACAGTTCTTCCAAGCATCCAAGAAGTAACACCGTCGCTATCAGTCTTTCTCTTCCATAACTGGGCGCTGCATTCCGAAATACAAATAAAACCAAGCCCACCACCCTCGGTCCGCGTAATCCTGAAGCAGTCCTTCTTATCCAGTGGCACCCCTATCACAGTTAGGCTCTGCTTCTCCAAATCAAACTCAAGAATTCCAGCCAGATCGCCCCAAAGCCTCCAGTGAAGGGAATCCCCAGCCCGCACAGCGTCATTCCAGGAACTGCTTAATTTAGCTTTGTATGGAATCGGTGTTGAGAGTAGATCTCCCCACAAGCCAGTATTTGACGAGTAGACGCAGGCGAGCGCTCGCACATTTTGTTTGTCGTGGCCGTCGTCTACCAGAACCAAGACCACCTGGAACCGTTGGACGTTTCCGGCATCGCGAAGCACCGCCCCATTGATGTTGGCGCTACTTGTAGCGAAGGGCGCAGGAACGGCAATGCGGTTCTGGTCGCCGGTGAGGGGGTCCCAGACCAGGACCTGTAGGCGCTCCGGAAGCAAGATGAGGAAAAGACCATGTCGGCATCCGAGGGGCATGTAAGACCGGTCGGTGCCGTCGCGCTGCAAGGAGAAGCGCCGTGGATGGACACGATTGGGGGCCTCCAGAGTAGGTACGAAGGTCATACCTTTCGATCCATCTTGGAAGAAACCGAGGAGTGGCGGGTTGCGGTAGTGGTGGAGGCGGAAGCGGCGGAAGAAGCCGGCTTCGGAGACGAGGCGTCGCCAGCGCTTGCAGACGGCGGATGCGCGAGGGAGGGACGAAGGCTGCGGGGGAAGTCGGAGGAGAATCTCGCAGAGGAGGTTCTCGTCGTCCAGCGGATTGGCCGCCGGCGAACTGGGGCAGCGGCGGCGGCTGGCCATTGTCATGCGGGGGATTGGGGATTGCAGACAAAGTGATACGGAAGAGATTAAAACTAAGAGATCGCCCAGCCCAGCCCGCTATTTATTCTTTTTTTTTCCTGTCCTGCACAGCTTGACGGCTTCACTCCACACACAAGGGTACTACAGAGAATAATTTCTGGTCTTAGAAATAACATAATAACATATCCCCTCATAACAAAGATGCTAATTTGTCTGATTTCGTTTTTCTCTTCAAATTCATCTAAAGTCAAACTTGGAATGAAAACGGTTAGAAAAGAAATCATTTTGCATTGTAATTTTTTAACTCATGCGAAGTGACGGTGTCTAGTGCGGTGTTTTTTTTTTTTTGGTTCCAGGTCATGCAGCTTTTGATCATGGCAGCTGCTATATACTCATGAGATTAGATTTGTCTGAAATTTGGTTTTGATTTATACATCCATCTGAATTCAAACTCGGAGCAAAAACAGTTAGAAAATCGACCATTTTGAAGCATAATTTTGTATCTTGGCTTCTCTGCTAGTTTGGTTCATCTAGGCCCTTAGCTAACTCATGCTAATGATTTGGACAAGCTATCTCCAACAGTCACAAAACCAAATTTGTTCATCTTCCTTTTGTCGAATAGCCACAGATTTTATCAAAATGATTAGCCAAGTCATCAATGGCTTCACTCCACTTCAAAGAAAGAAAGAGAACATGTACCAATACGAAAACAACATTGCTACCGCCTACCGGACAGATACAAATTCAACTCATAAAATCGTTCAGCAAAAACGTATCTTTTCTAGATACAAACTTTTACCTGATAAAATGTAAACAAAGACTTAACGCTTAATTTTTGAAATGAAACTGTGGAAGATGAGACTTGGGGCCTTGCAACTGTGATGGCGTGTAAGAGCATCTTCCATCACATTCCCAAAACCACCCCAAAGGGATTTCCGGGACGCCATCCCCAAAATTGTTCCCTAAAGGGATTTTGGTGATGGTTTTGAGGACGCCAGACAAAAAAAAAAGTCTCCCATTGGCATGGCCAAAAGTTTAATTATGTCCAAACGAGCTCCAAATCATATCCAGGGCGCGCAGCCTATCCCCGGTACACAAGACACAGATTTCGTGTCTGATTCCACATGTCAGACCCACAGCTTGTGTAGATTGAACTGGACCTCGTTTTCGTCTAACAAAACTGATCAAGGGGACTAGAACGTTAACCTGCTTGCATCAGTTATGAGATGTGTCTTGCTTCATCACACCACTAATGTAAAAGTTTGTGAATCTTAAAGCAAAAGAGGTCATATGTATGAAGAGGCAAATCCATACCATTATTGCTTGCCCATGTCCTGATCACAAAAATCAGATTATTCATCTTTGAAAAAGTGAAGCTCATATAAGAATCCAGAGCAGCTCATACAACTTTTCCTACAATTTAAAAGAAAGCAAGCTATGCACTGAAACATGGCCCTGGTTGAATCGCCAGTCATTTATGCAGTAGTAGCAGTATCACCAAATAGGCAGTGAAATTCAGCAAGCAGGAGCTTCTCCCGGGCCAAACAGCAAAGGTAATCAAAAGCACACACTAAAATGCCAGCAAGATCAATTGACAGGAGAGCTTGCCACAACATGCTTGCTTCAAAAGAACAAAGCAATTAAGCAAACTGAAGGAACCATAAGTTAAGTACTAATTAATCGGAAGTTCCTTCAACCTTCATGCCAGTTGACAAATGTCTGCCGAAATTAGATAATACATGGAAGTTAACAAACTAAGCGATTAATTCCTACGAATCCACTTCACAGCTCCGGTCGGCCGGTCCTCCTACTCACTCCCCACCTCCTGTCTGGCCGTCCTCCGCCATCCCATCTCCGGCCACGCATCGAGTGGAGGAACAGATCGCCGGCGGATGGCCCTTGCCGGTGTCGACGAGGGCGTATTTGCGGGTCTCTTCCTATCGGCAAGACGGCGGCGCGCGACCTTCTCCACCACCAGCTGAGGCCGCGGCGCCCGACCGTCCGTCGGTGGTTGAGCAGCGCACCCGTCCGTCGAGGGCGTCAGGGGCCGTGGAGCTCAGGCCGCGTCGTCTGCTCCGACGGCCATAGTCGTGCATCCACCCCCGCAGCTAGGACGGGGCGTCGACGTGTTCTTGCAGGTACGGTATCTCAACCTCATTCTTAATCCTTTTTTTTTCCCTGATTCAGTTTTCTTGACTGAAAAATTGTTTCTCTTACCGTGTACAGCAGCTTCTCCGGCCACATCCGTTGAGAGGGGCTGCAGTTTTCAGGTACGGGAAGCCTCGCATATCATTTTGATATGGATTAATGGGGGCTAGATAGGCTGAAACTGCAATTTGGTTGAAACTTGCGTACATTTGGTGCTAACGCAGCCAGTGTTTATGCGGTTTTAGCGGATGACTAGTCTGCTGGAGGCAAATACTGTCTCTCCTTCACGTAGTCTCCAACCCACACTCACGATAGTATCCATGTCAAATTTGGGATTGTTGCTTTACAGCTCTCATGTGTAGCTCATATTGTGTATTTGCCTGTCTTCAGAATCAGCAAGAACTGAAATGGGATCAGTAGTATTAATTTTCAACTCTGTCGTGTCTTGGAAGAAATAATTGATTTAGTCATCTAAGTTTGATTCCTGTCTGTGTTGTCCAGCAATTATCTTTGGTTTTGAGTGTATGCGCTGGCCACTTTCCTTGAACGGTTTAGCACCATCAATTTATAGCTACAACTTGGAACCCCTAAACTAGTTTAGGTGTGGATGCATAGCTATGGTACCCCAGGATCTACTCAGGTTAAGCCAATTATTGAACACTAATTCTTTTAGTGTAATAAGACCATACTAGAATACTGTAAAAAGAAGGATAATCCTATAACACACTTGCACTATTGCACAGTCAGTATGTTGTCAGAATTCCCGAGACTTCTTATTTCTCAAGGCTCCAAAAACAACCTGATTTCAATACCTCGTGGAGTTGCTTGTACTTCCGATCAGATGTTATTTCATACTGATTATTCCGACCAGCATGTTTTGTTCCTGTATGGCCCTCTAACACCGAAGATCAACCTTTGATTCGTCTTGAACAACTAGCAGCTCAGTACAAAACTTTAGGTGAAAAGTTCAGAGTTTTTGGTGTCCATATCGGCGTGAGCTAGATGTACGACCAGTGCATACTACGTAGAGGGTAAATAGCATACAAACTGGAATAACCTGCACCCAACAAACCTCTCGGCCACCAGAACGGAACTCTAGATACCTGTGGAGCAAAGAATATCATCGGTCAAACAATTGGTACTATTCATTCAGGAAAAGAAGTTGGCGATATGCTCGTAACTTCTGTACAACTCAAACAGTAAACATTAGCTTCACTATGGTGGGAATTGTGCCAGACTCCATAATCCAATCATCTAATTATTAGACAATGCCCACAACAGAAACAGAGAAAACTGACAGGTAATTTGTAGTGTGTCGCCTTCAACTTCTAATAGTAGCAGTAATCGGATACATATGTCTGAGTAGAGACTATTAGAACGGTGGGACGTGAGGGCTGGTGGAGTAGGAAAGCAGAGTGGGGGGCACACGTCCTCCACTTTTTCTGGCACGCGCACTGTAGTGCATGTCCAGTTCCATCCCCTTGAAAATACGACTTTACCCCTTGAGCCACGTGTAACCCATCAAGTTCATTACTGCTCCATCCAACGGTGCGTTGATTCGCAAACTTTCTATAAAGGGTCGTCTTCCTCCTCTGTTATCCTCTTCGCTGCGCCGCACCTCTGCTCCATTAAATTGATACTAAGAGGTTTGCACGAACCTGCTACTCACCCAACTAGATGAGCAGACAACGCAGAGCAGCTCCGAAGCGGCGCGGGTTCCTTCCACACACACAGTTCCCCGTAAGTCGTCCGAGAAAACGAGAGCGATCAGGTCCCATGACTACCATCTATTGCTGCTGTGACCACGGCAATAGGTGGTAATCATGGAAACGGATCATTCTTGTTTCGATATTCCTCTCGATCGGAAGAGAGATGGGCAGACCTTGTTCTGTTGTGTTGTGGACTTGTGGTGGCTGCTGGCTGGGGTTTAAATAGGGGGCGATGTCTGCCATTAAACCAGCTCAGGATTGAAATAAGGAAAAAAAGGCATCTTTTGCTATAAACCAAGCGGAGGATTGAAATAAGGAAAAAAGGCATATTTTTCTATAAACCAAGCCGAGGAATGAAATAAGGAAAGAAAAAGGCATCTTTGCTATAAACCAAGCGGAGGGTTGAAATAAGGAAAAAAGCAAAATGCTTTGCCATTTACCAGGCCACAGACAACGAAAGGAGAAAGCAGATGCTTTGCTATCTAGTCATGTCATGTGATGTCATCTTGCTACCAGTAGAAATACTTTTGCGGTTCAACATTACTATGCTTCAGAATGCTGGGCTCACGGAGATAAATTGCTCAGCATCATGGCACGTAAACAGAGCTCTGATATTGATGAAACCTCACTGCCTGCCTGCCTGCCTGCCTGATACAACATTGAAGATAACGAAACGCACGCGCACACTAAAACCAAAGCTTCAGTTAACACGCGACCTTGCCAAGCATGTTTACAGCAAATCAAAGAAACCCCAAGTTGAGTAGTACAAATTAATCGAAGCAAGCCAATGTGCCTTCAACCTCCATAGCAATTGACGAATGTCTACAGAAATTAGATAATAGATCCAGTTGTCAAATTAAGCGAACAAGTGCACTTCAAACCTGAGCGGTGCGCACATGCTAACATAGAGAGTCAATCTCTGCGTTGAACATACAAAATGGAAGAACCTACACTGGACAACCCATTTCTGCGTATCAATCACTACAATGCAAATCTAGAGACCTGCAGGTCAAGCAATATCAGCAGTCAACAAACTTGTGCTATTCAGTCAGGAAAAGCCATTGATTATTCTCATGAATTTTGTTTGACTCAAAGAGTAAACATTAGCTTTACACAGTGTGGAAACTGTGCCAAAAACTCCAGGGTTAAAAATCTGAGAATTATTAGATAAAACAAACACTAGAAACAGTGAACAGTTAGATAAGATGTACTGCTGTGCCATACCTTTGAACTCTAAATTTAGCAGTTTTTTTTGCTACACCTGGCCTTCGTACAAGATAAAATAAAAACGGGCAAATGATGGACTTGTGGTGTCATGAAGTAGGAAAGAAGAGACATCTGGTCTCTAGCTCATAGGAAATTAGGCATACTTTTTTTTTGAGAAAATCTCAAATTTAGTCTATGAAGTTGCCTCAGATGTGCGCTTGGGTCACGAACTTGCAAATCGTGAATTGTGGGTCATGAAGTTGCCCCGTGGGAGTGTTTCGGTCATTCAGGCACGGCCACTGTTAGTTTGCTAACGTGGCCAATTGAGTTTTTGCATATTGCCCCCCGAAAAGTCAAACTAAGGACTAGGAAATCTGAAAAACAAAATTTGGGGGGCCAATTTGCAAAAAAGCCAATTGTCCACGTCAGCAACTAAATGTCGTTGTGACAGAGTGACCAAAACACTCGCCCGGGGCAACTTTGTGACCCAAAATTCATGATTTGCAAGTTCGTGACCAAAACGCACATCTAGGAGAACTTCATGGATAAATTACATTTTTTCTCTTTTTGGTTTGGAAAAGTACAAACTACCTAATTACTAAGGAATCGAATTTCATCAAATTCATACAACACAAGCCTCATGCAAGTGATCCTGCATCCAGTTATTAGTTGAAACCCTCTTCAGTCCAAATGACTCTCATTCGAGATCAGACAATATCACACTACTATTTTCGACATAATATTAATACCGATGGAATCAGCTTTATGGTGAATCTAGTCATGTCATTTTTATCATGTGCTTGATATGAAGTATTTGACATCCATGGTCGCCAAAATCAAAGAATTTAGCTACCTATGAAGTATATGGGATGTTTTCATGTATGGGAACATTTCTAACTAAATATTTTCAGACAAAACTAGATACCAGTTTCTAGAGGATACCTTTCTGAAATGATACTTTTGGCTATCTAAACAGCTGACATGGTATCTATTTAACAAATCAACAAATAGTTAATATTTCTAGTTTTTCTTTCCCATTTTACGTGGACCCCAAGCAGTGAGATTTCTTAAAAACTTTCGGAGTAAAATCTCGAAACAAACCACAACCACAACCACCCCACTAGAAATCACCTCTCTGTCACATGGAGGATGACCCGTGTGGCTAAATCCACCTTAAATATGTGTCAGGTGAGCAAGATCCACACTTTCCCATAAATTTTTCAAGAACGCGCACGAGAATTGCATGCCTTCTACATTAAGAAATTTTTCAATAAATGGCGCTTTATTACTGAAGTTTAGCAATACATCCGGTCTCTGCATAACTAGGATGCACACAACCGTCCAGGGTTCTCAAACACGGCGAAAAAGAAAAGTACATGAACACGTAGTCTCAAAAGAACTCATAACTAGTCTGTAGGAGGCAAAATCCTTCGACCCCTGTTGGATAATAAAATTCTTCACCGTTTCCTCCAACCGTATAGACACCTCCGTAAAGAGGTCGCGTTCCTCCAAGCGTTGAAGCGACGACCATAAACGGAGAAAAGCCGTATACCGGTAGATGACCTGCATAAGAGAAGAAATTTTTATTGTCAAAAAATACCTTGTCATTTCTACATAGCCAAAGCGACCATATAACAGCAATCGCTCTCACTCTGATAAGAACTTTAAACCAAGAATCCACTCCATTTAGCCAATTGCCAAAAAAATTGGCAATGCTTTTTGGTGGGTATAAAATTGACCATATAGATCTCGCGAACTGGCATTGGAAGAACATGTGTTTTATTGTCTCCTCTTCGTGACAGAACACACACTTTGTACAACCATGTCAATTTCACTTTGCAAGGTTATCTTTAGTAAGAATAACACTCCGACGAAGGTACCAAGCAAAAATCTTAGTTTTCAGTGGTATCTTCATCTTCCAGATGTATTTATTATTAGCTCCCGGTTGAATAGGTTCAGTTAAAGCCTTATATATGGACCCAACTGAGAATACTCCGTTTTTTGTGAGGCTCCAGCGGAACTCGTCTGATTCTTGAAGTAAATGGACCGAAGCTAACCTTTGAATTAGCTCGTTTCAAGAAGTCAGATCACGCATAAACGTCACAGACGGAGGTGATGTTTCCATCACCTTCTGTAAGGTATCATGCTTATGACGCACTATATTGTACAAGGCAGGATATTGTTCACGAAGGGTGGTTGTTCCCAACCATTTATCCTCCCAGAACCTTATCTCAGATCCATCTCTAATGAAGAATGATCCATGTGGGAATAAGTATTTCTTAGTAGCCATAATATCAGCCAAAAAATACGAATCTCCTAGTTTCCATATTACATGAGAAATTGCTTTTGAGCCAATATACTTCCTCCGCAACAGGTTCTGCCATACAACATCCTTAGTTAACAACCGAGCTAGCCATTTACCTAGCAGAGCTCTATTCTTAACCTCAAGATCATGAACACCAAGTCCACCTTGATCCTTTGGACGACTTCTGCGTTAAGACATAGAATGTTTTTACAAGACTTTTACCAGAAGCAGAATGATCACAAGAGATCAACCTCCCAAGTCTACCGAAAACCCTACGGGATTGCTCCATGTTTGCTACCACCCCACACAACTTAGCCCTCTGCCATTGCTCAAACTCAACAAGAATGAGCCTATAAACCTCCTAGGGCTTCGTCGTCACTTTGTCAAAGACACCACTCTTATCTTATCTGGTATTGTTACTTTCATGGCGCAAGTCACAAATGAGTTGAATTGGCAAAATGCACTAGGCATAGTCAAGTTCGGAGATTTGAGTATCGATCTTATGTTAATTCTCTTGTTGTCTATTGCAATCAAATCACTGATTAATTATCACTCCATTCATAGTCGTCTCTTGTTTATCGTGAACTCGAAGTCGCTAGATCAATGAAGATGAGTGGTGACGACACTTATAGTAAGCCACAATATATGCTTTCTTTTTGGCAGTTTGTGTGGAGTCTATATTGATAGCAAAGTCAACCTGACTTCCCGTGTTTTGTGATGTTCCGTAACTCATGAATACTTGTTTCGTCACAGATTGCATATTAATACTAACATTAAAAGCAGCTGTAGTTTAGAGCAAGTACAATAGAGTCCAGTCAGCTGACTATAAGACATTAAATAATATATTTTAGATGAGTTGGAGGAGAGAGAAGAGGAGAGAGAAGGGAGGTGGGCTACTATGCAATAGCCAGCTCTTGCACGTGCTCCTAGGCACCTTGTGAGATTGAAATGTGGGCCGTATATTAGTAAAGTACTACATTTTTATAGCCAACTATTGTACATGTTAGCTATATGATGACTACAAATGATATAACATCTTGTTATAGCCAACAGTTGGCTATACTATTGGTTGTGGGGAGATGACATCTTTGTTGACTACAAGGAAGTGTGTCCATTAATAAGCGGGTGCTCCATCCTGTGAGGTTTTTACCGCCTGAGATTCATAAAGTTTGATTTGTTAGCCACTAGTTAGCTTGCACATTTGCTATTAATATCTATGATTTAGAAACCAGATGGTTTGCTTTTTCACTCAACAGGCCCATCATATGCCAGTGATAATGAGCAATACGTCAAATGATTTTATAAGCTAGGATGTTCACGGTTTCCTTGTAATGGAGTTTTTTGAACCACTAATCTCTTAGCTTTCACTGAGACCAGATAACCAGGTGCAGCCAAAAAAATTGAGAATATGCAGTAAAAGTTGAAGGTGTGGCAGGAAAGATTAACTGTTATCCTGTACTTATTCTCTGTTTCTAGTGTTGGATATTCCCAATAATGTTGATACAGTTCAGTTTTGGATCTTTTGGCAAAATATTCACACAACTAGTGATGTTATTGTTTGCTGTTTAAGTCATATTCAAACTTTGATACATAACTCTAATGACTTATAATGAATTTGTACAAATTGGTTTGACTTAAATTGGTTGCTCTGCAGATATAGGATCACATTTTGGTGGCTGAGATGCAGAAAGGGGCTGTGTGCTGTAGGTTCTTCCATTTGTACGCTGTACTTCATCCAGAAAGGGGCTGTGTGCTGTAGGAGAAAGAAGGACAGACATATCCAGGGCCCACAGAAACAGGACCCTCCCGTCCCGCACCCCACCCTCCCGTCCCGCACCACAGAAACCTAGCTCCTTCCGCCGCCGCCGCCGCCGGGCAAAGGCCGCGGGGCGTGGCGGCGGCGGTGGGCTTCCCTCATGGCGCGGCGGGGACGGCGGCTGGGTCCTCCCTCGATGCAGCGGCGGCGGCTTCCTGCCTCCCGATGGGGGGGGGGGGGGCGGCAGTGGACTTCCGGCCTCCCGTGTGATGGCGGGGCGGCGGCGATCGGAGGATGGAGGGGCGACGGTGGCCTCTGTGCTGCGGCCTCCCCTGCCTCCCGGCGGCGGCACACCGGTGGCGGCTGGTGGTGGGATGGCGCCATCCCCTCCGCTTCTCGCCGGTGCGAGGGGGTGACCTTGGTATTCTCCCGCGGTACGAGGACGCCCGGGACAGCAGCCTCGGGTTCGACGGTGGAGGCGGCCTTCTTCTTCGTCGGAGGTGGTCGGCCAGGCTGGTAGTCCTGTGTGGGTGATCATGGGATCTCGCACAGGTCTCCGGCGATGGTGATCTAGTCCGGGGTGTCATGGCGGCCGGTGAAAACTGAGCCTTGACCTCGGTCTTGGCGGATGACGGCGACGTCGGTCGACGTCGTTACCTTGTCGAAGGCATCATCTTTTCCCGTCTTGGCACTACACTCGGCAAGTTGGGGATGCGCGACTGCCGGTGAAAACCGTGTTCCGACCTCGGTTGGCGGACGATGGCGACGTGTCGCGCCGCTACCTTCTTGAAGGCATCGTCGACGCAGTCTGCGGTTTCTCACTCGTGCTGCTCCGGGGGAAACCCTAGGTCCGGGTCTCCCGGATCGGACGATGGCGGCGCGTCCTGCGTCGTTCTACCGCTTGGGGCATCGTTTTTGGAGCAGTTGCTGGATGTTGGCGGTTTTCGGTGGAGTGGTGTTCATCTACCACTTTGTTGGCGTTGAGTCTCAGTGGCATGGTGCTGCAGGGTATCGACGACAGATGCAGGATGATGTATACGTGCAGGAGGGTGGAGCCGTCTGGCGTCATGGTGGCATCGACGGAAGGTCTTGCAAGGTTAATGCAATGATCTCTCTTGAAGATGGGGTCGAGGAAGACGGCGGGAGCAACTCCTGTGGCGTGTGTGTTGACGTGCGCTGAGAGTCTGCTTGACTGCATGTGTTTCTCACCTGCTATTGAGCGGTTTGGGAAGGCATTTAGTTTTGGATGGATGTGAGTTGGTGTATTGTCACCCTCTTCATCCCAGTGTAGGTATAGTAAGGTTGCTTCGAGTTTGATCTTTTGTATTGTTTCTTGTAAGGTTCGTGAATAATCTAATAAAAAGCTGTGTGCATCCTTTGGATGCAGAAACTGGGGCGATATTTCCCCCATTTCGAAAAAAAAAACTTCATCCAGAAATTGGCCCTCTATACTGGTCAATTGTCAAGTTTGATTTCTGTGAATTAATCGCTCATTTGCTAAATTATCATCTATTATCTAGTCTCTGTAGACATTAGTCAACCGGCATGAAGTCAGAGTGACTTGCTTGGCGTAGTGATTGGTGTTTGCCCTGTCAGTTAATCCTGAGTTCATTTGCTTATGTCTTCCAAGCAAGCACGTTAATGCAGGTCACCTGTGGGTTGTGTACTGGTGTGTGTTACTTATGTATGTACCGTTTACTTCTGTCAGTTTAACCCATGTTGTGTCGTGTTGGGATTTCAACTTTAAATCTCTGCTTATGTTCCATCACATGATGCTTCCTTTATTTATTCATGTGTGTGCATGCGTGCTGTATTTGTAGTAGGTAAGAATTTGCATTGCAGAATGATAACAAAGATATTGTGAATTTGTATCATGTTTACACATGTTCTTGTATCCTAGACATAACGTACTACCTCTATCTATAAATATATGTCTTAGATTTGTCTAAATTTAAATGTATCGAACACATCATTTGTTATCAGTTACCAGAGTGCCCAGGATGCAAGTTCTGTCTATGTTTTAGGGGAATTATACTTTATTCATCAGATAATGGTCAGGGGCATTATGTGCAAGTTCAGTTGATGTATTGGACGTACTACCTCATGAAGTTTGACTAACAATTGGCGAAATTATGTGCATGTATTAGTATACAAAATCAACATAATACTCAAGTAGTTGGAATTAAATATATTGGCATAAATTTTGTATACTAACACATGCATATAATTTGACTGATGGTCAAACTTTTTAAAATTTTATTTCCACAAAAGCTTATTAACTTGACCAGTCAAAAATAACCTGAGGAAGTCTTAGGGGAGATGAATTTGCTAAGAGTGGAATTTTCAGGAATCGCCCCTCTTAGCTTAGCACAAAATCTACCCCAACTCCTCTGTTTTCATGAGTCAAAAGAGCATACCATTTCTTTAACTCCCTATTTTTTAACACATCCTTGCGTCCTCTCAATTTTTCCGATGGATTTGCACTTGCTAGTGGTTAAGGAGCGGTAAGGAGGAAAAAAATGAGCCGTAAGGAGAAAGAGAGAGAAGTGCACGAGCCCATGCAATCTCATTTTTGTACACTTAGTATAGAGAAGTACCATCTCATGTTGCTCAGCTAGTGCTTTGTATAACTGTTGATACACGAGTACGTTATAGCCTATCTGATGATCTCTATGCACCCTATGCTCTGCTGTCGACCATCTCCCACACCACACCATCGTCTCCTGTCGACCATCAGACGAGCTCGAGGCGCGACGACGAGTCGGCGGCAGGCCTGGCCCGCCGCTTCCTCCAGTAAATGACGGCCAGCCCCACCACTCCTGCCGCAACGAAGGTCAGGAGAACGGCGCGAGCCGTCTTCCATCCACTCATCTCGGCTCTCCCGCTTGTTGCCACCTCCAGGTCGCCGCCGGCAGTAGGGGCGGGTGCGGGAGAGGGCGTAGCCTCCTGCGCGGAGGAGAGGAGCGGCGAGAGGAGGAGGACGAGGAGCAGGAGCAACGTGGCAGCGCGGAGCAGTGAGAGTGCCATGGCAGCGGTGGTGTGCTTGAGCGGGATTAGGTGTGCAACCGTATGGTCGCCAAAGCTATGAGGCTGTGGTTTGCTATATACACAGAATCATATATACTAGATCGCATGGTAACCGTACAGACCGAGGTAGGAAAGGTGGATGCATGCTCCATTGCACATTGTACATGTCGACGATTGCAACATTGTAGACATCGACCTAGCTAGTTTTATTAATTGTGAGCAGCAAAGTTCGTTCGCTTATAATATATGGCTATTTTTTGCCTCACAATGCTAGCTAAGCCTGCTGATATTAAGCTGTCAGCCGATCCAGGTACAGAAAATCGCTGTGCTAAAAAATAGGAAAACGCTACCTTTCCCCCGGGGATCGCGCGATTATTTCCTCCGCCTCGTACGCGTGACGCGTGTCCAGGCAGTTACAGTGGCGGGTCCACCTTATCTCTTTCCTGAACCATCTTCTCCACACACGGTTTTCTTCTTTCTCTAGTTTCTCGTACGTTCCAATTCGTCTCGCACCACCACGGCCACACGCCGCCGTTGTCCCTCGTCCTGCCTCCACCTTGACCCCGTTCGAACGCGCCGCCTCTCCACCGGCCTCCACCTCTGCGAGCGCGCCGCCTCGTCGCCGGCCTCCACCTCTGCGAGCGCGTCGTCCCCAAATCCCTCCCTCTTCGCGCCGCCGGCCGTTGCTGCGACTCGCGCCGCCGGCCGTTGCTACATGCCGCGCCACCGTTGCGAGTCGCCGCTCCGGGAACATCTCGCGAAGATGTCGTTGCTGCCATCGGCGGCCGGCCTTGCTGCTACCTGGGTAGACGGTTGCTACCAGCGGCGGCCGCCCTTGCTGCAAAGTGGTTGCTGAAGTTGCTACCAGCGGCGGAGGCGGTTGCTACCAATGACAGCCGGCATTGCTACAAAGGTAGCCTGGGCTTGCTACAAGGGGTTGGCGGCATTGCTACCAGCGGCGGAGGTAGTCGCTGCCGGCGAGCGGAGGCGGTTGCTTGCCGGCGGTGGCCAGCGTTGCTACAAAGGCTACGCGGCCTTGCTACGAAGGGCGGGCGCTTGCCGCAACGGGGGCCGGGCGTTGCTACCAGCCGCCGAGGTAGTCGTGCCGACGAGCGGACCCAGTTGCTGCCAGCGACGACCATCGTCGCTACAAAGGGCGGGCGGGCTTGCTGCGATGGGACTGGCGGCGTTGCTGCCAAAGATTCGCCGTGGTTGCTGTGAGAGGCGGCGGCGGTGCATGGACGGAGATGCTACGACGACGGCAACGATGGTACGAGCGGCAGAAGGACGTGCTACTAGCCCTCGCTGGAGATGCTGTGAGCGGTGGAAGCGACGGTTCTACGAGCGGCGGCGGCGGCGACGGTACTGCAAGCGGCGGCAGTCTCGTCGGACTTCCGTCCTTTTTTCCTTAGTTGCAGCATGCGGGCTCGTTGTGGAGGCGACGACCTATTATTTTTTTCCCTGCGAAGCTTGTGGATGGTGGGGTCCACCCACGTGGTGGAGCTGGAGAAAGTTTCTCCTGTGCATGTTCTATATCGGACGGACGCGGTTGCTAAGAGCATCTCCACTCGTCCCCCCGACGAGGCCCCCGGCGAGCGTTTTTTCCATCCGGACGGCGTAATTCGGCCCAGTCGCGCCCCCGGTTCCTCGTTTTCGTCCGGATTTGGGCCTAAATCCATCCGGCGATCCCACGCCATCCCCGGCCCCCGGGGAGCGCTCGGGGACTCCGGACGAAACGAAAGCGCGCGTGGCCCCAACTTGTCGGCGACAATGGCCTCCGATCTACGGCAAAACCCTCGTCTTCCCGATCTACGGCAAAACCCTCGTCTTCCCGATCTACGGCAATACCCTCGTCGAACGAAAGCTTTGAACTCTCAAGTGGTGCAACATAGATAGATTATATATATATTTCGAATATAATTCGAATAAACATAAAAATTACATATAAAAACTTTAAAACTAAACTACTTCTTCTTCTTCTTAGAAGGCCCCGCCTCATCGTCGTCGCGGTGACGCTTCCGGCTCGTCACCTCCTCGTCGGAGGAAGTTGAGTCCTCCGAGTCGGAGGAAGTTGAGTCCTCCTCGTCGTCGTCCTCATCAGCCTCTTCGTCCTCCTCCTCCTGCTCCTCCTCTTGCTCCTGCTCCTCCTCCTCTTCCTCGGCCTCTTCCTCGGCCTGCTCCTCGGCCTGCTCCTCGGCCTGCTCCACGGCCTCTTCGTCCTCCTCCTCGTCGTCCCACTCGTCCTCGCTGGCCGGCGGGGGGGAATCGTCGCTGCTGGACGATGCAGCTGGATCCCACCAATGGCGCCATCCAGGCGGCTTCCCTCGCTGTCGGTGTCCGATGGCCAAGAGATATCGCTCATGGTTGACGGAGGATGGTGACGAGAGAACAGATGAATGGCGTCGCTCGTCGAAAACCGTATATGTAGGTCTCTCGACGAAAGAGAGCGGCGGTTGCTCTTCCGCGGAGTTCGTGCTCCATTACGGCGGTTCTCGCATCGAGGCCACTTCGACCGTTCCCGACGAGTCGTTTCGGCTCTCCAGTCCACTTCGCGACGGTTCAATGCGTCGAGGGAACTCCGACGATTGCCCTTCCCGGTGACTGCGCCGTCGCTATGCACGCGGTGGGTGCGCGTCCATGGGCTCGCGGCTGGAAAAATGGGCCTCCCCAGGCCAAAAACTACATCCATCCGGCGCTAAATTTCGCCGGATTTGGGCGTGGGGAGCCCAAACGAGTGGGGATGCTCTAAGTTGAATAGATCGGACGGCTTGTGACCCGGGGGATTCGGGATTTGATCCCCGGGGGACGCCCAGCACGCCCCTAAAAAATAAGACATTAAATTACTGAAAGGTGTAGCAGCAGGAGTATGGTGAGTGGCAAAGCTGCCTGTTGCTTTCCTTTCCCAACTTTCTTCTTTGGCTCGGAGTTGGCGATACTTCTATGTAATCATCGATCATGTATAGTGGTTTCCGGTAGCACAATGCTGCCATGCTGGTCCAAGGTTAATCATTGGATGACCATGCCGACAGCTACATAAGACAAGACATAAACTAGCTTTCGTGTGGTAATTGCGAGCTCGAGATATGTGCTCCAAATATGAGGGTGCCAGGATTACACTTGTGGGGTTGCAATCAAGCATTGAGTCTTCACAATAGTGTCAATTGTGACCCTGCAACCTTGTTCAAAGTGGAGAGGTATTCCAATTGATGGAATTGTTTCCTATGGATTCAACCAATGCTTTTGAGGAAGCCCCAGTGCCACATGTTGTCGAAGAAATATCACGACAATATTCTATGTTTTTCCTCCCCACTGAAAATATGACCGCCATATACCATTACTACCATCAATTGAAGAAAACCAATCAATATGAAGACAGAAATAGAACAAAAACTGAAATAAATGATCTCCAAGGGCCTTATTCAAGAGAGTATGAGCCTTTTGCCTCACCGGTACTGCTAATGAAAAAATTCGGTACTTATTGCTTCTCAAGAATTTAGCATATCTAGCCCAAATCACAAAGTCTAGTATCTGCACCAATGGCTCATTAGATACAAAGATCGTGTTTGGTTTGAAAATAATGTTGAAGCGCACAACAAAGAAATTTTCCTCTCCCTACATGACACTGGAGTAGGTGGACACTCTGATTTTCTAGCCACTTATCACCACATAAATCCTTGTTTGCTTAGCCTAAGATGAAAAAAAATGTCAAGAAGTATGTTCAACAATGTACAATATGCATGCCAAGAGGCCAAACCTGGACATTTTCGTATTGGCCTAGTGAACCCAGTGAATATACCTAGAGTGGTCTAGAGCATTATCATCTTAGACTTCTCGAAAGACTGGCTAAATCTAGGCTTATGACAACATTCTAGCCATTGTCAATAAATACACAAATATGGTCACTTTATCCCATTAACACATTCTTTTGACAACTTTGACAGTTGCCGAGAAATTTATTGATATTGTTTATCGTCTACGTTGGTTGCCTCTTATAGTCATATCGGTCTGAGACCCGGTGTTCACCAGCAAAGTGGCTAGATCTCTTTCGCTTATCTGCACAAAGATAAACATGACCTTCGCACACCATCCCGAACCGATGGGCAAGCAGACAAACTAAAAATGGGCCTATAGACTTATTTTGTGGTGTGTGGTTCATGCTTCTCCCGAAAATGGGCTTATAGCATCTCTAACAGATCCCCCAAACCGCAAACCCCAAATCCGCATATCCAGGCGAAAACTCTAGAAAAAGGCCGACCTCTGAGAAGGGAAGAGACTTTCTCCGCGCGCGACACGTGGTTGAACGTGGGGCGCGGAATTTGCCGGTGGACTTCCTCCGCGCTCGACACGTGTTGCTTTCTGGTGATTTTGCGAACCGTCCACTTCTCGTAACGGGTCCGCTTCTCACTTAACGGGTTTACAGGGACCCGTTTCGCGTCTGCCTTTATCTCCGTTTTTCCCTTATTCTTCTTCTGTCGTCTGGGCTGGTCGTGGGTTCTGGTTCCTTCGGCTGGTCGTCTCGTCGGCGGCGCTCGCTATTTTCCCTTCTCCACCGTTGCTGTCGAGAACCTCTCGCAACTCATCGTCGGCGGACGTTTTTCCTGCTCCAGTGGTAAGCGCTGTCGCGTCTTTCTGCCTGCTAAGGGTTTCTAAGATCTTGGTTTTTCCCTTTGATTCGATTAGATCGAATCAGTATTTTCCCTTTGTATTTCCGGGCTGTGAGTTTTCTGGGGAATTAATGGGAGGGAGGTAGCACTTTCAAATGGAAAATATGCGGAAGGCGGATGCAGATGCATTTTCTCTCAGTAAAGTCGTTCTTTTTTCATCGATTTCTTCCGCCTCTTCTTGGTTATACACTTTCTGAGTAACATCAGTTAGGGTTTGCCTTTGTCGGAGTAGCCGTATAATTCCACATTTCGTGGTTACATGCATCTGGATGAGCTGCTGAGTTTCACTATTTAGGGTTTCTTGGTCTTTTTTCTTGTCGATTTACCCGCTCTGGATGAGCCGCTGAGTTTCCCGTGTCGTGTTGACATGCAGATTCGACAACTCCGGTGGTTCTTGTGGTATCTATCTCGTGTATTTTGTTGTACTTGTTTGGTCTAGTTTTATCACACATCGTACCTGAACTATTTCTAGGGTTTGTCCAGTGGTTGTTCATAAGATAGTTTTGTACTTCTGTCCACCCGTTTTCGTCCGGTACTTGTCTGTCCTTTGTGTCTTGTACTTGTTCGTGTTTGACCTTGGTACTCGTGTGACAATTTGTTCCTGTACTTGCGTAGCTTAGTCTATCGTACTTGTGCACGTATATCTCTTGTACTTGTGCACGTATATCTCTTGTACTTGTGCACGTATATCTGTTGTACTTGTGCACCTATATCTCTTGTACTTGTGCACGTATATCTCTTGTACTTGTGCACCTATATCTCTTGTACTTGTGTACCTATATCTCTTGTACTTGTGCACCTATATCTCTTGTACTTGTGCATCTATATCTCTTGTACTTGTGCACCTATTTGTTGTAGAGTTTAGCGGCAGCAAAGGTGCTGTTCCGTTACACGTCTTCGCCGGTGCATGCGTGTAAATTATGTTGCTTTCTTTTGGTTTCCTTGTTTGGTTGTCGATGTATTTGCGCCAAAGGCGCGTATCGTTTTAGACGTGTAGTGAAGATATGCAATTGCGACGACAAAGGTGGTTTCTGTTGTAATCTTTTTTTGTTGTCCTGTTTTTTCTAGTTTCGAAAGTGATAAGCTGCACACATTGTACACTGAACTAATTTTAGTGTTCTCCAGGTGCTTGTTCAGGTTGGAAAAGATGGCAGATCCAGGTTTTCACTCTCGTTACGGTATTCCCGACCATCTTCGTGAAGCGATCGATCGTCACATCTCAGATATGTTTCCTGGTGAAATGCATAATGATGTAAGGTTTTTTATTATGTTTTTTGATTTTTAATTATTGTGTTATTGTAAATTGCATTCTTAATTGTGTTTTTTATTTACGATTACGTTCTAAGCTGAAAGAAATGTGGAAGACTATCTTCATTTCGTCGATGATAAGAACGGGACGTGGTCTTGCTGATCAGATGCGTGATATGGTTTCTCTTTTGTCAATTGAGTTGAAGAAGCAGCCATGTGCTTGCAAGAGAAAGGAGCCTGAAACTGAAAATGTTGTTGGAGGTAGTTCTGTGGCACAGAAGGGTGATGGCAATGCAGACACTGATTCTGATTATTGTCTTGAGGATTGTTGTCTTGAGCGTTCGGGGCCATGTACATGCAAGGGAAAGGAGCCTGAAACTGCAAATGTTGTTGGAGGTAGTTCTGTGGCTCAGGAGTATGATTCCTATGCATACGGCGATTCTGATGATTGTCTTGAGCTTAAGGAGCTATCCGGGAAGAGGAAGTCCTCATGAATCGCTTTGCATAGAATGTTGTTTGCTGATGTACTTGAGGCTCCTAGGAATTACATTGAAGGGTAACCATTGTAATTCAATTTTCCATCTATTTTTCATCTATTTTTGTATATACGGATGTTTATTCTTGTTGTTTTTAACAATTGCAGTTCCGAGAAAATACTTGAAGTTGGTGGTAAGTCTGTCAGCTGGCATAGTTTCTACCTTGCTATGAAGGGTGGTGGTTTCATGGATCCTTCGTTATGGATGTTTTTCTTAAGTGCGTTGATGATGGTCTTGATTTCTTATTTATTCCGAGCTCTTTGGCGGTACGTCATGTGTATATGTTTTAGATTTATTTATTTTTTAACTAAATGTTTTTAGCATTTAGTTTTTTAAACATCTTCTTGTTGTTTTTTCCAGCATATTCTTGATGTGGATGAGGCTGACCCTATTCATCTTGCTGCAAGCTTTGCTGAACATGATCTGAAGTACTATAGTCTGGATAGGGAAGAGGCATGTTTGTCATGTTTTGTTTGGCGCTTATATTTTTTCTACTACAAGTATCGTGGATGCTTTCTTATTTCTCGTGTGATTGTTTAATTTCAAACAGGTCTACATTACTTGTTGCGATTACAGCCATTGGTGGGTTATCTTTGTCGACTTCCATTTCAGGAAATTTAGAGTGTCTAGCTCGTTGGAGTTGATCGAAGCTCGGATGGCTTCTACTCAAAGAATTGTATGGTTTTCGTTGTAATCTAGCTAATTAAATAATTATTTACACATGACAACAATAACTTTTATTTTTTATTCTTTCAGGTCAAATCATTTAAGAAACTTTACAGTTATCTTCATGGTGTCGAGAGATTAAATATCTCATCGTTCAAGATAAAAGTTTGCGGCACCCCTTCTTGTTCAGAGTAATCATCCTTTCTTAATGTGAACTATGATTTTTTTTTTACTGTGTTTGGATTTAATTGTTTCTTTATTTTTGACCATTAGGACAAGCGCGAGGCGTGACTGTGGTATCTATGCAATGAGGTTTATTTGGATATTCAAGGCTAATTTTTACCCAGATGTATTCAAGGTAAGTAATGTGTTGTGTACATAGTTTTATTCAATAGTATTTAAGGCAGTTTTTTAGTACTTGTTCGCTGTATAAATAGTACATGTCAATGGTTGTTTTTAGTACTTGTGCATCTTTTTGTTTAGTCGTTGTGTACTTTTTCGTTTGGAGCTTGTGTATTCTTGTTGGAGATCATTAACCATTGTGTTGTTTCGTGTTTTTCAGGCTGACATCGAAAGTTTTCGACAGTTCTTCGCCGGAATGATGCTCACTTATGATTCTCCTGATTATCTGGCAAGTTTCGTTCGCGAACAGATTGAAGAATTCGAAAGTAAGAACTTTTTTACAATGGTTATCCTTTTTTCGTCCAGTGAAGTCAATGAAGTGAACTTGATTGTACAAAATAAGGAAATGAAGTACATAATAACATTACATATTCATTCCATTGTCTGTATCATATATTCTAAATATTCATGTGGCTTCCTCCTTGAGTGGTTCCTACTTTTGTTGCTCTCCTTTTGATATCCTTTGTTCATCGTCGACGTCTGCAAATAAATATATGTTAAATTTATGTTAATTTGTAGGAAAAAGCAGATTATTTGCATCGAGTAGGTTTTCATCATCGACAAAGAAACTTCATGGGCACACTTACCTTGTTAATGTGTTTTTTGTACCAAATACTAGATATTCCATGTCGCATCTTATTCTTCCATTGTGGTAGTACATACCGTAAGTGTTTCCTGGTTGTGTTGTTCTCTCTCGTTGTGTTACTATCGTTATTTGTGTGTCCGTTGCTTGATTGATTCTGTGTTTGTATTGCTTGTATATCTTTCCTGTGATGCTGCTTTGTTTCTGCTCGCTGCTCGCTTGTGTCTGCTGCTCGTGTCGCCTCTCGCTGCAATTTTTGCTTTCAGTTCTCCACATCATGTTTTGTTGTGACCTGATTTCTTGCAGTATCCGCATTTTATTTGTCTAGTTTTCTGTCTTTTTTTCTGAACCTGGCATCATTCTGTCCCCTCTTTTTGTTCCTCTTCTGTCGGACATTGGTGGGTCACGCAATGTTTCATTGCTACCTGTTTCTTCGTCGTGAAGTTTTTTAGCTCCTTCATCTTCTCTTATTGCTGCCAGCACTTTTGTTTCCATATCACGCATACACTGAATCATGACATTGTATGCTTTGTCATTTGGGCACGCTTTGTTGCAAAGTTCTGCCATATGGCTCATCACACCGGCAAACTTTAGTGTTTCGTCTCCGCAAGAAGCATCTCGCGACATTTCCTAATGTTGCGAGTTCCATGTCTATGTCTTTTCTCCATCTTTTAATCACAAAACTCTCTCGGCAAATCATTGATCTCCATGTGAACCATTGCTTTTATTACATGGCAGCAATGTATACCATCCCTCTGCATCTTTTTGCAGGAACACATGAAGTTTTTTTTTTCATCGTCAAATGTGACGTCAAACAACTCCCTTTTGAATTCCATGTGGTTGTAGAATTTCACTATTCTTTTCAGCCGTAGGTGGCGACCAGGTTCAAGTGATCCATCTACCTTGAATGCCGTGTTGTTTGTGATCTCAATCTGGAACTTCTCGAATATGTCATTTGTGAATTGTTCAAGAGCTTGCTTCTCAAACGGATGTCTTGTTACTAATTTTGCTGTTTTCAGTGTTGATGTGAGCTTCTTCTTGTCCAGGGCAGATAAGCACTTGTCTTGTATGACCTCATATTGTTCAAGGAACATTGTTATCGTGTCTGTGTGCTGGCTATAGCATTTCCACATGTTATTTGTGCTCTCGCTCCTTCCTGTGCTTGATGAGAATGGGTAAAATTTATCCATGAAGTATGCTGGTACCCACCTGTGTCTTATCCTGAATAACTTGCTTAGGTGTTCTTCTCCGCTTGCATTGTAATCCTCTATCACTTTATTCCATCCCATTTCGAACTCAGCTGGTGTGAATGCGTTCTTTGCAATGTACATTAGCATTTCCGACAGTCCTGTGTTTTTGCAAAGAAGGTGCTCTCTTTCCGGCTCATCTTGGTCACGATGTGGTAGTAGCAGTTCTCGTGTGTTGTGGACTTTAGAACTGTTTTTATTGCTTTCTTCATTGCCTTGTCCTGGTCTCGTTATTATTGTCTTTGGTTCTTTTCCACCCATGGCCTCGAACAAATGTTTCCAGTACCCATATAAATGTATCTGTTGTTTGATCCTTTAGCAGAGCAACGGCAAACAGTACTGTGGAGCCGTGATTGTTCACCCCAACTATAGGAACAAATGGTAAGCCATACTTATTTGTGCTGAAAGTTGTGTCGAAAGATACGTAGTCACCGAACAGCTTGTAGTTCATTACGCACATTGCGTCCATCCAAAACAGGCTCCGAACTCTTTTTTCGCTGTCTATTTCCATGGCATGATAGAAGCCAGGTACTGTTTTCTGGAGTGTCTTGAAGCGTTCCAGGCACTTCTGGATGTCATGGTCTTTCTCTATTTGTTGTTGTTTACTCTTTATGTTGCTTAGATCAACAGCATCGAAGGGTATTCCACGGAATTTCCCTCTGATCGACCGGAAGATTAACATCATCTTCCTTGGTGGCAGACGTCCCATCTGTAGTAGATGAATTAATCTCCTGTCGAGATCAGTCATCCTTTTGTGACAGTGTGCAAACCTAATGAGATAGTCTGTTGGTTCCAGCGGGTGGTTGTGTTCTAAGTGAACCTTCTTGATGTACCAGTATCCATCAAATTCTCTTACAATTATCTGTGCTTTACAGCCAGTCTTCAGTAGTATGTTTGTTCTCCTGTGCGACGATGGTTCGGCATCTGTGTTTGTGCATCCTTCCTTGTTACATGCAAACGTTTGCGTGTAAATTTCTCCGTTTTTTCCTGATCTCTTGCTGCTGAACTTCTTCACTGCAAATCCTTCCTTTCTTGCATACAGAGCGTAACTATAGAATGCATCATCTCTTGTTTTGAAACGGGCACCTTCCTTTGGTATAGCTGCACTGATAATCTCTTCAACTGCTGGGTAGTCATCTGTGCTGAACATCTTGTCCATTTCCTCTTCCATCTTTGTTGGAGGATGTGGATTTATTTCTGGATCATCATCCTTCAGTTCTTCTTTTGTTTCTTGTTTGGTAGCTTGTTCCTCCGAGGGCGAGTTTGATTCTCCTGTGCTGTGTTTCTGCGATGATGAATAAGCTTCTTTTTGATTTGTTTCCTTTGAGGCACTTGTTTCTTCGTCTGTACTTCCCATTTCTCTGTATTCCTGAATTCATAACATTCATATTGTGCATCAGTTTTTGTAAGATGGTGTTCCAGATGTTTAGATATTTTAATGTTTATTTCCACATATAACAAAGTGTGTACTGTTTTTGAAATCAAAAGTACGTACACTGCTGATCGATGATTTTGTTTCCCGATGTTTCGTACATGTGTATGCTTCATATGTTTCTGTAAATTAAAGGTATACAAATTTTTTTTAATGCATTATTTTAATTGTAATTTGTAATTATAAATACATACATGTAGTTACTACCTTTGCATTGCTTGTTGTGCTATCACTGGAGTTGGTGTTGGCTGTGGCAAACTTCATTTCCTGCAAATAAGTAAACCAAGTAAACTTTGTGTTAGATTCCTGGTTTACTGATGTTTCACCATAATGCATAATCATCATTTATCTTGTATAAATTCATGAATTGTACCTTGATAATTTTTTCTGGTATTGGTTGCTTGTGTGCCTTCTTGATGTCTTCTTTGTTTTGTTGAGATTGTTGTTGGGAGGTGTCGTGCTTGTCTACTAGCTTGATCTTTGTGTGGTTGTTGTCGTTGTTGTCGTCAGACATATCATCGTCGTCGATTTCTTTGAATAAACCCTGAGAAATGGATAAATAATTGTCAGTATTTATCCTAAAAATGTTTTTGATTTTGTACTTTGCTTGTGTAAGATTTGTTACTTACCTCATAACTTGATGATTTTGTTTGCTTGTATTTTTCCGCTGGTGCAGCTGAGCTGCTCCGGCTGCTTGTTGTCGACACATAATTATGTTTTCCTGTTTCTTCGTGATGCTTTTGTCTCAAATTGGTGCCATTGGCATCCTGTAAGAAGATTGACAAGTCAATAATATTACCATCTCGAGAAAATAATCAATTTTAAGTATATTTGTTAAATTGATTCAATAAAATCTAGTAGTGAATTTTTGGTTCCATGTCTAGTAATTAATTTTACCAACCTTCGTTGTGAACTTTTGTGATTGATTTGATTTGTTGTTGCTTGGAAGCAGGGAAGGATGCTCTCTTGAACAAGCGTAGGAGGGCGCATACTGATTGATTTTCTCAGAGGTTAGCAATTTTTTTTCCTTCGTCTCTCTATCCAATTCCATTGTCGAGCTGTTGCTGGAAGCTTCTTCCTTCTTTACTTCTATTAGAGATCGTTTAAGGTGAGCACACTGCACTCGTATCGTGACTCAGCCTTGTTTAAGTTTATTTTGTTGCATTTTCTCCCTTTTGTTCCTCCACGTGTGTATTCTTGCCTGAAAAAAAATTGAATATAAATTATTTTGTACGTGCATGTCAAAAACAAAAGAAATATAGTTTATGTTGTGTACATTTTAAATAAAAATATATGATAACATTACAAAATAAACCACAATAAAGTTATATTATAGGCATAGTACTAGTACTTGTGTACCTGTCGACATGAGGAAGCTTTTATTGCCTGGAACTGTTTCTAATTCTTCTTAATACTATGGGTTAGTACTCTTTGAACAACATAGGCATCCTAATACTGTTGCTTTTGTTTGACAGCATGGAAATTGTTTTTCCTTGGAAATGTTACTAGTACTTCTTGATATGAATAGTTAGTTTTTCCTGATCATTGTAGGCACGAGAATGGTAGTTCTGTACTTGCTACACTCGTTAGTCTGTTTTTCTCCATGCAAGTGTTACTAGTATTTGTTAGTATGGTGATGTAGTACTTCCCGACACCACAAAGTTTAGCACTATATCATAACGGGGAGGTGCTTGTAAGTAGAGTAGATTTCGGTAAGTTTTACCATTTTTGCAAGTTTTGCCATCTGTTGTGCGGTTAGTGGTATCTTGACTCCAGGAGGCAGCTTGTTCAACCACAATATTGGTTGTTCTTCATCCTTGTTCTGTTGTGCCCATGTTTCATCCATCTTCTCTGATGTCTCTCTTTTTTTCTTCTCCAGCTCTGCACGAGTATGAAGTGTTGAAGTCCATGAGTATGAAGAGCAAGCGTGGAAGGTTGAGAAGTTAGACTGCTACTTTTGAAAAGTATTCAGAAGCAAATGTGCAAGTTTGAATTTACGATTACTTTTGATGAGTACCCAAGTGTTTGAACTTATTTAGTGCCACCTGTTTGAGTGGTTAGTCTCGTGACTCTTTAGATTCCGTAACCAATGAAAAAGAAACCCGGTGAATTTTACCTATGTGGATATTCCTATCGGATGTACCGTGCACGTTGCCTAATTCTCTCATCCCTTGTTTGTTCCTTGGCGTTGATGTTGTCCCGCATGTTCGAATTTTGAATCGTTGGAAAAAAAAAGTTAGATGGAAAATTGCGATTGACCGAAATACATGTTAGTCGTGGATGGGGTTCCAGATGTCGAACGAGAAAAATCGGGGTACGGTATACAACGTTACAAATCTTCGAATCTGGAATTTAGATGTTTACCTTGAGTTCGTGGTCGTTCGTCTTCCTTCGTCTTCCTTGGTGGCTCCGTCGTTCCTCTCGTCTGGATCTTGATTTGAATTTTGAATCTGTTGATGAGAGAGAAAGGGATGGAAAGCGTGATCCTATTGTCCACCAGAAGTGGAGGATTTGTTAAGATATCTATCTCCGATATATTTCTTCACCTGTATTTGTGGGCCAAGCACATGTCATTAAAATGGGAGTTGATGTTTCAGTATGACATGTGGGTCCTCGTTTTTCTTATGATTCCTTTTCTCGCGTGGATGACATGTGGGACTCGTGGATGGGATGATTGGTTCTATTTCTCTTTCCCAATTTTTCTTCCGTGGCGTTCCCGTAATTTTTGCCGTCATTCATTGATCCCGTGAGCCATCTTCTTCCTCCCTCTTGGCCTCTTCGTACGTTTGCGCCCCCATCTCAGATCTGTTTTTCGAAACCTCTCGTCTGGGATGCTTCCTAATCCTATTTATCGTTTGATTTCTTTCTTCGATTGTTGATTGTAGGCGGCGGGTTCTCAATAAAGAGCCCCGTGGATTTTTTCGGCTGGTTTTGTTAGTTCTCGTTGTTTTCTCGTAGCTCTGCGTTGTTCAATGGATGACGAAGCTGCTGTACCTCGTGATGGTGAAGATGAGGTCACCCCTCGATTATCTGATACGCAGTCTTTTTCCGTTGATGGTACGGAGATGGTGACTCAGGAATTCATGGTGCGTGACCAGCTTGAGCAGGATAGGATCAGGAAGGAGAAGAAAGTATCTGCTAATACTGAAAAAATTGAGCTGCACAGATTGAGAAAATCTTGGTTAGTTTAGATTGTTTGTTATTTCTAAATATGTTTGTTCATGCTTGTGGTTTATTTTCATGTCATGATCATGTGTTTATGTGTTATTGTTTTCTGTTTTCCAGTTCTGGATCTATGCCTAATGGTTCATCGAATTTAGTACAAAACTTAGCCTTCCAAAGTTCATTTCTGTTTGCAAGTCCCTTAGCCCCAAACAAAGGGGTTATGTTGCTGATATAGGTCAAGAATCTCTCCTTGATATTCGTCTTGAAGAGATACCAAGGGCTTTTGTTGCTTGGATTGTCAGCAACTATGTTGCTTCAAAAAGGATGTTTGTGTTCAAGAATGGCTTTGATTTTGCTTTCAATGCACTGTGTGTCCATAAGGTATTAGGCACACCAATTGGAGGACGGCGCATCCCTATCAAGTGCAAGTGAGCAATTCAGGGATGTTGTTAGGAATCGTTCATGCCGTGAAGGCAAGTACCTCAACTATAAATGAGCTAATGAATATGCTGTCTTCTCGACTTGGAAGAGGAAGATTTCAAGATATATTGGATGATGTTCTAGATATCGCATTTCTATGTCCAACGACGTATGAGTGTGTCGGCCCCGACTACCTTTCAGCACTTGAGGGTCCTTCCGAGGAAATCCGCACGTATGACCGGTCTACAAGCAGTTGTTTCGAAACTTTCGCTTCCATGAAAACGTTCGTTGATTGTGGTCTACAAGGTGCCCTCTGTGGTTGCTTGGTAGTTCCTCTGGTTAGTAACTTCTTTAGTTTCTCAACATCTGCTGTTGTCATGTTATTGATTAATTCTATCTGAGTGCCTGATTTATTTTGATTTTTTTTTGCTTTGTTGTTCTTTGTAGATGACTTACTTAGAATATCTTGATATAAAAGTCAAAGAGCTTGCTAGTGTTGTTCCAAGAATTAGCGTATGGGATTCAAGCATGCGCTAGTGAATTTGAAAAACTTGACTTGGTTTCTCGTGAGGATGGAACCTATGGCGAAATACCTAGTTAGTGTATTTTATTATCCGATGATGAGCAATACATGTTTTAAAATTTTATGTTTATGTGTTGTCCCGAAACCGTGTTTTTTATTTTTCTTTGTTTGTGTTATAATTAGTCGAAGGATGTGAGACGTACTCCGTTTCATCGAGTGGGTCTTCCACTTTCTCGTATTGGAGATCCGCATCCCGGTCTCGAGACGTTTCTTTGCTCCTTTGTGAAGCCTCGCGATGCGTCCGTTGGTACGTTTATTGTGATGTTCTGTTTTAATTGACATCTGTAGTGTAATGTTTTATATTTTGAAGTAATTGTTTGCAATTACTAATTTTTTGTTTTGTTTTGTTTTTGATTTTGCAACAGGCTATCGATGACTTGAAAGAAATTCAGCAGGGCTTGTACTTTGAAATATTTTCTGCAATTCAGCCAATCATCAACAATAAGATTGCCAATGTTTTGCAGCTTGCGAGCCACTATAATGAACGAAGATTTTGCGCATCTGAAGATAAACAGTGGTGGTTCTTGTTCAAGGCCATGGTTCAAGAATATGGCGAATTGTCCGGGTATACTCAATGATTTTGATCATATATACCGCTCGAATGGAACGCGTGATAGCCCATCTCGCCGTTAGAACTGAATCAAATCAAGAAGTCTCCGTATTGAATGACCAAACATACAAACTTTGCCGTAAAGCGCGAACAGGAATAAGGGTATTGCTACTAATGCTGAGATGTGCGATGACATGTGGCGTGAGCAAATCATGCCGATTAGTCGAATGTTTATAAACATATTAGGTTGCTTCAACAGACTCATTCCCATTAATTGCAAATACACGCCAAATGCATTGTATAAGGAGTATCTCCCGAATCTCGAAGCGTATCTTGATCGCGTTGTGGAGGATCTTCCATCAATACTCCCATCCGAAGGAGCTTTGGATTTGCTTGTCCAGAAAGGAGTTGTTTGCAACCGTTGTGGACTTTTGAATAGTCCTCTTGCTTCTGAAACTTGCAACTGCTCGGTTGCCTTAGATACTGGTAAGAGCGCAGCTTGGTGAGAGGTTAAACATGCCCTCCGTGACCCCCCGAAGGTGCTTGACAATGTTAAACAAGTTGATGCAACCGTAGGAAATGAAGTTGTCCTTTGTTTTCCCGAGTCCACTAGCAAAGGGAGTGGCTCAGCTGCGTGTTCTTCAGTGTGCTACTACGAAAACCCGCAAGGCCGACTCTTTGGCTTGTGTTAACGCCGATAGAGTAGATTGCAAAGATGGCTCATCCGGTAATTCTAACGATCCAACAAGCTTGAAGTTAAACAAATTGGCAAGAAGTCGGCAGCTGAAACTCAATCTTATTGCACTACAGTGCGTAACCTCCAATTAATCCCACCGCTTTGCCGATGAGCGTGCTAAGGTTTCTACTTCTAATAATCCAGCCTATCGGTCTTGAAGATTCTCTTCTACCCCCGTCTTCGAAGAGAAATTCATCCGAGTCTCACGGTTTCCGTAATGACTCGTCTCGCGAAGAAACAAAAGATGTCTCAGTACCGGAGGAGGGTAGCTCAAAGATGGCAAGTGGAGCAGCACCAAACTAGTTATATTGTTCCATGTGACCCGTTGGATGAACCTTCCGCTCGGGAAGAAATAGAAAGGATTGAGAGGACGAAAACGCTTGCAATGAAGAAATTTTCATATTCATCACCCTCGCATGTCTTGATGGCCGAACATTTGGTGCCCGTTGGAAGTGTTTGTATGCCATCCAAGACTCAACACCAGCATCTAGACGGAGTCCCCGGTATGTCGCAGCCATCGCAACCTCGTATTGTCATCCGGTTATCGTGGCATTCTCCGTGATCGAAATGGAAGAACATTCCATGGAGGGCGAAGGATCGTTAATTTCGCAGACTCTCCCGCCTCCCAAGCTATTAATTCTAACATTGATGGTTTGCACTCGTCAAATCATTCTTCTTTGCAAGCAAGAAACACACCCGGAAGGACAATATCTGTGTCTGGTTTTAACTCTGGGTTTGCTGGTTATAGACATGAGAGATCTATACCTTATGAAGCGTCTTCTCTTCAGAGCTCTTACAACACTGGTCATAACAGCTCTTACAACACGCTTGGGCAGCAAAATTTTCGTAGCTCTCAAAATGCAGGAAGGTATAATAGTAGCCAACATGATGATGAAGATGTGGGTGGGAACGCTGGTTATGTGGTTACTCCCTTTCCGGAATTCATGATTCGGTCCCCACGTGTTTGTGCTACGCCGCAAGCATCACCTGGAGGAATTATGGTGAACAAGCAGGTACGATTTAACACGAGTCCGTCACAAGGCACATATAATAGAGGATCAACAAGCAGGGCTTTCACAAAGTCAACCTTTGCATCATGGAAATCATCGCCCCTTCCTCTCAATTAGAGATTCGACGCAGGCTGAGATTGATATGATGGAGTGGGTGCGAAAGTATTTACCAGACGCAATTTGGAAGAAGGTATCCTACTATTTTATGCCACTCGGTTTTCCATTTTATTTAATCATTTTAAATAATGTTTTTGCTATATTGTGATTTTGTTTCGTTGTGCAGCCCAAGAATTGTTGAGACAAGGGGAAGATGGGCCACTCACGTAAATTTTGGGTTGTCAATGCAACCTCGGTGGTTATGTTCATGACTACGTTATGAATGTATTTGCCGCCACCGTAATGGAAGAGCAAGATGACAACAAGTTGTCTTATTTAATCAACAACGTCCTCGATGCCTAAAGTACATAATGTATAGTGAGAGTGTAGTAAGTTTTTACTCTTTTTATTTATTTATTAAATATGGATATTTTCTACTTTTTTTATGGATAATTGTTTGGCGTAATGGTAAAATGTGTGTTTTTTTTCTCTCTCTACTCGCTAGAGGGCATTCAGTGAATTGGGTGCTGATCCGAACGCACCGAAGAATTACATTATGGAGCCTAATTTACCCCGCAGGATATATCACTTTGATGTTGTGAGTATTTTGTTTTTATGATATTTGTATCTTGAATATATACATTGTCTAGTATGCCACAAGTTTTCCTTTGATGTTTTATAATTGAATTTGGTTTCAACTCGCTATTTCAACTCTTGTGCAACTCGTTTGATTTTTTGTATTTTAAAAATTAAATTTGTCCTTTTAATTTTATTTTTTTAGGTATTTTAAAAATTTGGTTGTTTTTCGGTAATTCTTCCCGTTAGAGATAATCACTTTTGGATTGTGGTTGTCGCTAATTTCGCCCGACCGCGGTTTGAGACATATTGTCCTTATTATGATGCTACCGTAGCAGTAAAATATTGCAATGACCGTTATTGATAACTTCAAGAAGGCTTATACAAAGAAGATATTACTCGAGCGTTATGATATTTATAACTTTCGTGTGATGCCTCGCCCAAATTGTTTCGACAACATCAATGAGTAAGTAAAATTTTAAGAGATTGTATTTATCAATGTGTTTCTATGTGTCTTTGTTTTGTTCTCGTGGTAATCCATATGGTTTTATTTTCTTGATCTTACTCAATACCGTTTTTAGGAACGACTCGGACCTCAAGCTATGAAAGTAATTCTTCAACATTGCGGTGGTTTCCAAGCATAAGATAAGAGAAGTAAGTCTTTGTCTATATTTTTCTTTGCAAATGTAATTGTTGGTCTCGCATATAATTTTCATTTGTTAATTGCGTAATGATGTTATCAAGCTGCGTGAGCAGCATGGCGTTCTATATGCTAACTTTCCAAGGTAATGCAAAGAAAATGCCTGCAGTCATTGATATAATGAGAAAGCATGCAAGACGGTGAATGTTGCTCGATAAGGAGATACAAACCATTTCGGAAAGAAACATGTTTCTCTCGTTTGTATTCCGACAGTATCATTGATTCTCCGTTATGGTTCTATTTATATTTTAGTTTGTTCTTTTACTATTTGTAAGTGAACCCAAGAATCTCCTGTTTTGTGTCTGTCACCTTGTGTTGAACATTTGTGGTTTCCTTTTCTCGGCATATATTTTTCTCGTACTTGTACTCGTTATGTCTTACGTACTTGATATTTGCTTCCCGATGTACTTACCTCTTTATTGTGACCGTGAGACACTTACTATTCCTTGCTATGTTTCCCTCAAGTTATGTAGATGTTATTTTCCCGTATTCGAATTGTACTTTGTTGTTTGTTTGTTGCTGTAGTTAATACTTGTGTTTGCAGCTTATATTCTAGCTTGTATTTTAGCTGTATTTGTACTCTTGTATATTATGTACCTAGGACTTTTGTGTTGTTGTACTTACGCCCGTACCTTCATGCACCCATCACCGCTGTACCGTACACACCTTACACACCCGTACGTTCCATCGTAACCTAGAATTTGCATACAAATATAAAGAAACAATCATGTTTTGCTCTTGCCGCCTAAACCGTACTCGTGCACCTTTCACCGATGTACTCCACCCCGCCGGCACATGTTCATTCCCGGAGAACCATAAAACATGCGGAGAACATAGGGAAACACTCCCGTGCTCCTCTTGCTAACGAAGCTGTACTTGTGAACCTTTCAGCTTCCGTACTCGACACACCTTACACCTGTACTTTCTTGAATAATCCAAAATTTGCGTACAAATATAGAAAAACAAGCCATGTGTTCCTGTTGTCGGCTAACTCCGTACTCGTGCGCCCTTCACCGCTGTAATCGACCTTACCGGCACATGTCCATTCGAGAGTAACAAAAAACATGCGAAAACATAGGGAAACAATACCGTACCCTCTTCCTAACGAAGCTGTACTCGTGCACCAATCACCGCCGTACTCGATACACCTTACACTCCGTACCTTCTTGCAGTAACACAAAATTTGCAGACAAATATAGAGAAACAGCTACGTATCGCTTTTGCTGCCTAAGATGTACTCGTGCGCCTTTAACCGCCGTACTCGACCTCGCCGGCGCATGTCCCTTTCCCAAAGAACCATAAAACATGCGGAGAACATAGGGAAACACTCCCGTGCTCCTCTTGCTAACGAAGCTGTACTTGTGAACCCTTCACCTCTCGTATCGGACACACCTTACACCTGTACTTTCTTGAATAACCCGTAATTTGCGTACAAATATAGAAAACAAGTCATGTGTTCCTCTTGCTGCCTAAGATGTACTCGTGTGCCTTTAACCGCCGTACTCGACCTCGCCGGCGCATGTCCCTTTCCCAAAGAACAAACAACGTGCAGAGAAAAGAGGGAAACACTCCGTACTTATCTTGCTAACGAAGCTGTACTCGTGCGCCCATTACCGCTGTACTCGACAAACCTTACACCCGTACCTTCTTGCGTAACCCAAAATTTGCGTACTGTAATTAGTGAAACAGCTCATTTATTCATCTTGCTGCCTAAGCTGTACTCGTGCGCATTTCACCTCTCGTACTCGACCGAAATTTTACATGGGGAACTATTGAGTACTATTGGCTAATAGTTTTTCAAGACTTGTTTTGTGTAATTGTTCCGCGATAGAAATGTACTTTATTCTTGATAGGTGCTGTGCTTATGCCTTTTGTCGTTGTACTTACGCCTTGAAATGTGGCGTTCTTGGGACTCTTCTGTCGTTGTACTTTCGTTTTTTTTTTGAGAGAACTTTCGTTTTGTTTTTGTATGACGGGGAACATTCACAGCTCTTTGGTACCACTTTGATGCCTGTGGCGGTGATTGAATTTATTAATAAAATAATGAGCGAGTAATGCGCATGTTGCATGGGGAACTGGAAACGATTAGTCAATAATCTACTTACTTCTCATTAAATTTGCACTGGTGGCTGGTGCCGTGGAGCGTGGGATAGTCCTGCGAGTGAGATTCTTTCCTTTCGCATTCCCGACTTTTCTTTTATTTTTACTCACTGATGAGTGGGCCAACATAAAGTGGGTTCCGCGTGTTAGTGACTTGAAGCCACTCTATGGTATGTAAAATGGCGCCGTTCGGTCGTCGTACTAGAAGCATTTGGTGGTTTGCGCTCCGACTCCGCCGGTTTTATATTCTGTTCCTTCCCGATTAGGGTTTCCGTCTTCGCTCCGCTCACCCTTCCCGTCTCCGCTCCGCTCTCTCGCTCACCATCTTCCCTTCCCGGTTAGGGTTTCCGTAATATGTTCATTTGTTTGTTTGTTAATTTCCCTCGTAAATTCATTCTCTAATCCTATAGATATATTGTTTCTGTTTCGGGTGTAGTTCTTATTTTGTTTCCTCTTTATTCCTCTTAGACTTTTTCTCGGACATCCTCTATTTCTCTCGCTTTCTAACTACCTCCTTTCCGTCTATTTCTTCCAGTATCCGTATCTATTTCTTATTTCTAAACTGCGGTTTACATTATTTTGTTCGGTTGATTGTATGGGTCCAAATGATATTTGTTCTTTGTTTTCATTATTCTTTCTTGTGGTGTTGTAGAAGCCGGAACACACAAAGCACGGCTTGTGATGGATTCTAGTGAAGCTTCAAAAAAGTCCTTGGTTGAGGATGCAGTTGATCTCGGAGAAGCTTCAAAAAAGCCTAAGGTTGAAGATGCAGCTTGATGTCGCAGATGCTTCACGGATCCGTAAGTTCGAAGATATTGCCAAGGTATTTGTTTAGTTCTTATTTTTTCAGCTCATCTTGCACAGGAATATACGCACTTACTAACTTTGATCCCTCTTGTTTGTAATTCAATTTTCTAGAGTTTTCGCCCAAGTACGGAACTTCCAAGGATTACAATGGATATGCTTGGAATTGATGTTGGTCCCGTCGATACAATTGGAATAGCTACGTTTAGTATAACCAGGTTTTTTACCAAAGACATTCGTTGTTGCTCATGCTTTGAGCAAGTTTCTTGGTCACACAAAGTTCCTTGCCATAGAGAACTACCATCATGGAAGTGTTCTTGTCAAGTTCCAAGATCCTAGTGACCTGCAAAGTTAATGGCCACATATTCAATTATGACTTTTTTGGTCCCATCCATGTCAGCCAAGTTTACTATGTTGAAGCTCAACCTACCGATTATGCGAGGTGTTAGATGCTTTTGCATCCAAATCCAACTTCTGAGTTGTGTGTGGCAAATGGTTAAATCGTGCCGTGTTGGATATGGTTGTTTTGTAAGACTTTATTTGTGCCGTGTTGGTTATGGTTGTCTTGTAAGACTTTATTGTGTCGTGTTCGGTATGGTTATCTTGTAAGACTTTCCGTTGTTGAGTACAATGTAATGTACCATGTACGTGGTACTTGACTTTAATTATCTTCTCGTTTATTGTTGTACTCACCTCGTATTTATCTATGGTTTATAGTTCAGCTTTAGCTAGTATCTCGTGGAATTTACACAATTACATATGTACTATTATGGGGACTGCCATCCGTTGTTTTTTGCTCATATTTTCGATCATCCGTGTTGTTTTATCTTTATATTTCCGTTTCTCCGCGGGGTAGGTACTCGGTGCTAAGATTGTCGAGTTCATTTTTGGCAGCAGAGACGAGTGCATGTGTATCTTGAATAGGAGTGCTATATAATTTCTGTTTGTTTCTTGTCAGGTTTTCTATTGTACATCGTAGGTACAGGTGGTATATCGTATGGAGTATATTGTTATACCGAGACGAGTACGTCTGCAGACGAGTAGTAGTACCGATTATATGTGGTGGTTTTCGTTGTTGATTTCGATTCTGTGGAGTAGGTACCGGTGCTAGGATTGTCGAGTTTATTTTTGCAACAGACGAGTGCATGTGTATCATAAATAGGAGTGCTATATAATTTCGTTTGTTTCTTGTCAGTTTTCTATTGTACATCGTAGGTAGGTGGTATATCGTATGGAGTACGTTGTTATACTGAGACGAGTACGTCCGCAGACGAGTAGTAGTACCGATTATATGTGGTGGTTTTCGTTGTTGATTTCGATTCTGCGGAGTAGGTACTGGTGCTAGGATTGTCGAGTTCATTTTTGCAAATGAGACGAGTGCATGTGTATCATAAATAGGAGTGCTATATAATTTCTGTTTGTTTCTTGTCAGGTTTTCTATTGTACATCGTAGGTACAGGTGGTATATCGTATGGAGTACAGCTTGTTATACCGAGACGAGTACGTCCGCAGCACGAGTAGTAGTACCAGTATTATATGTGGTGGTTTTCGTTGTTGATTTCGATTCTCGTGGAGTAGGTACTGGTGCTAGGATTGTCGAGTTCATTTTTGCAACAGAGACGAGTGCATGTGTATCATAAATAGGAGTGCTATATAATTTCTGTTTGTTTCTTGTCAGGTTTTCTATTGTATAACGTAGGTACATGTGGTATATCGTATGGAGTACAGTTGTTGTACTGAGACTAGTACGTCCGCAAAGACGATTAGGAGTACCAGCATTATCTATGGTGGTTTTCGTTAATACTTTCGATTCTGCGGGGTAGGTATTGATGCTAAGTGTATCGTGTACATTTTTTTTGTAGATACAAGTACATCTTTACCATGAATAGGAGTGCCATATAATTTCTGTTGGTTTTCTTGTCAGGATTTCTATTGTATATCGTAGGTACAGTGTGGTTTATGGTATGGAGTAGTGTTGTTGTACCGAGACGAGTACGTCTCGCATCACGAGTAGGAGTATCGATTATCTATGGTGGTTTTCGTTAATACTTTCGATTCTGCGGGGTATGTACCGATGCTAAGTGTATCGTGTACATTTTTTCAGCAGATACAAGTACATCTTTACCATGAATAGGAGTGCCGTATAATTTCGTTGGTTTTCTTGTCGGATTTCTGTTGAATAAAGTAGGTACATGGTGCTTTATTGTATCGAGTACAGCTTGTTCTACCGAGACGAGTACGTCCGCATCACGAGTAGGAGTACCAGATTTTATGTGGTGGTTTTCGTTGTTTCTTTCGATTCTCGTGAGTAGGTACTCGGTGTTAAGTGTATCTAGTAAATTTATGCAAGAGATACAAGTACATCTCGTACCATGAATAGGAGTGCCAGATAATTTCTGTTGGTTTTCTTGTTAGGATTTATGTTGTAAAACGTAGGTACATGTGATTTATTGTGTAGAGTACAAGTGGTTCTACCGAGTCGAGTACATCTCGCGGCACGAGTAGGAGTACAAAATGGTTCTACTCGTACAATTACACGTTTGGGACAAAGAGGATTACTAGAATGTCTATGATGAATTTCATTAATATTCCTCGCTTCCCATTTTGGTTTATTACTACTAGGTTGATTTTAGGTTAATTTACGCAACCCGCGCAGAGAGGTACAGCATCGTAGAGCAACATTGTATTCCGCATGTAAACACACATAATAGCTGTATTTTTCATCATCGTCGATTCTCGATTCACCGTCCCTTGGTAGTATTGCTTCATCGACAAATATAGAAAAACAGTCATGTGTTCCTCTTGCCGGCTAACCCGTACTCGTGCGCCCTTCACCGCCGTAATCGACCTCGCCGGCACATGTCCATTCGCAAGTAACAAAAAACATGCAGAAAACATAGGGAAACAATACTGTACCCCTCTTCCTAGTGAAGCTGTACTCGAGTACCCACCACTGCTGTACTTAATACACCTTACACCTGTACCTACATGTAGAATCCACAATTTGCAAAAAAAAAAAAATAGGGAAACAGTCATTTATTTCTCTTGCTGCCTAAGTTGTACTCGTGCGCTTTTCACCTCTGTACTCGACTGAAATTTTACATGGGGAACTATTGAGTACTATTGGCTAATAGTTTTTCAAGACTTGTTTTGTGTACTTGTTCCGCGATAGAAATGTACTTTTATTCTTGATAGGTGCCGTGCTTATGCCTTTTGTCGTTGTACTTACGCCTTGATATGTGGCGTACTTGGGACTCTTCTCGTCGTTGTACTTACGCCTTGTTTTTGAATGACGGGGAACATTCACAGCTCTTTGGTACCACTTTGATGCCCGTGGCGGTGATTGAATTTATTAATAAAATAATGAGCGAGTAATGCGCATGTTGCATGGGGAACTCGGAAACGATTAGTCAATAATCTACTTACTTCTCATTATAATTGCACCGGTGGCCGGTGCCGTGGAGCGTGGGATAGTCCCGCCGATGAGATTCTTTCCTTTCGCATTCCCGACTTTTCTTTTACGTTTACTCACCGATGAGTGGGCCAACATAAAGTGGGTTCCGCGTGTTAGTGACTTGAAGCCACTCTATGGTATGTAAAATGGCGCCGTTCGCCGTCGTACTAGAAGCATCCGGTGGTTTGCGCTTCGACTCCGCCGGTTTTATATTCTGTTCCTTCCTCGGTTAGGGTTTCCGTCTTCGCTCCGCTCACCCTTCCCGTCTCCGCTCCGCTCTCTCGCTCACCATCTTCCCTTCCCGGTTAGGGTTTCCGTAATATGTTCATTTGTTTGTTTGTTAATTTCTCTCGTAAATTCATTCTCTAATCCTATAGATATATTGTTTCTGCTTTCGGTGTGGTTCTTATTTTGTTTCCTCTTTATTCCTCTTAGACTTTTTCTCGACATCCTCTATTTCTCTCGCTTTCTAACTACCTCCTTTCCGTCTATTTCTTCCGCATCTCGTATCTATTTCTTATTTCTAAACCGCTCGTTTTCTTCCGTATCCGTATTCTTTTTATATTTATAGCATGCTCGTTTGTTGCAAGATTTCCCGCCGTTATAGAACATTATTTTGTTCGGTTCTTTGTATGGGTCCAAATGATATTTGTTCTTTATTTTCATTATTCTTTCTTGTGGTGTTGTAGAAGCCGGAACACACAAAGCACGGTTTGTGATGGATTCTCGTGAAGCTTCGAAAATGCCCTTGGTTGAGGATGCAGCTTGGTCTCGAGAAGCTTCAAAAAAGCGTAAGGTTGAAGATGCAGTTGATGTCGTAGATGCTTCCGAAATCCGTAAGTTCGAAGATATTGCCAAGGTATTTGTTTAGTTCTTATTTTTTCAATCATCTTGCACAGGAATATACGCACTTACTAACTTTGATCCCTATTGTTTGTAATTCAATTTTCTAGAATATACACCCAATTACGGAACTTCCAAGGATTACAATGGATATGCTTGGAATTGATGTTGGTCCCGTCGATACAATTGGAGAAGCTACGTTTAGTATAACCAGGTTTTTTACCAAGACATTCGTTGTCGCTCATGCTTTGAGCAAGTTTCTTGGTCACACAAATTTCCTTGCCATAGAGAACTACCATCATGGAAGTGTTCTTGTCAAGTTCCAAGATCCTAATGACCTGCGTAAAGTTACCGGCCACATATTCAATTATGACTATCTTGGACCCTTCCATGTCACTCAAGTTTACTATGTTGAAGCTCAACCTACCGATTATGCAGAGGTGTTAGATGCTTTTGCATCCAAATCCAACTTCGAGTTGTGTGTGGCAAATGGTTAAATCGTGCCGTGTTGGATATGGTTGTTTTGTAAGACTTTATTTGTGCCGTGTTGGTTATGGTTGTCTTGTAAGACTTTATTGTGTCGTGTTCGGTATGGTTATCTTGTAAGACTTTCTCGTTGTTGAGTACAATGTAATGTACCATGTACGTGGTACTTCACTTTAATTATCTTCTCGTTTATTGTTGTACTCACCTCGTATTTATCTATGGTTTATAGTTCAGTTTAGCTAGTATCTCGTGTAATTTACACAATTACATATGTACTATTATGGGGACTGCCATCCGTTGTTTTTTGCTCATATTTTCGATCATCCGTGTTGTTTTATCTTTATATTTCCGTTTCTCTACGGGGTAGGTACTCGGTGCTAAGATTGTCGAGTTGATTTTTGGCAGCAGAGACGAGTGCATGTGTATCATGAATAGGAGTGCTATATAATTTCTGTTGGTTTCTTTTTCAGGTTTTCTATTGTACATCGTAGGTACAAGTGGTTTATGGTATGGAGTATTGTTGTTCTACTGAGACGAGTACGTCTGCATCACGAGTGGGAGTACCAGATTTTATGTGGTGGTTTTCGTTGTTTCTTTCGATTCTTCGGAGTAGGTACTCGGTGCTAGGAGTGTCGAGTACATTTTTGCATCGTAGACGAGTGCATGTGTATCAAGAATAGGAGTGCCGTATAATTTCGTTGGTTTTCTTGTCGGGATTTCTGTTGTATAACGTAGGTACAGTGTGCGCTATTGTATAGAGTACGCTGGTTCTAGTGAGACGAGTACATCCGCGGCACGAGTAGGAGTATCGATTATCCGTGTTTGTTTTCGTTAATACTTTCGATTCTCGCGGGGTAGGTACTCGGTGCTAACGTTGTCGAGTTCATTTTTGCAGCAGAGACGAGTGCATGTGTATCATGAATAGGAGTGTTAGATAATTTCTGTTGGTTTTCTTGTCGTTTTCTTCGTTGTATATCGTAGGTACATGTGCTTTATGGTATAGAGTACATGGGTACTACCGAGAAGAGTACAGATGTAGCACGAGTAGGAGTACCAGATTATATGTGGTGGTTGTCGTTATTATTTCCCATTCTCGCGGGGTAGGTACCGGTGCTAAGTGTATCGAGTACATTTTTGCAGCAGAGACGAGTGCATGTGTATCATGAATAGGAGTGCTAGATAATTTCGTTGGTTTTCTTGTCGGTTTTCTCGTTGTATATCGTAGGTACAGTGTGCTTTATGGTATGGAGTACAGTGGTTCTACCGTGACGAGTACGTCTCGCAAAGACGAGTAGGAGTACCAGATTATATGTCGTGGTTTTCGTTATTAATTTCGATTCTCGCGGGGTAGGTACCGTTGCTAAGAGTATCGAGTACATTTTTGCAGTAGGGTACAAGTACATCCGTATCATGAATAGGAGTGCTAGATAATTTCTTTTGTTTTTCTTGTCAGCCTATAGATGAGAGAGCAAAATTGTATTGCACACACAAACACACATAATAGCTGTATAATTTAAGGTAATCGGTGTACACAAATAAATATGTCCAACATATTCCGCAAATATATTAAGCACATAACTTAATCTACCAGGTTATAAATAAAGCTCCATCCTTCCGTATTCTTCCTCATTCATCGTCGGAAACTACAATCACTTCTTTGCAGCTTTTACCTGGCGTGTCACACATGCATTTCCTTGCACGTCCACTGTCCCTGTTGATTTTATCATTGATTGCTTGCTTCTTGGATTGTGCAACTCCCATCAACATATCAATGGTGAACACTACATCATCTTTCCTCTCGTTGTACTGCCTCCAGGAGTTGCCTCGTGGTATTTTAGGTCTGTCCAATGACTCTAGGCCGGCATAGTAGAGGTTCCTCTCATCTTCGTCCACTGGAATTAGATCCTCCATGTGAATAAAGTCTCTGTATTTTTCATCATCATCAGATTCTGACTCACTGTTCCTCGGTAGCATTGCTTCATCACCATCACCATCATCACCATCATCACCATCACCATCATCACCATCATCATCGTCTTCATTGCCTCCTTGCACAACTTTATCTGACTGATATTCCTCTTCTTCATCACTTATGACAATCAGTTCAACCTCCTCGTGTTCTTGATGGGTGCTCACGATTTCCTCATCTTTATCAACCTCCTCCTTTTTATCCATGGCGTACTGATCCTTGTCGAAG